>NC_080450.1:11644760-11991531 GCF_028018845.1 Melospiza georgiana
CATCAGTGTCACCTTCAAACAACAGCCACCTCTGGCTTTCCAGTGCTGTGTGTGGACAGATCTACGGCGGCCTTGTGTCTTTTAACAGTTAAAGAAAAAAGAAGGAAACATGAAAGCTTCTTTCCCACCTTGAAACCTGCCCAAACCTGCCTGCTCAGAGCAGAGGCAGAATCTCTGCTGTCCAGGGGGAAGGCTGGCTGCCTGCCAGAGCTGCCTGCAGGACAGGAGCTGATCCTGCGCTGTGGAGAGCAGGGAGTCTGCCTGCACACATCACTGGGAGCTGATCCCGGGCCATGGAGAGCAGGGAGTCTGCCTGCTCACATCACTGGGAGCTGATCCCGGGCCATGGAGAGCAGGGAGTCTGCCTGCACACCTCACTGGGAGCTGATCCTGTGCCATGGAGAGCAGGGAGTCTGCCTGCTCACATCACTGGGAGCTGATCCTGTGCCATGGAGAGCAGGGAGTCTGCCTGCTCACATCACTGGGAGCTGATCCCGGGCCATGGAGAGCAGGGAGTCTGCCTGCTCACCTCACTGGGAGGATCCCGGGCCATGGAGAGCAGGGAGTCTGCCTGCTCACATCACTGGGAGCTGATCTCGGGCCATGGAGAGCAGGGAGTCTGCTTGCACACATCACTGGGAGCTGATCTGTGCCATGGAGAGCAGGGAGTCTGCCTGCACACATCACTGGGAGCTGATCTGTGCCATGGAGAGCAGGGAGTCTGCCTGCACACATCACTGGGAGCTGATCCTGTGCCATGGAGAGCAGGGAGTCTGCCTGCACACATCACCAGGAGCTGATCTGTGCCATGGAGAGCAGGGAGTCTGCCTGCACACCTCACTGGGAGCTGATCCTGTGCTGTGGAGAGCAGGGAGTCTGCCTGCTCACCTCACTGGGAGCTGGCCTAGACCCAGCACCTCCCAACAATGGATGAATCTCTTGCAAAAACATCTCTGCTCTGACCTGTTTACTGGGTACAGGGGAATTACCAATGCTGGGTTTGCAACACTTGGACTGAATATCTGCCCTCTCTGCTCAAACTTCCCTTGTAACTACAGTCTTCTTCATCGGGTTCTTTAGGATATCTGGAGAGACTTCCATAAATTCTTGCTACCTACAAAATAAAGGACAAAAATAAAGCCCCCTATGATATTAGTGAAATTTTAGTTTGAATAACTCAAATGTATTTAGGCTTTTGTTTAAAACATATTCCTCAAAACATAGATGTGACAGTGTCCCTCAGTGCAAAGGATCTCTCTGGGTTTCTGGGGAAGAAAATAAACGTGGGCTTTGCAGGGTTTCTGACCCAGGAAGCCGTGTGTGCCAAAGCTCTGGGGTTGTTTTCCCAGTGCTTTAGGAGTGACCTTGATCAAGACATCTCATCTCTGCGATCTCCCCCGGGTGGGAACAGCATGTTCATCCTCCCCCTGGGCAGGGAACTGATGGTTGGGATCAGCTCTCAAGCAGGAAATGCTCTCTGGAATGTCAGCATTACTGCTTTGCCCTCTTTTCCTGGTTTTAAATTCATTTTCTGTCAAATGACACACTTGAAGGGAGGCAGAGTCAGTACAAGGGCATTTGGCTGCTGGGTTCAGTCCAGCCCCCCACTCACTGCGGTGCTGCTGACCAAGCCCCCAAGGAGAAGCCTCCAAAAGCCATGCAAACCTGAGTTTAGCTGGGAAGCAATGCAAGCCTAACCTCCAGGTGCTGTGCAGCCATTCTGAGGGGTCTCCACAGGCTGCAGATGAGCAGATTGGAACACTTTGAAATCCCACAGAGGCACATGCAGGGTCCTGCACCCGGACAGGATCAACCCCAGGCACAGCCCAGGCTGGGGGTGCCCTGCAGGAGCAGCTCTGTGCACAAGGACTGGGCTCCCGGGGGAGAGTGAGCTCTCCTGGCCAGCAGAGGGTCCTGGGGCAAGAACAGCAGTGGGATCGTGGCTGCTGGGGCAGGACGGAGCTGTCCTGTGCTCCTGCAGCCCTGGTGCTCCCTCCCCTGCCTGCAGGGCAGTGTCCAGCTCCGGGCTCCTCGGGACAGGAGGGTCCTGGGGCTGCAGAACTGGGAAGGGCCTGGAGCTCCTCCGTGCCAGCAAAGGCTGCAGAACTGGGAAGGGCCTGGAGCTCCTCCGTGCCAGCAAAGGCTGCAGAGCTGGGGAAGGGCCTGGAGCTCCTCCGTGCCAGCAAAGGCTGCAGAGCTGGGGAAGGGCCTGGAGCTCCTCCGTGCCAGCAAAGGCTGCAGAGCTGGGGAAGGGCCTGGAGCTCCTCCGTGCCAGCAAAGGCTGCAGAGCTGGGAAGGGCCTGGAGCTCCTCCGTGCCAGCAAAGGCTGCAGAGCTGGGGAAGGGCCTGGAGCTCCTCCGTGCCAGCAAAGGCTGCAGAGCTGGGAAGGGCCTGGAGCTCCTCTGTGCCCAGCAAAGGCTGCAGAGCTGGGGAAGGGCCTGGAGCTCCTCCGTGCCCAGCAAAGGCTGCAGAGCTGGGAAGGGCCTGGAGCTCCTCTGTGCCAGCAAAGGGAGCTGGGGCTGCAAGCTCCGAGAGCAGACAGCTGGGAGGGGACCTTCTCAAAGCACAGACACAGCTGGGAGGGGGTGTCAGAGCCCAGGCGCTGCTCATGGAGCCCAGCAACAGCACAAGGGCACCGGGCAGGGACTGACCCCGGCAATTTCCCCTGCACAGGAGGAAGAACTTCTTCCCTAGGCAGTGGCTGAGCCCTGAACAGATTGTCCGGAGAGGGTGTGGAGGTTCCTCACCGGAGGTTCCTCGCCGGGGAATTCCAATGGACACACCCCGGGTACCTGAGCGGGGCGGCGCTCCCAGGTGCGCCCCAGCCCGGCCGTGGGTTCTGCGAGCGGCCCGTGCCGGGAGGGGACCCTGAGGAGCCGGGAGGGGACCCTGCAGAGGGCCCACAGTGTAACTGAGAAGTCAATATTTATCCGCTCGTAGAAATGGTATTCTTTTTTAAAGGAGCTGTACCCCCTTTAAATAGCCCTTAATTCGCTTCATTAGGGTTCATGGGTTTTCCTTTGAGAAGAATTAAGAGTGAACTTAGATTCGTTTCTGCGGAGACCGGAGCGGTCCCGGGGCCGGATCGGTCCCGGCTGTCCCCGGATCGGTCCCGGCTGTCCCCGGAGCGGTCCCGGCTGAGCCCGGATCGGTCCCGGCTGTCCCCGGAGCGGTCCCGGCTGAGCCCGGATCGGTCCCGGCTGTCCCCGGAGCGGTCCCGGCTGACCCCGGAGCGGTCCCAGCTGTCCCCGGATCGGTCCCGGCTGTCCCCAGAGCGGTCCCGGCTGACCCCGGAGCGGTCCCGGCTGACCCCGGAGCGGTGCCGGGGCCGGAGCCGCTCCCGAGCCGGCAGAGGGCACTCGGAGCGCGGCCAGGCCCGGGGACAGCCCGCAGCTCTGCCCCGTCGCCCCGCCATGCTCAGCCCGGCACTGCCCGGATCCCTCCTGGGTCATTTCGCTCCCTCCTGGCTCACTTCAGCCGCGGACAGCCCCGCTGTGCCATCCTGTGCAGCCGAGCACAGACCTGGGGCAAGAACTGACAGCCCACCACAGCCAGAAATGTGCTGTCACCGAGTGTTTTAAGCCATGAGGAAGGGTTGGCCTGGATTCACCTATTTGCTAGAAAAAGCTGTTTTTTGTTTGTTTTTATGCCAGCTCTCTGCCCTTAGCTTCTCTCCACAGTATAGCTGCTGAGTCTGTGAATTTTTGGCAGTAAAATCCAGTTCCACTCTGTCTGCAGCCTTAAATCTCCCAAGTCCCTCCTTATTCCAGATGCAGAGAGGAGAATAATTGCAACTAATGTGCGAGGAGTTGGGATTTTTTTTTTTCTGCTTGAGAGACGGAAAACTCCCTGATGACTCCTTAGCAGCCAGACCCTGCTCCTAACTGCTGAACATCCTCTCTGCTCCCTCCCAGCAGGAGCCAGGAGAGCCCACAGCCACGTACCTGCATCAGGATCCCTCAGCTTCCCCGGCATGCTGGATGCTCTCTGTGCTCCCTTCACCCACTGTCCTGCAGGAATTAAACCAGGCCTTTGGGGTGGGAGGAGGGAAGCCCCCTTCCCTGCAGCAGTCTGCTGGGTGGCTGAAGCCCAGCACAGGGGCTGCTCCCCAGCAGGCAGCACGGAGGAATTTGGAATCTGGGGGATATTTCCTATTAGATTTGTTTAATAGTTTTGAGGTCAGTTAAATATGGAGTGACAAATTAATTCCAACTTCACTACTTCCCCTTGCTCTTCCTGCCGCTTGCAAGTCCCTGTTGCCCCGTTAAGCAAGAGCAGCTGGCAGGATCAGGAGGTTTGGCAGCTGTGAGCTCTGTGTGCTGAACCCCACAAAGGGTCTGTTCCGCAGGCTGAGGGCTCTGCCCGTGCCCCTGTGCCACCTCCCCCAGGAGACTGAGAATTCACCCACCTGGGGGCAGAGGCAGTGCCCCAGGGCCGTGGTTCACACCAAAGCCCCTCTGAAAGGGTCACACCAGGGGCTTGTCAAAGCTTGTTAGAGGGACCAGCACCTGCCAGCTGCTGGTGCCCAGCAGGAGCCTCCCAGGGCATGTGTGCCCACCCTGCACAGCCTCATCCAGCTCTGGCTTCCATCCTCACCCCTCTATAAACTGGGTCTGTGCACCTGGGGGTGCCCCCATCCCTGGGGTCCCTCTGCTTGTGAATCACAGCCGTGGGCAGGGGGTCATGGCCTGGACTGGGGCAGATCCTCAGGCCCTCCTTGGGCAGGAGCCCAGCATGGGAGGGGCCCTGGGCAGTTCCTAGGCAGGTACCCAAACCAACGCTGCAAACTCTCCCTCCATCCCCGGGGATATTCATGTGACCTGCCCAGAGGTGTGAAGTGTGGGGTTTGCAAGGGCCTGTGCTCTGTGAACACACCTGTGTATGGAGCTGTGTGCTTGTGCACCTTCTGACACTGCTCCTGCCAGGATTTATCTTTCCAGCCTTTGTCCAGGTGCTGCTCCCTTGGCTTTCCCAGCAGGGCAAGAACCAGAGGGGCTGCTCCTCATGGAGGTGTTGGGGTCACTCCATCATGCACTCAGCAGCTGGACATGAGCTCTTGGGGCTGCACTGGGAAACAGTGAAATTTTATTGAGCTGTTTCAGGTGCCAAATGCACAGAGGTTTGAATTATGACTCAATTGCTCAGTGGAGAAATGATCAGGAGTGGGACAAGGGCCTGGTACTGATTCCCCAGAATCAGTGTGCACCAGGTGGTTCATGAAATGCTGCTTCACACAGACCTGCTTCATGCTTCTTCCTCCAACAGCATTTCTATTGCCCAGGTTTTTCTTCAGTTGTTCGCTTTTCCATAATGTAACACATGGCATTTCTTACCTGTCATCATCCTGCCAATATCAGCATATACCGAGGACCAAATGTTGAGCAGGAACAACTGAGACCAGCTCTGACTCTCCACTAGAGTCCAGCCCTGTGGAGCTGGGTTCTTTCCTTTCATTGAAACAACAACAGCAACAACCAAACCAACACAAAGAGTGCATCTTTTCTGCACTTAAGTTAATTATTTGTGGTCTGAATCTGGCACTGTGAGAGGAAATTAGCCTGGTCCTGATGATTGGGCGTTATTAGCAGCACATGAGGTCCGTCTTTTGTTTGCTGGGGCCCACGCTGGGTTTTTTTAGCACTGTCTCTCTTGGACAGACATGTTGTGGGGGGTTGCATTAATATTTTGCCTTTCTGACTGTGCAGTCTATTCTACGCCACACACTGGAGGCAAAGCTCTGCAGTCTCAGTTGACTGGACTTTACACAGGCTCTTTCAAAGCTTTCTCCACAGATGCCCGAACGATTCCTGAGTTCCTGTCGGAGTTTTGTGCTGGATAAATGTGAGAGGGCTTGTCCTCGGATGGTGCAGGCTGGCCTTGCGCCACTGACTGCGGGGAACGAAGCCGTTCTGCTCGAGCAGAAGATCTGCTGCTCAAACTTCGAAAGGCCACCCACATGTGTGTGCTGAGCTGGAGGTCTGAATTAGCAAAACCCAGAGTTTTTCCCATGGTTTTCACTCTGAGCCATAAAATGACCCATATTTACTGGAAATCCCCTAAAAGGGCTCGAGCCCTGCTGCAGAGGGAGCATGGTCAGGTTTGTGATGCAAAGGAGTGCCAGGCAAAGTGTCATCTTCACTTGGATGAAGTGAATGAGTGATGGTTCAATTGTCAAAGCTTTCAGAATCAGAAATAAGTATAAATTAATGCTTCAGGAAGAGCATTTTTTTTCTCTCTCCTTTCTCTAGTTAGAGGGGCTGTTCAATGTCGAAGACCCAAGGGGATTCCTGAGCACACTGGATTGGGAAAGCTGGGAAAGGAGGAGCCTTTGGGGTTCCTAACTGCAGCCTTCCAGAGCCTGCAAGAAAATGGAGAGGGACAATTTACAAGGACATGGAGTGCCAGAACAAGAGGGAATGGCTTCAAACCACCAGAAGGGAGGGTTAGATTGGATATCAGGAAAAATTTCTTCCCTACAAGGGTGGGCAGGCCCTGGCACAGGTGCCCAGAGCAGCTGTGGCTGCCCCTGGATCCCTGGCAGTGCCCAAGGCCAGGCTGGACACTGGGGCTGGGAGCACCTGGGACAGTGGAAGGTGTCCCTGGGACAGTGAGAGGTGTCCCTGCCATGGCAGGAAGGTGGAATAAGATTAACCTTCGAGTCCCTTCCAACACAAAGCACTCCATGATCCTGTGGTTCTGCCCGGTGCCATCAGTATTCTGCCCGGTGCCATCAGCAGCTCAGGACAATTCGGGTGGTGGTGAAGAGGAGATGATGCTCCTGGGGAAAGAATGATGCTGCAGTACTTTTTTAAGGTTATTGTCTTGCAGTTTGCAGGAAGAAGCTCTAGAAAGAAATGCCTTGCATGTGGGCAAAATCAGCTTTGAAATAATTTCATTTGTTACAAGTTAAAGATCATTTGAGTGTGATTTTCCAGGGAATCGGTTAGGTGTTAGCTCTGACTTTCTTGCAAGTACCTAATGGACAGGACAGCATTTATTAGCAGCATTGTTGATTTTTAAAGATTAACATGCATTAACAAAATACTTTTCCTCTCTCAGCTGTGAAAGGTTGCCACGTCTCCCCATTCCTGGGCTGTGCAGGGGCATTTATCCCGATCAAAGGGCAGTGGGACATAAAGCCACCGCCTGTTTCTGACAGGAGATTGTGTTTCAGGCTGTGCCACTGCTTTGCATCTCTGAGCAAGAGTGCACAAAGGTGCACTTGGGCCTGGAGAGACACCTGGGACACTCCGAGCTCCGAGCAGGGGCTGCCCCTGGCCCTGGGAGCCTTCTCCGGAGCCGGACGGGCTCCGCAGCCCCACCCGAGCCGAACCAGGGCAGCCCAGGCCGTGCTGCTGCCCGCAGGTGTGCGGGGCTGTGAGACACCACAGCATCAAAGCGCAGCCTGCCCTCAGCCAGGCACAATGCGACAAATTCTTCCCCTGCAGGAAATCCAATATACTTCATCCTGTTTGTCAACACGGTTTACTCTGAGAGAGCCCCGAGTCTGTGGCCAGCAATTAATGCCACTTAAAAGCTTTTCAGCGGGATAATTGCCTGTTGTTCTGCAGGCACCGCTCTCATTCAGATGCTAATGGCAGTCAGGGGCAGTGGCCGTCCCCACTTCGGGGGCCAGGTATGCCCCGCTCCCCTCGCCTTGGGGAGACGCTTAATGAGTCTATTGTCCCCAAACAAGGGCAGCAGGAACCCCCCTGTCCCCGAGGAAGCCTGGAAATAATCCCCATCAGTCTGTGTCACTTGGGCACAAAAGGCAGCGCGGTGGACACAGAGAGGAAAGGCGGCACGGTGGGATGGAAGTCAAGGTGTCCCACGTCGGGACTGCCAGGAGAGCTGGGCCGGGCCCACGAGCAGAGATTCTCCGCAGGCTCTGTGAAAATGGGTGTTTGAGCCGGTCTCAATTTCAGATTTTCACCCAGTGGTGCTGCTTGTGTTTTTTAAGGTACGATTACGTTTGATTGGAGATCAGGTTTACACGGGCAGAGAAGAGTCCCCAGGTCTAGTCAGGAGTCCACCGGGAAGATGTGGATGTCTGCGGGTCAGCTGAGTCCTGGAAGATTCAGCATCAAACCTTACGTGCTTAAACAGCTGGGCTCTCACTTCTCTGCTGGTCTCCCGGCAGGATTAAAACCTTTCCTTTCTTCTCATCAGAGAGCCATGGAATGCTTTGTGTTGGGAGAGACCTTAAAGTTAGTCCCACTCCACCCCTGCCATGGCAGGAACACCTCTCACTGTTCCAGGGACACCTCCCACTGTCCCAGGCTGCTCCCAGCCCCATCCAGCCTGGCCTTGGGCACTGCCAAGGGATCCAGGGCAGCCCCAGCTTTCCTAGGCACCCTGTGCCAGGGCCTGCCCACCCTCACATGGAAGAATTGCTTCCCAATATCCAATCTAAATCTACCCTCCTCTGTCCCCAGGCCATTTTCCCTTGTGCTGTCTCTCCACGTCCTTGTCCAGCCTGTGACAGAACCTCACCACTCTCACAATCTCATTTTTATTTGCCCTTTATTTTGCCAGTGAGGTTGGGCTGAAGCTGCCATTTGTGATGGACACTGGAGTTCACATGGATATGTTAAATTAACCTGCTTCTTTTTGGGATCTCTAGGTATCTGATCTTCTTGGACCCCATGCACTGTGGTGGGCTGGCCATGATAGAACCATGTTTGCTGGAGATTGACCCACAGGGGTTCTGTTCCTCTGGGTAAATCCTTCAATTTAATGAAATCCTGGTTTGCAATGTCTGGATGAACACCCCAACCACACTCCCCCTTCCTGTGTGAACAAGGGAGTGAGATCAGGAGGGAGGAAAGACGTTTTCTGGGGGAACACATGCTCCTCTGTAGAAAACACTGAAGAAGATGGAGGGGGGATTGTTTAACAGCCAGGGGCAGCTCTGAAGTCCCTTCATGAGGGTTTTGGGTTTGGAGCATTTGGAAGGATGTGCTCCCCTCCTTGCAGTGGAGCCCTCCCAGGGGCCCTGCAGGCTCTGGAGCCTCTCCCCAGCCCCTTGTGCTGCTTTTCCAACTGGATTTCACACGGGTTTGTTGGGGCCACAGGGCTCCCCTTGCCCGAGCAGCTCCACCCCGAGGCCAAGGGCCACTTCAGCAGTGGGGGCAACAACCCCAGAAAGGGCTGGGGCACTTCCGTGGAAACAAAGCCTGTTTTCAAACAGCGTGCAGAGAAACTGTCTCTATCTTGGGCCTTTAATGACCTGAACTGTCCATCTCTTGGAGAGAAGCAACAATAAAGAGGCACTTGGCTGCGCTGCCACTGCCCTCTACTTAGGATTGGTTTTTGCCCAGCTCACTTGCCACCCATGCTAGTTTATGATGCACATTATAAAACGAGCTTTATCTGCCCGCTGCAGCGGGTCTCCCTGCAGGAAGGGGCAGGCAGGCCCGTCGGCAGCGGCGGTTCCCTTTCCCTGGGACAGCGTTCTGTGCCCTGCTGCTGCAGCGCTGCATCAATAGTCCCGGGCTGTGCGGTGGCTGCGGGCGCCCCGCTGCGATCGTGCCCTTAATGCAGACAAAGCCCCGCATTTATCGGGGCTGACCGCGCTGACCCCCCAAAGTTTGTTCCCTGCGCTGGGGCTGCCCGGCCCTTTCACTGGGCTGAATGGCCAGCACAAAGAGCCCGTCCCATCCACAGCCCCTTCCTGAACAAAACTTACTGGAGAAGGGGGAAGGAATGGGCAGACCTTGACCCCTCCACCTAAAATAAAGTGCAGGAATTTGCATTTTAAACCTCGAGATACTCCTCGGGTCTCCCTGCCTTGCCGCAGCTGGTTTGAGTGCCCTTGTTCGAGTCCCCCTGAGAAGCTCGGGGCTCGCAGCATCCCAGTGGGCAGCAGGCACATCCCCTGCTGCGAGGAAAGACTCCCTCTGCCCTCCTCTGCCTCCAGATTTTAGCAGGGATTAGGAGAAGAGAAAGAGCACGACTCAGTAAGGAAACAGATGCTCTCTGTCCCTTCCCCCATGCCCAGTTCTGTGGGGTTGGGAGGCAGGGAGCACAGGGGACCTGCTCCCGTTTGTGCTTGCCATGGCTTCTCTCTGGAGAGCACTGCTGGCTGTGTCAGGGACGGACAGCTGGACAGGACAAACACCCTCAGCCATTTCCTTACACTCAGCACCTTGCAGGCACACAGAGAAATTGGTGCTGATTCGCTGTGATTCCATGTGGGGAGCAGCAAGGGTGGCACTGCTGCATTCCAGGCCCTCAGGAAAGAGCTGCTTTGGGGGCCAGCTCTTGTTAGGAGTGATGCAAGGTGAATTTCTATTGAACTTCCTTTCTAAAGTGTTAGTTCTGGTTGGAAAAATGCCTGGCCACTGAAAAAGTGTAGTTTTCCCCCTGGAGTTGGAGATGTGCTCCCCACTCCTCTCTTTTCTTATCCCAAACTTGGGCTATGTCAGAACTTTAGCAGCTTTAGCAGAATTCCAGGTTATTCCATGATGTAAGGCGTTGGTGTGCCAGTCAGGGCCCTGCTGTTTCCTCTCTGACTCTATCTGACCGTACCATTGAAGTGTCTGTGGGACTCTCTGTGCCTGCTGGATAATGGCCCTGTGGGAGAGGGTTCCTGACTCCTTGCCCCAGGGTCTCAGCCCCTCTCCTAGCTCTGGTGGAATCCAGTCTCACTGTTTGATCCCCTCTGACCTCTCACTCAACCTAGAGATGCTTTACCACCTCAGCTATTTACAGTGCAGCCAGATTTCTCTTTTTTCCCCTATTTTTCCTGGAAAAGCTGCACAGTTGCAGTGCCTCATGTGGATTTCGTTAAATATGTGGTGGGGCTGCCTCATATTTTGCTTTCCCTGTGCATGTATAAAGCCCTTTTATTCCCTGTGCCTGACTCTGCCCTGGGCAGCGGGGTCGGGCAGTCCCCTTTCAGCCCTCTGTCCCCTCTGAAGTGGCAGCCCCTGAGCATCACACTGTCTCTAAGCAGCCTGTAAGGGCTGTGCCTGCTCCCAGCAGGGTTTGGCTGCTCTCCGGGGTCTCTGCTGGGTGGGGCAGAGCTCAGGGGAGGTGAGGAGCTGTTCTCACCTGTGGCACCCCTTCCCTTTGGCCCTGTGGCCTGTGCGCTGCTGAGGGCTGGAGGTGGGACCATCCCCGCGGCTGCCAAAGGCTCTGGCCGAGATCAGCTCCGTGCTGGAGGCTTTAGTCCGTGTGACAATGCCCCAGTGCTGACCAGAGCCTTGTCTGGAGCTGGAGCTGCCTTACACAGGGCCACAGCAGCGGGAGTAACTCACCTGAGCTGAGGAGAGCAGGGGGTTCCTGTCTGCACATCCTGCACAGGAGGGTTTGCAGCCAGCAGTGCGGCCCTGGTGCTGCCTGCACACACAAACCAGCCCCTGGGGAAGGTGCACAACCTGAGCTCCTTTGGAGCACCTTCCCAAGGTGCTGCTCTGTGAAACCTCCTCCTTCCTGGGCCTTTTCCCCCCCTGTGCCCTCCCCAGACCCTGAGCCCCTCTCTGATGCCACGCTGCTGTGCAAACAGGATTCTGAAGCTGCTCTGCTTTCTGGAGTCTTGCTGACTTGTTCTTTACATCCACAAGGAAACTGCATGACTATTTCTGTCTGGAATCTGCTCTTTTATCTCTTTTTTCCCTCTGTCCTCTTTTCTTCTCCTTTTCTCCCCCCAGGCTCATTAAGAAATCAATAAGTGGCTCAGTAGGGCTTTGCTTAACCCAATTCTGGAAGTGTTTCTTCCCCTTGGAACGTGAACTATCTTTTCAAATTGATTTTGCTGCTTTTGCTCATTTCCATTTAACAATATTCTCAGTGTTACATCTCACCCCCTTGGATCCATTCCCAGCCAGGGATGAGTCCCAGGCTCACCTGCAGGGCAGGTACCAGGCAGGAGCCCCCGGGCACTGCTGCCCCCTGCTCTGTGTGAGGAGGGCAGGAACCCGCCCTTCACCCACCCAGTGACATCATGGTGCCACTGTAGAGATGCCAGCGCACCTGGACACATGCAGAAATGCTCCCTCCCTCCCGTTAGGCCTTGGCTGGTTCATCTGGAGGGCAGGAGAGCAGAGGGGAGATGGAGTCACTTCTCCCTTGCAGCCCTCCTCTCCAGAGACAGACTCTGTGCTCATCGAGGGCTCCACACCTGAGGAAACTGTCCCCTGTTTCTGTTCACCCCCTGTTAAACACTGCCCTGAAATCCCTGGTGTCTCTGATTAACCCCAGCTTTAGAGAACACCCACCAGATCCATGTGAAAACTTCAGAACCAGGAGCAAGGAAGGAGAGGTCTCGGACACCTGGCTCTGATCAGGCTGTGCTGAGTTCCCAGTTTGGAGACTGGGATTTGGAGGGTTGTCCATGTAGGCTGGGACAAATCCCTCCATCCCTGCACTTCCCCCCCTTTCTTTCCTGGTTGCTTTGCAAGCCTGAAAGGAATAGACTCCGTGTTATTCTAACTTTAAATGGGAGGAGGGGGAGGCGATGAGAGCAGAGAAGGAAAATCCATTTGCTGCAGCACTGTCAGCCCTTAGTTTTCCTTCAAGTCTGACAGGCCCAGGATTAAAGGTTTGGTTACAATGGGCTGACAGTGCACATTAACAGCCCTGAATGTCTTAACAACCCGGCTACTGGAGATGCATTCAGAAGAGTCTGTGAACTGCTTTTCCCCTTTAAAGCTCCTGCTAGACCATGTTGTCCAGTGAAATCTTTTGTGGTTAAAAATGTATAGACTTTTCTGTCTCATTCCCAACCATGTACAAACCCCAGATTTCTTGCTGTCTTCCCACAGGGTTTATGCCCAGTTCTCCTTTAGCCATTTGACTTGGGCAGAGTGTCCTGCTCTGTCTGCACAGGGAGTTATATCTCCCTTTTTTATTTTAGCTAGTCATTCACCTAGTGTGAATGAGCAAAGTCCACTGGTATGGGTGGAGTTATAGGGATCTATTCCAGCCGAGGGGCCGGACATGCAAAATAAGGGTGTTTTTCTCAAGAAAAAAAAAGGAAAAAGAGACTCTGATCAAACAAAATCCCTGTATTGGTTGGCTGCATTTGCATCATAAAATGGAATTCACCAACCATTGCATTTGGTGGATGGTGAACTGATGGACAGTGATTATAATAACCGGGATGTGTTGCTATTCACAACACATAAGAATTAAGTTTACACCAGGCTATTTCCACTCGTTTTCAGGACCAGGGGATACATTTCCACTCCTTCAGCCTCCAAGCAGCAAACCCCATCTGATTAAGTGGTTTTTGTCTGGGGGCAGGGCAGGAGGAGAGCTGTTGATGGAAAGGGTTTGGAAGCTTTGGTGAAAGCAAGCACCTCCTGTGTGAGTGCATCCCAAATCCCACATCTCACTGAGAAACCCCATCACAGCTCTCCTGTGCTTGCCTGGGAAAGTGCCACTGCCCTCAGTGTCCCTCAGCTGCAGCAGCTCACTGGAGAGGGACCCGGCTGTGCTAAACCTCAGGAATTTGGCTCGTGGCTCCTGACTCCATGTGATGGGGCTTTGGCTCAGCCTCCATTGCCCAGTCCAGGCTGACAGGGCTGGTGGCGGCCCTGTGGTGGCATCTGGGGACCTTGTGAACAGGGGTGGCCCTGTTTCCAGGCAGGCAGTGTGTGTAGTGTGGAAGGAGAAGACACAAAAGGTCCTGGTCTGTGCTGGAGGGAAGATCCCCGAGCCCAGGGAGATCCATGGGATCTGTTCTGAGGGTCCTCTGTGCTCCAGGTGAAAGGAGATGGGAGTGGGCAGGGGGTGTTGTGGAGCATAAATCCATCCCTGAGGGGATGCAGGGGCTGCGCAGCCTGGGGGATTTCTGCTCCTCTGGAGGGGGAGATAATTTAAGGGGAACCTGATTAGAAGTGAGGAGCACAATCTATGAAAGGGGAGGGTGGAAGGGGGAAATAAACGAGAATTAATTTAGCACAAAATCAAGATGTCAAGAACAAAGTTAATCAGGAGACAAGGTTAATTAATGAATACATCCTTAAACCAGCACAGCTACAACAACAGCACTGTTATTAATCACAGCACTAAGTATTGAAGAAGAGGCACTATTGATTTGTTCCTAACCCAGTGTCAGGGGTCTGGAAAAGAGGATGGGGGAAACAGAATTTTCTTAAAAACACCAACATGTCATGGGGAGAATTACAAGGCCCAGGTGCTAAAATCACTCATTATTATTTGTTTTAGAAATAGAAAGTGGGCAATAGAGATGGGCTGGGAATAGCAGTGTCTGTTCTTTAGACACTGGCAGCTCTAAGGAAGTGACCCAATTGATGGGTTAATGAGGGCCTAGGAGATGCCATTGACCTGAGATCTGTCTGGAACATGGACAGGAGCCCTCAGAAAGGAAAGAAGTGAGAAGTGATAGAAGATGCCATTGACCTGAGATCTGTCTGGAACAAGGACAGCAGCCCTCAGAAAGGAAAGAAGTGAGAAATGATAAGAGCAGCCCATCCAGTTTCCCTTTGGAATGGCTGTTTTTCCCTGCCAGGTGCACACCTGGCCCGGGTCCTCAGGGGTGAAGGAATCTGTGATCCTTTTTCCTCACCCTTCTCTCTGTTCCCCCTGCCCTGGGCTGCTGCCAGGGCTCAGAGAGCACAGGAGCAGGGAGGGGGCACAGGTGACACCCACCAGAGCAGCAGTGCCAGCACAGAGCTCAGAGCAGCTGCTGGGGGGATTTTTGAGAGCAGATTCCAGGCTGGGTGGCAGAGGCTGGGCAGGTGTGTGCTGGACACTGGAGCTCCTCAGTGCAGCCCCCTCTGGGCCAGGTGTTCCTCTTTCACGCTCCTGCCAGGGAACAGAGCTCCAGCTCCTCCAGGTTTAACCCCCTTTGTGGTGGGGAAAATCTCCTCCTGCTGCTGCTGCTGCTGCTCAGGTGTGGGTGTCAGACCAAAGCTCACCTTCCCAGAGCTGAAATCAGAGGGTGGCTCTCTCCCTAGCATTCTCCATATGGCAAATGACTGATAAGGCACTGACAGACACCAGGCTGGAGTTTTGTCACCAGCCCTGAGTGTCTCTGCTGCCGTCCCAAGGGATCTGGGCTGGTGTTGGCCAATATTTCCTTCAATGACCTGGAAAAGGACAGAAGGGTTTCTGGAGACATCAGGCAGGAGCGTGGAGCAGTCAGGAGTGCTTTGTGAGAGCATTAAATCCCATTAAAATCAATGTGCTTGCCGTGGTGAAAGCTGGAGATGGGGGAATGAAGAGTGCAGGCCATTCCCAGGGAGTGAAATATGGAGGAGAGGGAGTGGGAGTCATTTATCAATCTGGATAAATTAGAAACTGAAAATCACAGGAAAATTGATGAAGGGAGCAAAAGGATAGCAGAGTAAATTCAGAGCTAGTGCTGTCAAAAAGGGAGTAATTTCCATCAGCATTTAAACAAAAAAATATGAAATTACCAGTGGTTTTGACATCTTTATATTTGGGGTGGTGATACACAGAAACCAGGGGCATCCAGCCAGTATGTGTGTCCTGTATTTGGGAAAAATCAGATGGGGTATTCATGCTCTGGGACATGAATGGTGCAAACCTCACCACTGCAAACACAGCAGAAGCATGAACAATCCCTGGGAAGAGTAGGGAATGAGAATTCTGGTTTTGGCGGAGGTGGCAGTTCTGGAGAACTGCTGCCTCAACACTGGGAGGTACATTAAGAGATGTATATTTATGATATATCCTGTAGATATATTATTTTTTTCCTCATTGCTGTGAATTGTTGACTCAGGACAGGAGGTTTTACTCTGCTCGCCCTCTGCCACAGCTCTTGCTTTTGAGGCAGGAATCAACGTGGGGTGGTCCCCTGACCTGGGCTGTGAGCAGGTCAAGTTAAAGCATCACAAAGGCCCTAAATCTATGAATAAGTGCAATTCTTTAGGAGTCAGTGCCCCCATTTTATAGCGATCTGGTGAGGGGCCTTAACTGGGTGACAAGGTAATTTCCATGCATTTAAGCACATCCTAACTGGAGTCTCAGGGCGAGGGCAGGTTGGAGCCAGAGTAATTCTGAGCAGCTCTGCAAGATTCCAAACTGGCCTAAACTGGCCCACCTGAGCCTGGCATCTCATGTGCTGAACCGGCAAACACGGGTCCTTCAGAAAAGGGGTAAAAAGAGTAAAAGCAGCTCTTTCCTTAATGCCTTCAGCAGGAATTCCTGTGGGGAGGAGCTGCGAGTGGAATTCCCTTTCCTGACCACTGCAGGTGATCAGCCCCAGAGGTGTGAGTCCCTCTGCCGTGTTCGTAGGCAGGCTGCAAACATTTATTAATGGCCATAAAATATCCTGCCTGGTTTTTAAATCCAAACAGCAGTGTATGACTTGACCACCATAAAGTTTGTCTCCAAACCACCACAAGAGGTTTGAATTACTCCTGGTAGCAATAAAAGTATTCTTTGGGCTAACGCTTTGCTTTATTGTTGGCTTTTCTTTTTCTCAGTCCCCCATCCTAGCAGCAAGACATAAACAATGGGGGCTGAGTTTTCGTCCCCCACCCCCTCACACCTACATTAATAAGGTCCAGGAACAGCAAAATGAAGGAAACAGAAGCAGAATAGCCCTGAGATGGCTGGTGGGTGATAAGCCCAGCTTGCCTGGTGCTAAAGGAAGTGTTGCTCAGAGAGAGCCTTTCTCTTTGGACCTCAGAGTGCCCCAGTCACATAAAAATGTTAGGATGAAGAACAGATTATATATATATACACACCTGTATTATATTTCATATAACATACATATTTCATGTAATATAGATCTATTTCATGGATTTTTTTCAGGATCACTAAGGTGCTTTTTATTCAGGGTTGATTCTTTCCAATAGGAATAAACTGTATTAACTTATAGCCATAATATTGATTTAACTTCCAGACAAAAGCATCTGCTCAGGAGTTGATTTCAGTTTACCATCTTTGCCTTAAATGTTCTTCTGTAGTTAATTCAGACAAACTTTTGTCTCTATACATAAACCCTTGGGGAATTAAGCATTTGGTGTTAAGTGGTTGCTGCATACCAAACATCTCCATGACTATAGATCGAATTCCTCCTATAAATCTATTTTATTACCGACTGTAAAGTCCCTGGCAGCTTTTCATCGTCTGCCACAAATGGAGATACCAGAGGAACAGGTATAAAAGGGCATCTGAATTGGACCTGAGGCACTGCCAGGGCAGGAAACATTGAGGGGGGCACAACGGGAGCAGAGGTGCAAGTCATGGATGTGCTGGTTGGAAAGGACCCTCAGGATCACCTAGGGCAGCCCCTGGCCCTGCCCAGACCCCCAACAATCTCACCCTGGGCATCCCTGGGAGTCCAAAGACTGGAAACCACAGCCAGGGACCCTCAGGATCACCCAGGGCAGCCCCTGGCCCTGCCCAGACCCCCAACAACCCCAGCCTGGCCATCCCTGGGTGTCCAAAGGCTCCTGGAGCTCTGGGGCTGTGCCCATTCCCTGGGGAGCCTGGGCAGTGCCAGCACCTCTGGGGAAGAGCCTTTCCTGAAATCCACCCTAAACCCCAGCTCACCCTCAGGCCATTTCCTCCTGTTAGTGGCCATGAAACCCCTGGGGTGCTGCTGGATTTGGCTGCACTTGTGGACCTGCATCACTGCAGCTGCATTTCTGGCTCTGGAGCTCCTGGCCAGCCCTGCCAGGCAATGCAAGGGCTCATCCTGGGAGATTTCCACAGGTCTTCCCATGACCTGATGTGGGATTGTGGGCACGAGAAAGGTGTGAAAACAACCTGGATGTTGTGTGGCTTCATCCACCACATTCTGCAGGTCACTCTTAGAGCTCTCTGTGCTCTCTGGGAGCTCCTCACTTGCTGATGAGAATTGTTCTGTCAGTGTAAGAGAGTTGAAAAAGGGCCAAAAATATTTGCTGTGCTGGTTGGTAGGTCATGTTTGGTCCTGTTTCCTTGAAGATGCCACAGAACATGCTAGCACAAAGGAATGCAGAGGAGAAATTAAAGAGAAAATATGACATCTGTAAGAAATGTCCGATGGAAAAGCAGCTCTAAGGGAGCAGGGAACTGCACAGGATCACAGATACTTTGGGTTGAAAGGGACCCTAGAGACTCTCTCATTGCAGCTCCCAGCCATGGGCAGGGACACTTCCATCAGACTGGGCTGCCCCAGGCCCTGACCAAGCCTTGGGTTCTTCCACTTGCAGCAGGATGGAGCAGTTGCATGTTTTGGCTGCTCACAGCAACACTGCAGAACCTGCAGCCTTGGCTACAAAAACCAGTTTCTTGAGAGGTGGCCATAGAGGGAAAAGGAAATTGTGTAGTAAGTAAGGAGGAAGAAAACGAGTAATGAGGCAGGGCTGGAAAACAGGAGTCTCAATATTTAGTTCCAGCTAGTTTAGGATGGAGCCTGAATTAGGGGAAATGAAGGGGCTTTGGGGTCCCTTTCCTGGCTCAGGCTGGTCATGTCAGCTCTCATAGTCAGCACCAAATTAGAGATCTCCAAAATGGGATGGTGGCACAGGGAGGAGCACAGCCTCCTTGTTTCCTTCTCCATAGTCTCAGCAATGCTCTGCCCCAGTCGGGCCATTGATAGCCTCTCCCACCCTTGCCTGGTTTATCAGATGCTTCAGCACCAGCACCAGAGTGGTGTTAAAGGTCTTTTGGTTCACAGCTTTTATCTGTGCCCCACTTGTGTGAACCGTGGTGTGGGACAAAGAGCACTCCTGGCTGGACATGAGTGATTTCTTGAGCAGCTCTAGATAATGTGCCAGAGGATGTGTCAGATTCCCTTCTGCAGCAGGAACCTCCTCTTCCTCACACCATGGAGATCTGCCCCAGCTCCAGGGAACTCTGTGAGGGAGGGGAGGCACAGGATTGCACCATTGGGCACCAGCTGGAATGAGTTATGGGAATTCCCAAGTCCTCCTGAGAAAGAGCAAGCAAAGCTGAGCTGAAAATTAAACACTAAGCTGGTACAAGCCACCTCACCTGTAAATCCAGTCCTGCTGAAATTGTTTCCTGCACCACACTTGGTGCATGGATGGGGATTTATGGCCGGTGAATTTTCACATCCCCTTCCCACCAGCATCACCCTTGGGGCTTCCAAACTGCGGCGTGCCAAGGGGGCACTTCCAAACCTCCTGCAGCCCCCAGCCCACACCTGCCTGGGCAGGGAATGGGGAGAGGGAAACAGGCCTGGCTTAGCAGACAAACACAGAGAATCAGGCCTGGCTTAGCAGGCACAGAGAATCAGGCCTGGCTTAGCAGGCTTGCAGAGCCAGAGACACCAAGTGCCTTTCCCTGTGTGCTCAGAGTGTTTGGATAAAGGCGTCTCCTGAAGGGGGAATTTGTTTGGTTTGGAGTTCATTGCGTGAAAAGCCCTCAGCCCCATGAGTGCTTAGTTATTCTCTTGTCTAGTGGCTCCTCAACAGCCCCCACCAAGGGAGGAGGCTTCCTATTTGAGAAAGTGGGCCTGCTTGTTGAAATTCTCAAGTGACTTAAATTTATTGTTTTTTCCTGAGGTCCAGCCATTTGAATTGCAAACAATGCCCCATCCCTGCCTCCTCCCCCTGCTCCCCAGGCAGAACAATGTGCAGGGCTGGAAGAAAGGCAGCCATGCCTCTCTGGAAGGCGATTTCTTTCCGCATGAGCGGGGAGGTGGAAGTTTGCTGCCTTCTGGTCCCGCTCAGTGATGCAGAGGATGGCTGGGAAAGGGGAGGGCAGGAGCTGGGGGAAGGAAAGGGGAAGGAGCCAGTTCGTGGGTGATGGTTGGAGATCCTTTTTGCTTTATACATGTATGACCTCTCCTGTTTAAAAGACCATCCTGAAAGGGGATTAGTGCCAGTGGATCCATGGGCACCCCTCTCACTTTTCATCTCTCAGCATCCTGGGAATGATGCAGGGGATGGAGTGTGGGCTGTGTGCTCCTAAATGATCCCATACCTTGAAAAAGGTGAACTTTTGTCACACTCCTGGGAGTGGCTGAAGAGTTTGGGTCAGTGTGAGCTCAGTTAGGCAAGCAGGAAGCTGGGCTGCTGCTGAGGGAGAGCTGGGACACTGCACATCTGGATGTACATGAGTGGGACACAGGAGCACAGCAGCAAATGAGCAGAAGTTGTCTCTGTCTGTGTCAATTTTAAGGATTGATTTTTTCTCTCATGTTGGCTTAGGGAGCTTCTGTGTTGGTTCATTCACCTGGGTGCTTGTTCTTTATGGTGCCTGGAGGGAGGGAGGAGGAAGGGAGAGGTTGTCCCCTGGAGGAGCTCTGGTACTGCTGGTTGGGTAACAGCTGCGGGATGAGTGATGGAAATAACAGAGCTTGTTATTCATTCTTAAGCCATGGGGTATTTCTGAAGTTTTGCCTCTGCCTGGCTCTGTTCTCCTGGGAAAGCACAGAAATCCTGCCTGGTAGAAGTCTCTGAGGTCAGCCTCAGAGTGGGTGGGATGCTCCTCACTGGGGCAGAGGTACCCAGGGGGGGCTGGGAGGCACAAGGATGGGGAACCCAGAGGAGACAGCCAGAACACTGCCTTGTGTCACAAACAGAGACCTGGCAGGGCTCAGGGCAGGGGAGGAGATGGAAATGGTCAGGGCAGCTCCTGACACTGGGCTCTAGGGACACTCAGGTGTCACAGCACCAGCACCCAGGCTCCTTGTGCAGGGGCAGCCATACAGATCCTGAGTGCATGGCCTCCTTCACACGGCAAAATTCACCTCTGGTACCCAGCCAGAACCACAGAGGTCCAGAGCTGCTGCTCCAGAGGCTCTTGGCCTTAGATCCTGTCTGCAGGCCAGGGTGGCCCAGCTGAACTCGTGGCCTTTCCCCAGGAGCTGCTGTGGATTTGGCAGCCCTGGCTGTGGAAAGAGCCCAGAGAAAGGGCACGGGGGTGTCAGAGGGGAAGGCACTGGCAGCACAGGCACTGGTGGGGCTCAGGGGTCCTGTCCTTTGCTGGGGTCACAGCACTGTTCCTTTCTTCTCCAAGCTGGGCATCTGGCCCATCCTTACAGCACATCCTTTTGGACTGATGGCCATTCACGTGCAGCACTCTTTCTATCACAGAAAAGCACTTGTTTCACTTCACTGTAAGGGAAGGCTGGCAGAAGTGTGCTGTAAAAGCAGTGACAGAAACCTGGGGGAGCTGCTCCCTCCTGTCCCTGGCCTGGTGAAGGCCCCAGTGAGGTGTGCCTGCTTTGCATGAGGAACGTGGATGGGGCAGCAGGGACCTTGCTCTTTGGGCAGGGCTGTGAGGCACCTGCTGTGAAAAGAGCTGTACAACAGCTAAAGAGCATTTCCTCAGTGCTGTGAGTATCCAAGGGGTGAGGCAGAAGGAGAACAGACCCAGATGCCACCACAGGGCTGTGGGATAAGGGCAAGGCCTGCCAGCCCTTGGCCTGGAGGGGACACAGCAGTGAGACACAACAAATCCTCCTGGGAATGAAACTCCCTTCCCTTCTTTGGCTCCATTCTCTGCACAAATTAAAGCAGACCAGTATCACAAGCAGGTGTCTGGAATTCTGCGGCCCCATTTGCTGCTCCCTGGGGTTGCTCTCCTCCCCCAGAGCAGGCTGGCCTGTGGTCTGGAGAGGCTTTGCCCAGCTCTCTGAAGCCTTTGCCGCTTCCCTTTCTGACCTAACAAAGAACACATTTCACCACATCAAACTTCACCTTTTCCAGGGTTTGGCTGCTCTGGGGCATCTTGCTGGTCTTGGCTCAGCAGGTAACCTAAGCTGAGATCAGATATGCTAGCTAGGTGAATTCCTCTTTATCTGATGCTGACACTTTCACCTCCTGGACTACTGAAATGCCTGGGAAAGGCAGCTCTGAGCATTGCCCTGAGCCACAAATCACAGTTTCTGACCCTTTTTGTCTCCAGGAGGGGAGGAAACAGAGAAGGTTTCAGTGAGACAGGAGAACCATGCTTTCAGCAGGTCAGGCTGTCTCTGTAGGCACCTGATGTGCTGCAGGAGGAAGCAAATGGCAGAACTCTGCTCAGACAGGGGGATTATTCATCATAAATGCAATATTTTCTTTTTTTTTTTTTTTTTGTAAGTCAGAAGGGGAGGCT
This sequence comes from Melospiza georgiana, assembly GCF_028018845.1. Classification (NCBI taxonomy): domain Eukaryota; kingdom Metazoa; phylum Chordata; class Aves; order Passeriformes; family Passerellidae; genus Melospiza; species Melospiza georgiana. The sequence goes on from NC_080450.1 coordinate 11,666,760, forward strand.
ACTGCTAGTTTTAAGGGAATTGTTCTTGCAGGAATTCCACTCTTCCTGAGGCCAGAGGGTGCTGAGAATTTGGGGGCTCATTTGGTGCTGGAATTATTCCAGTTTTTTGATTTGAACAATTTTTTCTTAGGTATTTTTTGAGTGAAGTGGAAGCAAATCCATTTTCTGCTTTGTCAGGGCTGGGAAAGGATGTTCCAACCCACAGGTTCTGGTATGTGTGGATGGGGGATTAAAGTGACAAAGATCTGGAGTTCACATCCAAACATGCAGAGATGTCTCAGAGATACCAGGGACTCTGTAATCCTGGAGGGGCAAGGTTCAATACAGAATATGTCCTACCCAAAATCTGCCTGCCCCAACACATTCCTGGAGCTGGCAAGCACACGCAGTCAAGGCAGAACTCAGGGTTTTGGGCTCTTGGACACTCGTAACGGGGCATTTCAAGCCTTGAGTCCAGTGGCATTTCCAGCCCTGGGGGCTGTGGTTTGCCAGCTGTTTCTGTCAGTTGTACTGAGTTGATGTTTATTTTCCCTTTTCCCCTTCTCTGTCCACGCTGAAGGCTCAGAAATGAGCACACCACTCGTGTCCTTTGCCTGCTGGGGCTGAGGTCCTGCCTCCACTCCCAGCCCAGGAGCTGTGGAGCTTTCCAGGAGTCCCTGCCCGGTTCTGTCCTTCAGCGGGGCTGGTCCAGGCAAACCCAGCTCTGCCCTGAGCTCTTGGACATGCTCCTTCTCCTGCTCTGCCCCTTGGGGTGTCCTGCACTGCATTCAGCACCTGCTCCCAGTGTTTGGCCTGGTTGTGACTGTGCTCAATACAGATCTCGTCCCGTGGCCCAGGAAGTGGCAGCTCTTTGAAGGGAATCCCCCTCTTTTAATTCAATTAATGTTGAAGTTAATTTCCACCCCGGGGCTGAGTCCCAGAGCCTTTGAAGTCAGTAATAGTTTTGTGGAGCAGGTTGGAGCACGTCCCACAGCCAAGGGCTGTGCCAGGGTGTTCAAAGGGTGTTTGCTTTCCATGCCAGGGAAGTGTGTCCTGTTCCAAACCAGGGGGAGATTCCAGCAGGATGAGGCCCTGGGTCTCTTTGGACAGGCCAGGTGGATGTCAGGGATGGAGTTCACCTGTTTTCAGAGCAAATTCAGCATGTCCTTCAGAGAAGAGGCACTGCTCTGTAGACACCTCAAGATTTACAATATTTGCAGTGAAACACATCTTTCCTCTCTTTCAGTTTTTGTACTCTCAGAGGTTTTATGTATGCCCTTAAAATATAATCTGGATCATGCTATCCTGGTTTGGTTTAATGGAGTGAAAACCACTATTGACTGGCAACAAGACGTTTTTTCCTCTTTAGGTCAAAGATGAGGAGCCAAATTCTGAAAAGAGTTTGCTCACTGTCAGGGCAGTAACTGATTCCAGAAAGCCTAAAGGTGATTTTCTGTACCTAAACCTGGCACATAACTGAAGTATGAAAAAATCTGATTGGTTTTCACCCCCTTTATGGTGACAAGCAGAAGTATCTCCAGGAGGTGTTTGGACTTCAGGAGGATCTTTTCTTTCACTGTGCAGAAACCTTAATTGATCAAGGCTAAAATGATTAAGCTTCAGAGGAAAGCAGCTTTGCTTCTCATTATGACTTTTTATTATGCCTTAACAGCCGTATTGAGCAACTTTGGGCTTTGTAGTGATTTTGGAATAAAACTAATCGATGTCATAGAAACAAATGCAGGAATCTTTGATGTGTAGGTGGAGCCGTAGGGGGATGACACACAACCCAATTACTGGCAAAAAATGGAACATTACGTTTTTTGTTATGCTTCACCTACCTATTGAAAAATACTTTTACTAAGGTCTTCATGCAAAAAAAACTGCCGTTCTGCTGATTTTCCTGTGTCCCTCATGTAGGAGGAAACAAAACTTCAGCTGTTATTCAAGGTTTAACATTGAAAGTAATGCACAAATTTACCCAGGAATCACAGAATCATTAAGGTTAGAAAAAATTTCTAAGATGATTGAGTCCAACAATTAACCCAGCACTGTCAGGTCCACCACAAAACCATGACACCATTGAAGCTGTTGGTGTGAAATTCCACCGAGTGAGTGGATTTTACATCACTGCTGATCCACATCTCTGCTGCCCTGAAGTTTTTTTCTGCAAAGGGAAGCAGCAAATACCCAGGGCCTCCTCTCCTGATTTCTGAGCCCCACGCTGCTTCCCAGCCTGAATTGGCTGAGGGCTGCCTGTGTGAGGGGCTGGCAGCTGCTGATGGAAAACACTGAGAAATGGACATGGAAACAGTGCTGTGATCCCCACAGGACAAGTGCTTTGTTGTACAACAGTCTCACCAGGAGAGCAGAGAAACATGATCAGTCTCATTGCGCTTTTGGGGTGGATGAGTAGTGCCAGATAAACATCTGAAGTGGTTTGGGTGTGCTGGGGTTGGATTTGGAGGGAATGCTCCTTTATCCAGAGTGACCCTGCCAGGTTTGACAATCCCAGGAGCTGAGTGAGGGGTGATGGTGGTTATGGATTGCCAGGGAGGGCTCCCAGCCCTGCCTCAGCCACAGGCCGGAGCTAACGAGCTCCACGCTCCAGAGATAAACCCCATCCTAATCCTCCAGCCCAACACTTGTTCAAAGTGCACCATCCCTTCTCACTGGGATGCACAAAGCCAGCCTGATAGAATGAGAACTGAGCCATGCCTTGGCTCCAAAATGTAAAAGGAGTGGAGATCTAAGCTCTCCTTTGAGATTAAAATTTAAAAAAGGCTGTAACTGAGGTTGGTTGGTTGGTCAGTTTGTTTCATTCCTCTTTGATGCTCATGGCCCCTGTGCCAGGAGCACCTCCTGATTAAGCAGAGAAATTTGTTTATGAAAGGGCTGAATGAAAATGAAGTGAGGGAGCAGCCTTTACAGGTGCAGATCTGGAGTTTAGGATAAACACCTACAAGTTTGGATTTCCTGCCTTCCACTTAGGTAACTGTCTAATCTAGCTACCCATTCGCCTTTCCTTTCATCCCAGGATGTCTAGTCTGATCTAACTGCCTGTCCTTTCATCCCCGCTATCTTCCTCTTGATCTGTGTTTTTTAGAGCTCATTCATCACACCTTACAACTTCTAAAGCACCCACATAGGGCCACAAAGTTTCTCTTTACATTTTAGCCAAAGTGCTTGAAGGGATAGAAGGCAAACCCGGGGAGAGGAGCTGTTACTTCTTGTTTAAATCACACCTGAATGCACCTCGGTGAGGGCACCGAACAGAAGGGGATTGTTCACATCCTTGAAGCTTTTATTCAAATCCTTGCCCACTGGAAATGGGCAGGTTCATTAACTGCATGCCTTTCCTGGCAGTTTTCCCTTGTTTGGGGTAGGGAATGTGAGTGCATGGGGCACCAGCCTGCTCCAAGGGAAAGGACCACGGAAGACACCGGGGCAAGGGGGACACTCCAGAAGGGCCATTACATTCACAGAGACATTTTTGGCCTGCCACTTTGTGTCCAGCTCTGGGGGCAGCTTGATTTTGGTTTCTAAAGAGGGGCAGAAAGCATAGAGAAAATCTGAACAGGAATAAAAACCTGAATATGGGACAAAAGTGTCTCTTTGAATATGGGACTGCATTAGTGCTCTTTATTTCAAGGTCTGAAAGTAGGAAGGTCAGAGTGGAAACGGTCAGTGGAGATGAGAGAAATGAATCAAATATCAGTGAGTGCTGTGAGTGTCAGCATTGCCTGCCTTGAAAGAGGTGCACCCATTTCTTAAGCAATTTCTAAACAGCAACCAGCTCCAGACAATGATTTAGGGACAAAATTAGCCTTACAGGGAACACCTCTTTTGGAAGGTCCCTCTCTCATTCTTTCTTGCTCATTCCTTCTGTTCTTTTATTCCTGTCCCCCCCTCAAAAGGCGAGGTTGTTCCTTGGGAGCTCTTTTGAGGGGAGAGAACCATGGTGAGATTCTTGTGTTGGCATGGCTGATGTTAATGGGTAACACCGAGGCCAAAGGTCCTTTAAAGCTCCCACATCTGCAGCTTTGTACAGACCTCACCTCCGAAATGCCTCAAAGTGTGTAGCCAGGCAGGGCTTAATGTGTATTAGCAAGACAAAGGCCCAGAGAGGGGAGGAAAGGGGGATGAGTTTTAATTTACTGAAGATTTATTAGGCCTCATGAAATCGGCCTGAACCACCCATTTTCTGTATCATCTGCCCACATCCAAAGGGAGCAGCTTTGTTGGGGGGAGATGCTTGCTGAGAATTATCCTGCAACAAATCCACCCTGCGCCAAAGGGACACGGACAGGAGCAGGGTGGGGAGGAGGGTTCACCCTCTCGATGTAGAGCCCAAAATGTGGAAATGTGGAAATGCAGAAATGCTGTTGAGGTTGGATCCTTCCTTCCTGTGCCTCCTGCTTGTGAGGTGCATGTTCCTCTTGCTAAGCCTGGAGCAGATGAGTGGGAGATCAGGGGGTGAGAGAGAGGGATGCCAAGGTGAGCCCTAGGTGTGAAGCTCTGGAGCTGGAGGGATCTCTTTGGGAGGGCTTGGTGAGTCCCTGGGCACATGGGGATGACACCTTTCCCTTCCCAGAGCTGCCATGTGCCTCCAAAGCTAAGCCTGTGAGTGAGGCTTTCATGTGGCGTGCAGAGCTTTGGGGAATGGCCCATCTGGGATGTCTCCAGGCAGTGGATGGATGAGCTGATGAACACTTTGGCCATGAGTTTGGCAGTTCTGGGGTTCCCTCTAAGGCCTCTATGATAAAGGTCATTAATCATACCTGGCTCCTTTCTTTCCCATGTCCCCATCTTACTGTAATAGATTTGATTATTTAATGTCTGCCATCAGCCTGTCCTGGGAAAAGCTCTGTGCCATCACTGTTCTCAAGTGGTGTCAAATGTCATGTCCAAGCTGACAGAAAGAGGGAGGATTTGGGGGTACAGCTACAGCAACAATCTGATGGGAGATCACGAGGGCCCCAGGGGATCCTTTGGGATGACGGGGGCAGGAATCATAGCCAGCCAGCTGGGGTGTCCTGGACAGGAGACCTTTCTTTGAGGCTGTCTCTGAGCATGAGGCTGACCAAAATCCCCTCTATTCCTCCTTGCTCGTAACATCAGCAGAGAGGAGATGCCTTTGAATGGTGAACTGTGAATGTTTATCACAGTGCAAAGGGTGTATAACTCCTGACAGATGAGGAGTGAAGCAAAGCATAAGGTGTGAGAGGAGGCACTGGGATCTCAGAATCGTGGGGTGGTTTGGTTTGGAAGGACCTTGAAGATTGTCTCGTGTAGGCTGTGTGGATAGCAGCAGAAACCATCCAGATGAGGGTCCCTGTGAATGTGTGTGTGTTTCTCCTTGGCTTGGACCTTGGGACCTCAGCTGACGCCTCTGGGGCAGAGTCAGGACCCTGCTCCTTTAGGATGGGGCACTGTGGGTGGATCCTGACAGGCTGCAGAGCCACACGGGATTAGATTCAAACGAGTGAGTCTATAAAAATAGAGCAACTGTGGGGGTGTTTCTGGTGTTTGGGTGAAAGACACAAGTCTAGAATCACTCCTACAAATCCTCTTCTCTGCTGTTCTTTGTCAGTTATTTCTGACACCTCATTATATCCTCATGGTGAGTGTCACAACAACAGTGTAGAGACCTCCCTCGTGCTGCTGATTTTCTGAGTAAATGCCATGATTTTCTGCCATGTGATCAGCTGCAGGGTCACGGCCAAGTGCCTCTCATTGAGCTTTCCAGGCCACCTCCCTGAGCACTGCATGGGCTCACCGAGGGTTAGGGTTTGCCCCATTGATGGGAAAATGCCTTTAGGCACCGCTATTCTTGAAAAACACTGCCTGAGCCATTGAACCCCTTTGGAGTGAGGAAGCTGTTCATGCACCCTCAGGAGGAAGGGCCAATGTTGAACAGAAAAGTTACAGTCCCTGGGCAGGCTGAGCAAACAGGGAACCGCTGGAAAGCAGTCAAAGGAAGCTGAAAAGGCATCTCAGATACGGAGCTGAGCATGAGTCACCCGGGGAAGTCAAAATACACTGCTCAAGTACCTCACTTCAAAGCCTTCATCACCAGCAGCCACCAGGCATGGCAGCAGAGTCAGTGCCCTGCAGAGAGCAGGGACAGATCAGGGGGTGTGCTGTGGGGAGGGATGGCTGTGTGTCCTGCAAGGAGGGATGGCTGTGTGTCCTGCGGGGACAGATTGCTGTGTGTCCTGCAGGGAGGGATGGCTGTGTGTCCTGCAGGGATGGCTGTGTGTCCTGCAGGGAGGGATGGCTGTGTGTCCTGCAGGGATGGCTGTGTGTCCTGCAGGGATGGCTGTGTGTCCTGCAGGGAGGGATGGCTGTGTGTCCTGCAGGGATGGCTGTGTGTCCTGCAGGGATGGCTGTGTGTCCTGCAGGGAGGGATGGCTGTGTGTCCTGCAGGGATGGCTGTGTGTCCTGCAGGGAGGGATGGCTGTGTGTCCTGCGGGGACAGATTGCTGTGTGTCCTGCAGGGAAGGATGGCTGTGTGTCCGGCGGGGAGGGATGGCTGTGTGTCCTGTCCTGCAGGGACAGACAGCTGCAGGGACAAAGGGGCAAAATGCCCCTTTTTAAAAGAAAAGAGTTACCTACAGGAATATTTCAATTTTTCTTTTAATTATCAATTATTATTAATTATCACGCAAGAATAAAGTGAGAAATCTCCTGCTGCCTTGGTGGACAGCTCATAGCAGAGTCTGAAATCATCAACTCCTCTTGCTGATGATTTTGACTGGTTCACAAGCATCAAACTTTTTTTTCTGCTGTTCTCTTCCACTGAACTTGTATTTTTTTGCATAATATTTTAATCTCAACTCTACCTTGAATGAAAAAGTAAAACCTGAGCCAATCAAACGATTACATGAACAGGAAAAAACTATATTTTTGTATTTATTCTTCTGGGGGAGGAACAATGCAAGTCCTGCTGCTTCTGCCACTGGTGGAGCTGGAATAAGTTTGTAAACGAATAGGAGAGATTTAATAAAATCACAGGGCTTAGGCAGAGCAAAGAGGGACAAAATACAATGAAAGAGAAACTGGAGAGGGACTTTGGAGTGTTGGAGGCTGAATGCAATTACTTGAGTTGGAACCCAACCAGCAACCTGGGGTTAGCACCTCTCCTCCATGGAAAGTGTTAGGAGAACTTAATATTTGTAGTGTTCAGGATTCTGGGTTTGTGCCTTGTCCAGTGACTGGATTGAAAAAATAAATGTTGGTGCTGCTGAGGATTCTCACATGGGCAGGCCAAAGACCTAGTCAGGGTTAAATATAAATAAAGCCTCAAGGTGACTTAGGAGCCAAAATCTGACTTTCCTAAGTAACTTAGATGCTGCAGCCCTGATTCAGCCATAAGCTTCAGCTCCTAGCTGGGAGTCAGGAGCTCAGACTAGTACTGCACACATGTTCCTGGCTGGTTTTGGGTGCTGAAGCCCAAATTTCAATTTTAGCGTATGAGATGTAAGTTGCTAAGTCACGGAGCACCCTGGAAAATACAACCTGGGCTTAGGGGAAATAGATTTTCCAATGAATTTAGCACTGTAAAGCAGACTAGCCCAGCTGTATTGCTAAGCTCAGACTATGGATTCAGAGCACAATTTTCCCAAGGTCCATGTCCAGCTTAGTGCTGTGCAGGTGTCTGGGCTGCACACAGAGGAGGAGGTGGCCCAGAGGGATGAGTTGAATTCCAGGGTGAGACTGGTGACACCTCGAGTGCTCGTGCAGCCACGTGCTAAAGGGTTTGGCCACACTGGAGCCAAGTGTGTGGCCCTGGCAGGACAGTACCTTAAAATGACCATAATGTCTCCTAAAATGCCCTCAAAGTCTCCTCCCTTCACCTCAGTGAACTCGGTGTTGGACTCTGTGTCTGGAAGCTGCTGAGCCATGGTGCCTCCATGCCAGTTTGTGTAAATGGCTTTATCCCAAACATCCCTCCAGCTGTTGAGCTCCAGCCAGCCTTCTGGGGCCCTGCTGGATGTGTGAGAGGCAGAGGAGGAAGCACAGCAGAGGCGCTGGTGCAGGGCATGGTGCTGTGCCCGCTCGACTCCCTGAGCTGCCTTTGGAGATGGAGAATTTTTCCATGCAGATTTTTCCCTCCCAAATGTTGTGCTGAGGCAGTGCAGTTATTGGGAGCATTTGGCTGCAGCAGAAACCTGCACTGCCCAGCTGCTCCAGGCTGGCCATGGGCTGGAGAGGGCCCTGGCTTTGGGGACAAGACAGTCACCACCAGTTGGGGCACTTCCAAACAATCAGAAGGCATGAGGCAAAAAGGAATGCATTCGCTTTGATCTATCGGCTTTAATCATTTGTAAACATCTATTAATTGGCTGTGTCAGGCTCAGATCCTTATCATCTTCTGGTCTAATTTCCCCTGTTCGATACATTTCCTCCACTATAAAAATACCCATCACCCACCCCTGTCAGCACAGATTAAATCTAACGCTCTTTCTTTCAGCTCCTCTCCCCAGCGAGGCTGTAAAGCTGTCAGCCCCACTCTTGACAAGAGCCAGGCCGCCCTCCTTCCTTTTGTCTCCTGAAGGAGGAAAATATTTAGGTGTCACTGGCTGGATGGCCACAGGGAAGTCAGCAGAGCTCGTCCCTTCCATTGATCTGAGCCACGAGAGGAGAGAGGAGTTCCCAGCAGCAGCCGGGATGTTCTCTGAGGCTCACTGACCCCTGTGGTGGATTCCCTGGCTTCCCCAGGACTTCTGCAGGCTGGAACCCAGCACACTGCTCCCTGGGAGTGCCCAGCTGTGGGCATACCCGTGACATCCAAACATCTCCAGGGCAGCAAGGTGCTGGCACCTGGGGTGGAAGGGGATAAAGGGAGTGATATTAGAGCTCTGCTCAAAGGAGAGGTGCCCAAAGTGCGGCTGAAGGGCCAAATATTTCCAAACCTGCTGGCTGATATTTCCAAACCTGCTGGCTGAGTGTTAACGTGGTGTCCTGTTGCTGGGTTTATATAAAGCACAAAGGAGGTGGCTGCACATAGCACGTGTCTGTGCATTTGGAGTGAAATAGGTGACACAAGATCCCCAAAATCCCTCCTGGACTCTCAGCAGTTCTCAGCACTCCCATCATTCATAGTGATGCCTGAGCATCCCTGCGGGCAGCCATCAGGCTGAGTGCTGTGCTTCCTGCTCAGCCAACAAAACAAGCCTTTGCAAGAGGGACAGGAGGAGAAACTTCCCAGCAGAGGCGGAGCAGGGATGTACATCAGCCGTGGCACAGCAGGAAGCAGCTGGAGAAGAAGCCAGCTCCTTGCCACAGAGTCCCAGTGCAGGGGAACCCAGCAGTGCTGGGAAACAGCAGGGAGGACAGAGCTGTGCAGGCAGGAGGGCTCTGTGCAGGCGAGGAGTGGAGCTCCTGGTGATCAGCCCATGGTGTGGTTTAGCCTGATCCTCCTTGACTGCCCATAGGTGAGGTTACAGGGAGTCAAAGCAAGGGTTCACAAAACCCCCCTGCCCGCCCATCCCCACCTGACACAGCATGCCCTCAGCAGAGCAGGCCCTGCTCTGGGGAGCCCACGGTGGTGCCCAGTGCTGTGCAGAGGTGCAGAGGGGAGTGCCCAGGTGCAGAGGGGAGTGGCCAGGTGCAGATATGAGTGCCCAGGTGCAGAGGGGAGTGCCCAGGGCAGTGCAGAGGTGATTGCCCAGATGCAGAGGGGATGCCCAGATGCAGAGGTGAATGCCCAGGTGCAGATATGAGTGCCCAGGTGCAGAGGTGAGTGCCCAGGGCAGTGCAGAGGTGATTGCCCAGATGCAGAGGTGAATGCCCAGGGCCAGAGGGGGGTGCCCAGGTGCAGAGGGGAGTACCCAGGACAGGTCTCCTCAGCAGGTGCTGCTCTGGAAGCACGAGGTGATCCTGACCCACAGGACCCCATCCATGGGCTCAGCCCACCGGGCACAGCAGCTCTGTTGGCACCTCCACTGCTGCCCAGCCCCAAGTGTCTGTTCTCAGATAACAAGTGTTTCAGGATGGTCCTCAGACCCTTCCCAAGGGCAGCAGCATGGAGTTGGTGTAACTGCTGCTGTGGGTTACTCCAGAGCTGCCCCTGCTGCTGTGCAGCTCAGGCCAAGAGTGCTCACAATACGTTTAATGTGCATGTTAGCACTCCATTAAATATTGACTATGCTTAAATAAATGATGCAGCCAACTTTCAAGGAAGAAAGTGCTTATTTTGTCAACACAAAATATCCCTCTGTGCCCTTATCCCCATTACTCTGTCCGGGCCCAGAAAGTTCCCTGAACGAGGTCTTTGTGGCTGGTTTCATATGACATCACTTGTCCAAAGGAAACTCTGTTAGAGTGGAAAACTTGGTTTGGCACTGAAGAGCCAGGTGTTTTAACCTGAGCATGTCAGAAAGACGACTGCAAAATTTCCTTTGAAAGAAGCTTGAGAGAGAGAAATTTGTCAAAACCAGCTATTTTCCACAAATTGTTTTGACATAAATGAATCTGCATTTTAACAGAGAGATCCTTCAATGGAAAATCCCAGAAGCACCTCAGATGTTCCTGACTCTCTTCAGGCCTTGCCATGTGTGTCCTCCAGCTGTCCCCAGTGTCACACCCTCGTGGTCTTGGTGGCTTTATGATGGGTGTGTGTTAATTTGGGGGCTTACCAAATAATCTCATCAAAAGCTGGATCAGAAGCCTGAATTCAGCCCCCCTTAAATTAGGAAGTAAAGTAAAAGGCAAAATAACCCCCAGGTACCCTCCTCAGTCAGTGGGGAGGAAGAAATCACACCGCCCTTTCCTGAATATGCGGGAAGGGTAAATTTATTTGGCTGAATCAAGACAGAGCTTTTGTTTGTGCCAGGTTGAGGGCCTATCCCCATTCCCTGGTTGTGGGTTTGGTGTCCTTCAGGTGAGAGCCCAGGCTGGGTGTGGGACAGACTGCACCACCTCTGCTGCTTTGCCTTCCCTTTCTGCCTCACCATTGCTTTCCTCAGGCTCCCTCTCAGCTCCCCTCTCTACATTTGTTTTCACAGCACCTTACAAATAGCTGGTTTTAATAATGTATCATTGGAGGTTCTTTTATATGCTTTTGGTCATCAATTATTGAAGCCTAGCCCTGCTGTTCTCTGTTAATAATGGGGGTTTTGGTTTGTTTACTTCTGCTGGTCAGATATTTCATGGCAATATTGTCACTCTGGCTGCTACAGGACATGAAGCTCTGCATCAGTGACCGGAGTGCATCACCAGAGGCTCTGAGCTCAGCCCACCTGGGCTGGGCAGATTTCCTCTCCTACCCAGTAGTTCCTATTGAGAAAGGCCAGGGAAGGCAGCTGAGGGCACTTCCCACTTCTTTTAGTAAAAAGGTGCTGTTGGAGCAGGGTTTGTGGAGCAAGTTTGCTTTGTTAGCCTCATCCACACTCCCTCTTGGTTCCATACACTGAGAATTAAACAGGTAACATTCCCATGCTGGTAATCTGGCCTCAGTAAGTCAGGGAAGCTCCTGCAGTTTACAGAGAGCACAGCACAGCCACAGCTGGGCAGATGTCTGATGGCAGGAGACACCTTATTTAAACACCAGGCTTGGCATCAGCCTCATGTTTTCCATTCTGGTGAACACAGCAAGCACTAAAAACGACGTGGGGCAGCTGATCACTCTATTGCTGACACATCGTGATGGGAGCGCTGCCAGCCACCTGGAAAAATACTGGTGTGGGTCTAGTGGCTTTTCTGAGAGCACCTCCAGGTGACTTTGTGCCTGCCTTCAGGAGAACTGGTTTCCCCGTGAAGTAAACGTGCACAGTTCGAGACCCATGACAGTGGTGCAAATGAATCCACAGCCATGGGGGATGTAAGCTGGAAAAGAAAGAGGAGGGAAGGCAGGCTCAGCTCCTGAGTTTTCGCCTCTGATTTGCCCTTGGACTTCAGCAGTTTAACACTTCTGTGCCTCAGTTTCCCTGTTGTGAAATGCAGTGATCTCCTGCAGATCCAGCATGACGTGAGAAAAAGGCCATGCAGGTGAAGGTGCTGCTCACCCTCCTCACCACTGTGCTACAGCCACATAAAGAGATTTTCTCCTCCTTTCCCTGAGGGGTGCTCCTTGCTGTCCCACAGAAAAGGACATGGTACTCACTAACACTTCCCTGGAGGACCCAGCACTCTGTGCCTCTCTCTGCCCTGCTGGCACAATGCAGTGGCAGTGCCAGCCTGTGGCTGCAATTCAGATCATCCCAGACACCTGAGGTGATTAATATTGACCAGCAGCTGCAGCACTTTTCAGGACATTAAAGCAGAGGCGTGTGGGAGCTCTGAGATGTTGTGCTTACACTGAGACACTTCTGCTCCTGGTGGGTGCCTGGGACTCATGGGCTTCTCCATGCTATGCCAGAGCAATAATCCAGAGCTGGAAATTTCCTGTGTTTGGAAAGCCATGGGGAGGAGGAGGAGGAGGCAGTTTTGGTGGAGCCCTGCTAAGCAAACTGAGTCAGGCGAAAAGGGAGCAATGGAAGTAAAGAACGTTTATTTTTTTATATAACTTTTTATATAACTTTCTGCCTGCCATGGGTTCCCAAAGCTCCTGGCTGGTTTCACCCTCCTCTCCCCATCCTCCACTCTGACTGGGCTCCAGCTTGGCTCCACTTTCTGTCATCTGAAGTGAGCCCCGTGCCCAAAAGCAGGGGAGGGAGGGATGTCATGGGCATGGATTCTCCGTGGGTTCCCGTGTCACGGATTCTCCGTGGGTTCCCGTGTCCTGGGCACAGATTCCCCGTGGGCTCCCATGTGATGGGCACGGGTTCTCCACAGGTTCCCATGCTATGGGCACAGATTCCCCATGGGTTCCCGTGTCATGGGCACGGATTCCCCACGGGTTCCCATGTTATGGATGTGGATTCTCCATGGGTTCCCGTGTCACGGTCACGGATTCTCTGCGGGTTCCCATGTCATGGGCACGGATTCCCCACGGGTTCCCATGTTATGGATGTGGATTCTCCGTGGGTTCCCGTGTCCTGGGCACAGATTCCTTGTGGGCTCCCATGTCCTGGGCATGGATTCCCCATGGGTTCCCGTGTCATGGGCACGGATTCTCCATGGGTCCCCATGTCCACAGCCTCAGGCCACATCAGGAGAGCCCTGAGCACCCCTCCCCCTGTCCTGTCTCTCCCCTTGCTGCCTCTGCAGGTTTCGGGTCAGTTCCTGTGTGCTGGTCACTCCTGGGCAGCCAAATAGCTCCATTAATTGTGCATGTGACTGCAAGATTGATGGATGAGGAAGAACAAGTCCCCCCCCACCCCAATTAGTGCTTCATCAAACACAGGACGTGCCCCTCAGGGTACCACAGTGGGCTGGGGGTATCTGCATGCCTTTTGGACAGCGAGGTAATGGAGTGAGATTATCAGTCAATATTTAAATACAGACAAGATCTGAGCTCTTTCTGAATTGCCAGTTGGTCTATTGTGGCAGTGACGTCCAGTGCCTGGATCCCTCATTTTTTATCATGCTACATTACCCACAGGGCTTTTGCATTCCCACACCACTTGACCCCTTGACTCTGTTATCTCCGTCTTGGAACAAACAAGAAACATTTTATTCCCACCAGTACGCTGTCATTCACATCAGCAGCTTCTGCTGTGAGTCCTCAGCTCTTTTTTCTCCATCTTCTTGCCTGCCCCACTGGGAGCTCTGACTTCCCGAGGTGGAAAATACAGGCAGAATAAATCCACTCCCTAAATGCTCTCAGCCCACTTGCTCCTTCTTAAAGTGACAGGGCAGATTTATGGATATTTTTTTGTTCCCTCCATCCCCAATGATTTATTCTTTCCTCTTCCTGGGTGTCTTTCAATCAGTCATAAAGGGAAATAGAAGCATATGGCTGAACAAATCACCTGGTGATAGGTTGGTCAGAGGTAGTAATTGCAATTAATACTCAAGAAACCTTCTACTGCCTTTCTCCACAGCTGGAGATACCAACATTAACCTGAGCAACAGAGCACATTTTTTAGGACAAGTTCCTTTAATATCCAGTACAATTCTGTAATTTACTGGTTCCCTTTGTTTTCAGTAAATAACTGGGCACCTTAAATAAACTAAGCAATCCCAGAGGTAGATTAGATATAAGCATTGCAATGAGGGCTTCGGAGGGAAGTCATATAACACATTTGGCAATGAAATAGCAGGAACTGAGCTTTGCAAGGGTACAAACATCAGTGTTGTTGGGTGAGGTTGTTATGTTGTTGTGGAGGACCCAGAAGTTACCCCTGAAAACAGGCCAGAGGTGTCATTCCTTGAGAGGAGGCAGTTGTGAGGACAAGGCTCTGGGCAGCAGAGCTGCTCTGGTCGAGCTTTTGGCTTTTCACATCTCAGTACATGGAGCAAAGCTTGACTTTCCTCCATTTGGGGTTTTGCTGTCAGATAGGAGGCACCAGGGCCTTGGCACAGGCTGTGCAGGGAGGAATTTTCTTAATTTTCAGCCAGCTGCAACAGAAACCCAGGGCTGAAGATCACAGCCTCCTGCCCTCACAGGGGCCCTGACCAAGTGTCTGTACAGAGGACACCTTCAGGAATCTTCTCTGTTTGCAGCCCTTCAACCCTCAGCCCCCTGCCCTTACACACCCTGCTGGATCTCAAACCCATTGCCTGCTCTTTGCTTAGTTTGGGATGAAATTCACCCAGGCCCTGGAGCCATTTGGAGGAGACACCTAGCACCTGCCTGGTGGCTGTGCTGGCCCTGGGATGCTCTGGCTGCAAGGACAGGGAGCTGCCCAAGGTGGACAGGGCAGAGCAGGAGGAGCTGCCCAAGGTGGACAGGGCTGAGCAGGAGAGGCTGCCCAAGGTGGAAAGGGCTGAGCAGGAGGAGCTGCCCAAGGTGGACAGGGCAGAGCAGGAGGGGCTGCCCAAGGTGGCAAGGGCTGGCTGGGCAGAGCAGGAGGGGCTGGTGTGACGTCCCTCCCTGCACCTGTCCCTGTGACCCACCTCTGCACTGCCCTTTGCTCAGGGGATGATGACACTCCGTGTGTGCCCCCCAGGACATGAACCCCCTTTCCAGGTATCCATGAGGAGCAGGGCTGCCAAGGCCAAGGGAGCTGCATCAATGCCTGCAGATAAATGGCTGCGTCCATTGTAAGGGCTCGGTAAAGCCCCATTGAAATAAATGGCAAAACTCCCAGAGATTTCAAAGGGATCAGTCCTGAATGTTTGTAATTCTCCCCTAGACTTATCATATATCCTCAGCACTGTGTGCCATTTCCATAACAAGAGGTATGGCATTCCCCAACTTCCATGTTTGTTAAGTAACAAAGAGAGATTTCAAGGCTTGTAGCCTTCCCAAATTTGTCAGGCACCGAGCAGTCTCCCCGTGGCTCCATGTGAGCTGTTCCCAAGCCCAGCCTCGTTAGCTGTTCCCATGTTATGAATATGCATCAGGTTGGGGTTTTGTTGGCATCAACAGAGACTTTGTCATTTAATGGTCTCCAGGGCTGTTTTAATCAACATGCACATTTCGCGTGTCAGCTTATTTCACTTCACTGGTTATTATTTTATTTACAAATATTCTGGCAATTTCTTGGATTCGTTCTGTCCCACACGCCTGTAACTTTCTCCTGTCTGCTCCACACTGTTCTCAGGCCAGAGTCTGTGGTTTCCCTTGCTTTGTCATGGGGAGGGATCAAATTTACCCTCCACCGAGCTCTGCTTTGCTTCATTCCCCATTGCAAAACGCTGATCAAATTGGGAGGGGGAATGAGAAAGGGGTATTTGCTCAAATGGGATTTACAGCAGCGTGTGGAGCCTTAGGCCCGGGGTTCAATGGTCCAGACAGATAGGCAGGAGTGCCAAGGCCACCAGGAACGTGCCACAGCTTTGCAGCAGCAGCTCTGAACCTGTCTCAGAGCCCCAGGATTTATCCTGTCTGGCCAGGGAGGACAGGAATTATCATGGGGCTGCTCCAAGATGTGCTGAAGGAGGAGCTGGCTCCCAGGGGGATGCTCCTGGGAGACAGGGCTGCTGAGGAAGCCCAAAGGAGAAAGGGTTGGTGAGATGTGGGTCAGGAGAGGTGGATGGTGGGAGCTCAGAGAGCCAAGAGGCAGGAGTCCCTCTGGGAAGAAGGGGAATTTTTAATGGATAATTTGGACAGGCTAAACTGGAGAATGGGGAGAAAAGTCTATAACACTTCAAATCCACGCTTGTCCCTCTGCATAAACACCCCTGTCACGTCCTGCCCTTTGCTGCAGGCTTGGGGGTGGGAGCAGAGCTCTTTTCCGCTCCTAGAGTGAGAGCTTTTCCTCCAGCCACTCACTGGAGTTGGTGTTGTAGAGTAGAGGAAAGGTGCCTGCCAGGAATTCAAAAATAAGTATTCAAGCCCTGCTCATGTGCCTTGGCATGTTTCCCATCACAACTGCCAAGATGTCCAAACCTGAAACAAGCATCTTTAATAATTCACTGACGGATGCTTTTTAAAAATGTGTGGTTTATATTCATGCCAGCGCTGACCCTCCCTCCCTCTTCCCCATCTCTCCTTCCTCTCCTTTTCTTGCAGGTGGTCTATTTAATTTCAATTTCAAGCTGTTGCCTCCTGCTTTGGTTCAGCAAAATGATGTGTCTTGACCTATTCATTTCATGTTTCCAAAATCTTTTACATTTCCTGCCTCCTTCACTCCCCCCTTCCCTGCTTGAAAAGAAAGAACCAATTCCAGCTCGCAAAATGAAGAATTTCCCCTCATCTGTAGAAAATCTGGCCTCACTTATACCTGTAAAAACAGTTGTTTCCCTCATAGGAAATGGATTGCTCAGCACCTGAAGTTTACTTTGGTTTGGTTTTTATCTTGATGAGATTTTGATAAATCTCTGCCTGATTTCAGGAAGAAATGGGCAACTCTCTGAAGGCTAAATTGGCTGTTTAGCCTCCCAGAGCAGAGGATTTCACTGTTCCCTATCAGAGCCTCAGCTCTTCCCACTGACTCCAGATGAGACAAGGGATTTTTGGTGGGCAAAAAGCCGAGAGGAGCCAGTCCCTGTCCCCAGGATGCTGCAGCATACGGACCAGCCTGGCATGGAGTGAGAGCAGGGTGTGTTAGAGAAAATCCCGGGGAAAAAACTGGGATCCAGCCTCTTGCCTTCCAATTTCAGTCCCCTAGAATGCAGTCAAGAATTTATCTCCCCAAGGTTTGGCTGGCTGTGTGGCAGCCATAGGTGATTTCAGACAAGCTGCACCTCAGTTTTTATTGAGGAGGGTTGGGCAGGGGCTGATCCCAGCCCAGAGGGCAAAGCCAGGATTTCCCTGCTGGGCATGGATGTCGAGGAGGGGTCAGTGAGCAGCAGCACTCGCTGCCCTTTGGAGGAGCCAAGGTCTCTCCTTGGGGGAGAAGGCACAGCTGGGAGCTCTGGTCCCCTCCACAGGTGGGCACGCGTGGCCTGGCTCCATGTACCTGGGGCAGGAGGGTTTGTCCTGAAGGAAAATACAGTGACAGGTCTCCTGTGATGGAGAGATGATGCCAAACCCTCAGTAACCATACCTGGCTGTTGCAAACAGGGGTGTGTGTGTGCACTGGGTGCATGGGATGAACCAATTTCCTGTCCTGCTTTGGCAGCATCAGCTTCTACTTCAAATTCCTCCAGGCTGAAGATGTTGCCCTTCACGTTTTCCATCTCTTCATCCACATAGGTGTTTGTGTGTCTACCAAAACATATAGATTTGATTTCACCTTTTTTAACAAAACCAGAGTGATTTTATATGAAAACAATAGAGCAAATCACCCCCAGAGGTGCTGTTTGCCATCTCCCCCTCGCCTCCAAGCCCAGCCCCACAGCTCCCAGACCCTTTGGCTCCAGACCACACAGCTCTGGGGAGCTGGGAGGTGCTGAAGGCTCTCCACAATCGGGGATAAAGCTGCTGCAGCCTCTCTGGAGCGTGTGGTGGCTGCTTTAGCTGTGGCTCCAGGGGCTCAGGGCAAAGGAGAGCGGGTGGGAGCTGTTAGGGAGCTTAACTTTTCATTTCCTGTGTGGTTTCACATTGGGCTTGGGCTGCGTGATCGGCTTTAATTGATACACACTGCAACACTTTATGTACGTGCTGGGCTTCCAGAAATAACTGCTGGTAAGGTGGACACATCAGCAACAGCTTTTTGGGGTCTCCAGAGAACCGGGCTGGCAGAACAGAGATGTTTTAATGTTTGGTTTCCCTGCTTTGGACCCCGAAGAATAAAACATGGAAGATAAATAATTCGATTAAAAATCAAATCTCCCTATTCAGACAGTCTTGTGCTCTGAAGAATAAAATTTGCAAGGCTGAAAAAGCAAAGCCAATGCTCCTGTGGGTGCTGAGGCTTATGGAATAGCAGAGAGAGGCTCTCTCCCTTCTCCCCATGCTCCCCCTGTGTTTGTGAGCTGCTCAGCTCCGTGATGCTCTCCTCCCGCTCTTCACTACATGACAGGGCTCTGAGAGCTTTTCTCCTGCTTGCCAAATTTTCTCCAGCTTTTTAGCCATTCTAATAAGCAGAGCGAGAACAGCAGAGCAAGGTCGGCAGAATTATTTCCTTCAAAAGAAGGAGATGCTTTGTTTTTTAGTTCCCTGCATGCTTAAAGGGGTTCTTGAGCCAGGGTGCAAAACTGGATCCAAGAACAGGAGAGGCACAGAGTGGAACAGTATGGTTCCACTGAGGTCATCTCAGCTGGGCAAGAGAAGGGACAGAGATGTGGCATCTCCTTGGTGCCAAGGACACAGGAGGGAGCTCAGGAGAGCTTCGGCTGCGCCCTGAAGCTGCACTTGGAGCCCCCGGAACAGTGGGTGGGTTTGCTGTGCTCTGGTCTGCTTGACAAGGTGGGGATGGGTCAGAGGCTGGAACTGATGATCCTGGAGGTGCTTTCCAGCCCCAGCTATTCTGTGATTCCAGGCATGGAAAAGGACTCAGCTGAATTGTGCTGGTGGTTTTCCCAGATAATGCAGCTCCCAGGGGCAGGGATGATTTTTTAATGTAATTATATCACACTAAAGACATAGTTTTGAGCACTGAGAAAACAAACCCTAGCTGGTGCTTTATCCACTGAAACTCATTTTTTCTTCATGACTACCAAATAGTGTGAAAGTCTCAGAAATCCCATTAAAATAAGAAGTATGGATTTTATTTCTGTAGTGTGACAAGTTGTATGACTCCACATACAACTCAGTATTTGAGTCATAATCCTCAGTATTTCCCCTCAAGTCATCCCTCCTTCCCTCATTTCATCCCAAGAAATCGATCTTTGTATTCATTAGCCTTAAACAAGGCTTTGGCAGAACCAAGTGTGATAAGATCAAACACATCTGCTCCCGGGGTACTTCTGCAGATAGCCTGACTCACAGTAGACAAAATATCTTAATTAAGGACCTCCACACTGCATTTCCCTCCATCTGCTCGGCAGAAATTCCCATGAATCCTGCAGGATTTTCCTCTGTCAAACAGAGGGTCCTGCCACAAAACGAACTTCTGACGAGTCCTTGCCCAGTGTGACTCAGATTAAGGAAATGTTGTTTAGACAACAGCCCAGCAGTCCGTCCCCTGCCCACCCCAGTCCATCCCTGCCCATTCCAGTCCATCCCAGTCCATCCCAGTCCATCCCAGTCCACCCCAGTCCATCCCCTGCCCATTCCAGTCCATCCCAGTCCACCCCAGTCCATCCCCTGCCTGTTCACAGTCCATCCCAATGCATCCCCTACCCATCCCAGTTCATCCCAGTCCATCCTCGTCCATCCCAGTCCATCCCCTGCCCGTTCCCAGTCCATCCCAATCTATCCCAGTTCATCCCAATCCATCCCCTGCCCTTTCCAGTCCATCCCAGTCCACCCCAGTCCATTCCCTGCCCATCCCAGTCCATCCCCTGCCCATCCCAGTCCATCCCAGTCCATCCCCTGCCTATTCCCTGCCTGTTCCCAGTCCATCCCCTGCCCATCCCAGTCCATCCCAGTCCACCCCAGTCCATTCCAGTCCATCCCAGTCCATCCCAATCCATCCCAGTTCACCCCAGTCCATCCCAGTCTGTCCCCTGCCCATTCCCAGCCCTGCCCTGGCTGTGTTTGCTTTGGCTGTGGCCTCAAGGCTTCCTGAGCTCCCAGTTGTGCCCAGGCACCCATTCACAGCCACTGCAAGTTAATTGCAACTGGGTTTGCTCACTTCTAGAGAAAATGCTTTTAAAATAATCTTTAAAAATAAAATCTAACCCCCTTCAGAACCAATGAATAGAGTTTTATGCCATCTCATCTTCTGGCTTCAGATAGGTTTCAATGAAGGAAAGATTAGGTATTGTATTGTATTAAGTGTTTGGAGGGTGGTGGGTAAGAAAACGCAGCTCTAATTGATTTATGGAATTGCTGGCTCACAACAGAGAGGCCGTGGCTACATCTACCCAAAGAAGTGACTAACAAAGGAAACAGCTGAACTGGGACAGAAAATAGCTCAGCATTTGCTGAACAATGCCTGCCTGGCAAAAACCCCAGGCAAGGCTGCCTTGGGACTAGTTACACCATTCCTCTTTCAGTAGCATGCATCTCTTGGTGCTCAGACATGATTAAATGTCAGATAAAAGGATCGTGAAGCTGAGCCTGTGTTGATAATTCAGGTTTGGACTAAATTTTCAGCACCTTTTGAATTGCAGGTAGTTTTTCAGATGAGTCTGGACAGAGGGAGATCTTTCTAGTGTGCACAGTGAAAAAAAAAAGGAAATAAATATCACAGCTTTGAAATCCCAGCTGGTGTTTCCTGCTTCTAAACTGCTCAGTTTTGGTAGAGGAATGGATTTTCTTTCATAAACTCCCAATTGTAGTCAACTGAATGGAATTCTGAGATTTTGTTTGGCTGGGTTTCCCAGCCAAGTCAAGCTCTGTGTTCTGAGGAGCTGGAAAAGCGCTTGGTGGAGCTCGGAATTGCCTTCTAGGTGTTGTCTCACTGCCGAGAATCCTTTTCCCTTCTGTGCAGGAGCAGACAGATGCGTTTGTGAGTTAGCAAAAAATAATTTGAAATTTAGGCATAGCAAAGAAAAAGTCTGTGAAGCTTTGTGTGATATCTCCTGAGCCAAGGAGGGTTTTGCTGCCAAATGCTGCTGTTTGGAAAATCTTTGAACTTTTCAGGAAGAGATCCACTGAGATATCTTTCATTAGAAATGATTTTGTGCTATAGAAATATTGCAAAGGAGTACATGGTGTGGAGAAGTAATTACAGATGTCTTACAATAAATCTCTAACTATTTCAGGGTTAGAGTCCACAGCAGTCATCTAAGTTTATTCAGATTTATATTCCGGTGAAATTCCTCTGGCTCCAACATTTTTGCATATTACTCTTAAAAAGGGAATCTATTGTCTTTCCATTCCTCCCCCCATCCCTCAATCTAATCTGATTTAATCTAATCCAGCCAA
Organism: Melospiza georgiana; assembly: GCF_028018845.1. NCBI lineage: Eukaryota > Metazoa > Chordata > Aves > Passeriformes > Passerellidae > Melospiza > Melospiza georgiana. Next base: position 11,688,094 of record NC_080450.1, read on the forward strand.
AACTAAAATAATGAAGACAGTCAATCCTTCAGAGCCAAATACAATTAATTCATTCACAGTCAAAATGAAACTTCTTTTTTTCATTTGGAATTTCCCATTGAGTTTGACAAGCTCTAAATTATTGCCATAACTTCAGTAGAAGCAGGTTATCATCTAATCTAATATATCGCACAAATAGCTGGGTGTAAATAGAAAACATGGTGCTACTTTTTCCAAGTTAATCAATGAAAATTCAAAATAATGGAAAATTTAATGCCAGTATGTACCTCTCTTCAGGCATTCACTACTAGTGTGAAACGTCCTAACAGGGAACTCTGAAAAGGCAATTTGGATTCAATCTTTTCACCCTGCTGCTTGGTATTGTTACAGAGGATCTCTTGTACCTGCAGAAATGTCCTTTCCTGTGCAGTTTCCCTTGCAAGGCCTCGTTTGGTGCCTGCAGGGCTGGGGGCAGTAAAGAGGGAGGAACGTGCAGGTCCCAGGGCTTGTCTCACCTGGGAAGGAGAGTTTAATATTCTGTGCAGAAGCTGTTGCTTTCCTCTCAGAAAATAACTTTCAGGTTATCTCAGGTCAGTTTGGAAAAGGCCTAAACTAAAAGTTTAAGGGAAAGGTTTAAGTTGGAGTGCAGAGCGCATGTCCCAGCCCTGGGCTGTGGTGTTGGCTCAGGGGAGCAGGTGTGACTGCACAGGTGTAAAGCAAACACTGGGAACAGGCAATCCTCACGTGGAAGAGAAGCAAGGAAAGGTGACTGACCTCTGCAGGGCCTGGACAGGTAGGAGTCCTCACATCAAGGTGGGCAGTAATGTCTGGAGCATCCCTCCCTTGGCTGGAAAAGGAGCTGGGGTGGCTGCTGTGGGACCCAGGTGCCCAGACCATAACTGGGGTGGGATTGGGGCTGAGCTGGTGCTCACAGCCATCTCCCAGCCCAGCCAGGAGTGGAGATGCACCACAGCACTGGGATGTGGGCAGGGGTGGGAGTTTGTCACTCATTTTCCAGCCACTGGAGGAAGGAAGAGTTGCTTTAATTGAGCCTGTATGTGCAGAATACTGTGGGGTGCTATTTATATGTGGATGCTGCAGGGTTTCCCTGGGTCTCTGCTCTCTCCAGGCTTTGGCAATTTACCATCCCCTGCATGCTTATCCCACTCTTGTGATTGTCCTACTCTCATGGCTGTCCCACTCTCGTGGTTGTCCCGCTCTTGTGATTGTCCCACATGCTCAGGCAGTGCTGTCATGGGAGGGGAGCAGGAAAGTCCCCTGCACTGAGGCTCAGGTGGAAAAACACGCTGGGCTTGATTGATTGGGGTAAATACTCTGAGTTTACAGAGTTGTCCCTGATTTCTGTGTTTAGAGTGGGCTTTGCAGTCCCCTTCTGTGTATTTCATAGATCCCTGTGGAAGGGGTGGGATGGCCTGGGATCGGGCAGGGGATGGACTGGGAACGGGCAGGGAGGGACAGCAGACAGGAGAAACCCCTGTGGGTTTAGGGCTCTGAGGAGAAGCTTGTGCACTCTCCCTGCACTGAGAACCCTGTGAACTCTCAAATCAAAGTGTTCATGAACCCTCCACCTCCACCAGGCTCTACCTTGCCCAGTGAAAGGGCTCAGCTTCTTGTCACCCCCTTTTCGTGACCTTGGCTCTGTGCTGTGAGCAGGGAAGCACAGCTGTACAATCCCCATCTCAGAGTAATTGCAGCAAACACTCAGATTGCCAGTCAGGCTGGTGTATAATGAATTTACTCGACATGCAGAGGTCCTTATGTCACAAAAGGCTTTCTCATGATATCTGAGCTTTCACTTGTTTATCAAGAGTCTCCAAACGCTCTCCCACTCACGGTGGGAGAAGTGCTGCAGGCAGCTGCCTTTTAGCTCCGTACTCACCAGAAAAGGCCCACCTGGCTGAAAGTTCTCAGCTTTATTTGCAGCTTGCAGAGAAGATCTGGCTGCAAATACCTGCTGTGAGCAATCAGCGCTGAGGAACAGGCATGGACAAGGGTGATTCTTTATAAATGGTGGTGTCATGTTCTCCCTGTGGCGTGGTGGGACACCTGGGGGTTTATCTCCCCTTCCCAGTGAGATAAGCAGTGTGAAATGGTGGGTGTGCCTTTTTCCTCACTGAAAGGGACAATCAGATCTGGTCCTGATAAATCCCATACAGGATTTAGGGACATGCAGTGCAGTCACTCCTGGATCCTGGGCTGGTGTGGTTCAGCACAGGGCACAGCCTGCAGGGAGCTCCTCAGAGCCCAGGGAACTGCCTTGAGCAGGGTGGGAACAGGGGTTTGATATCCTGGCAAAGTTGTGCAAAACCCCACAGGAGGGGCACAGAGAGGATGTGACTGTGCAATTCCCCAGCAGCTGGGCCTGTTCCCTGGCAGTGTTCATGGCTGTGCCCTCTGGAGCCTGCCCCGGTGCTGGAGGAGCTCCAGTGAGGCTTTCCCTGCCCTCCAGGAGCCTCTGGAGCTCCCACTGAGGGGGCAGCCCCAGGCTCAGCACCTGGAGCAGTGTCTGTGCCCCGCAGAGCCAAGCCCAGAGCCTGACCCTGCACAGGGGCTCAGGGAGGGTCCCAGCCTGGCTTTGGCAGCCCCTGGCAGCAGATCCAGTGCCCAGGCACGGCAGGAGAGCCCTGGGCCCTCCTGATGAGCCCAGATCCAAAGCCTGAAGCCCCTCAGCAATGACTCCTGCCCTTCCTCAGCGCTCTCTGGGGGTGATGGGACACAGCTGCTGCTCCATGGGACACTGATGTTCCGTAGGACACTGCTGCTGCTCCATGGGACACTGCTCATATTCCATGTGACATTGTGATATTCCATGTGACATTGGTGATATTCCATGGGACACTGCTGATGTTCCATGGGACACTACTGCTCCCTGGGACATTGCTGATGCTCCATAGAACGCTGCTGCTCCATAGGACATTGCTGATATTCCGTGTGACATTGCTGATGTTCCATGTGACACTGTGGCTCCATAGGACATTGCTGATGTTCCATGTGACATTGCTGATGTTCCATGTCACATTGCTGATATTCCATGTCACATTGCTGATATTCCATGTGACATTGCTGCTGCTCCATAGGACATTGCTGATATTCCGTGTGACATTGCTGATGTTCCATGTGACATTGCTGATATTCCATGTCACATTGCTGATGTTCCATGTCACATTGCTGATGTTCCATGTGATGTTACTGATATTCCATGGGACATTGCTGATATTCCATAGGACATTGCTGATGTTCCATGTGACGTTACTGATATTCCATGTCACATTGCTGATGTTCCATGTGACATTGCTGATGTTCCATGTGACATTGCTGATATTCCATGTGACATTGCTGATGTTCCATGTGATGTTGCTGCTGCTCAGCAGTGCTGGGGACTGGGCTCCAGCAAGGGCCAGGATGGGAGCAATGTCTCACATGAATGAGATAAGAAAGACAAAGCAAATGGGGAAGAAAGGAAGCTTGTACTTTTCAAGTTCAATGAGGCTTACCAGCCTTTCAGGGGCCTCTTCGAATCAGAGGCCAAGTTAAAAGAACATGCACGATTCAAAGCCTGTCCTTTTCCAGGCCCTCTGCCGGCTTTGAAAACCCTCCCAACTCATGTTTACTCTTGTTTCCTCCCTCCTCCCCTCTGCCCTACCTTGCCCACACAGACACGCACTCAGCCCCTGCCCATGCACATCTGTCCCCAAAGCAGCTGCTGGTGGGTGATGCCCAGCCCAGAGCAGGTGGGGGCTGTCCCCATGCCCCCAGACCCTGGGAATGTTCATGGCTGTGCCCTCTGCTCATGCCCCCAGACCCTGAGTGTGGGATGGGTGCAGGGGCAGCCAGGGGTGGGCAACACCAGCAAGGGGCACAATGGAGCCCCCAGTCCCCTGCTGCCAGAGCTGTCTCAGCCCAGAGAAACCCAGCGCCAGAATACGCAGTTCCTTCATGTTGCAAATGTTAAAGGGTTTCTTTTGCTGGCAGACAGGTACTTTGGAAAGTGGCTGTGATGGGGAGCACAAAGGCTGGGTGCTTTCATTCCAGGAATGACAGTATGGGCCACCAGCTTCTGGAAGAGGTCAAGGGCTGCAAGTGGGGGCCCTGGAAGGACAGGAAGGGATGAAAACTCCATTTTTGCTGCTGCCAGTGTGACTTTACTTGCAGAAGGAGATCAGTGCACCTGGGACACATCCCTAAGTAAGGGCTCTGCCCTAAGTGGTGCTCCTGAGGCTGGCCAGAGGTGAGGCTGTGGATGGATCCTGATGGAAAATGATCCTGCTGGAAAATGATCCTGCTTTCCTGGTTCCCACATTTTCCACAGGCTTTTTCAGCAGCCTTATCAGAAAGGGCAGTGAATGAACAGCCAGCCTGAGCTGGATTCTCTCTTTGCCCCAGGAAGGAGCTCTGTGGATGAGGTTAATGCCAAGAGATGCTCCTGGAGTGCTGCCTGTAGTGCTCTGGCTCTGTGAATAATAGAGATTGTTTCCTTTCCAGGATTGTTGATCTTTGCACTTAATTTGCCATTTTTTCCAAGGGCTGTAATGATGAGGAGAGGCAGAGGTGCTGAGGAACAGGCAGGTTATTCCTTGCAAGTGCAGGTGATCTACAACACACTATTATCAGGGCAATACATTTCTCTCATACACTGAGTGAGGTTTGTTATGTAGCCCATGGGTTTGATCTCCACCAGGCCAGCTCCTTTTATCAGTTTGTCAGTTCCAGTGAAGCAGGAATATTTCTGCTTGCTGGTCTGTCATAAATTCCGATTGCTCTTGTGCTGCCTGTAAGGCTGAAACAGGAAGATGCTCCTGCCATGACACTGAAAGCAGCTGAAAAGGGGGTCAGGGCGGATTGTCAGGCATCAGAGAGCCCCGAGGTAACCTGTTCTGGGGGATTTGCTTTGGGCTCCTGCTGGTGCCTGGCTCCTTCTTCCTGCCCCAGCTGCAGCACTTTCTGCCAGATGGTTGTTATGTTTTACAGGGCTACAGACAATTACGGCTGTCAAGGGCATGCCAGAGCAGTTAGCATTGATGGTGTTAGGGGAGATTACCCTCTAAATGTTAATAGCAGGCACAGCCCTGGTAACTTTGACTGCGGGCTGGAGCAGCGGGAGAGAGCAGAGCCCCAGGCACAGCCTGAGCCCTCGCAGGTTTGGGGCCCTGCTCACAGCCCTGCTGCTCACAGCCCTGCTGCTCACCCCTGCTCACCGTGTCCAGGACACTGGGCTCCAACACCAACAGAGCTGGGCAGCCCTCAGCCCGGGCAGGTCTGATCTCAGCTGGTTCCCCGAGCTGGGGCACACCCAGGAGCTGCTCTGTGCTGTCACTGGAGCTCCAAGCAGTGTGAGCACACACCAGCTTCAGCCTCTGCAGCTGCTCTGCCTGTGTTTGCAAGGGCCTCGGGGCTTGATCAGCTGTCAGGAGCCTGGGAAGGGCTGCTCCATGTGGGTGGACATGGACATGGAATGGTGTAAGACATGTCTCATGCCCCCGGGGCTGCTGGTGAGTCACAGAATCCTCTCAAGCCAGGATCTGCTCAGCTCAGATCACACATATCAAAAAGAGACAGCTCTTCCTGTTTGTTTGATGGCACCTGGTGCAGCAGGGCTCAACCAACACCTCCAGCTGAGCTGCAAGGAGGAAAATCCAAAATAGCTGCTGCTCAAAACGGCTCAGAGACATCAATTCACACCAGAACCCTCAATCTGCCCTAGATCCATCGGAAAACATTCCTAACTGCAAAGCAGAACAATTTTCTGACATAACACTGGTGTCTACACAAGACACCTCAGCAGCTGGTACCTCTGGGCCCAGGTCTCACTGCTGCCAGGCTGTAAAGTGAAATTCTCATCCTGGCTGTAGAGGATGGTCCCTTCTCCTGGCTGGCTGCTGCGTGGTCTCACTGCTCAGTGCTCTTCACCTGAACTGCGCTTGGCATTTGGGCAGAGGGAAGGAAGGCCATTTCTTGTCTTGTTGGGTTTTGGATCATGGAAAAGTGAAGGCTAAGGCTGAATAATGAATTCTCATGGTCCCTGGCTCTAGAAGGCACCCATGTTTGGCCTGAGGGAGATGGCCTTTTCCCATGGTCCCAGGAAAGCTGAAAAACATCCTGAGAGCAAAACCCCTTGTATTTCCTGCTGGTCTGCAGCCAGGCTGGTCAGAGGGTGTTCCAGCTTTAGGCTGGAAGGCTCTTGAGCAGAGCCAGGGCAGGCTCTGTGAGTGTTAACCCAGGGAACAGCAGAGCTCTATCAGCAGAGGCAGTCTGGCCCTTCCTGGCCCTTCCTGTTTATCCTTCCCAAGGGCATCTGTCCTCCCACGGCCAAAGGGGAAGGTGAAACAGCACTGGGGAGGAGGGTGTCCCACACACTGTCCTTGGGGGAAGAGAGAAAAAGTGAGGGAAGGGGCAAGCAGTTAAAATGTTTTGTTCTTCGGGTCTCCTATTTCTGCCCTTGTGATGTAGTAAACAGAGGCAGAGGTGAGGGGGTTAGCAAACCTTGGGAGGGGCCCCCAAAACCCAATTTGTTTGACACTAACTTGATTAAAGCATCAGGAGATTCATTGCTGGTGCTTACATGTGGCTGCCTCCCCAAGCAGAGTCACTGCTGAGGGATGCCCTTGGCAGAGGTGCCCTGCTGGCTCTGGCCACACTCTGCTCCCAGTCACACCAGCACTGCAGCTGGCCCCGCTGAGGCCAGGCTCATGGGCTGTACAGGACATCCTGTGCCAAACAGAGAGTTAGGCCAGGCAGGGTCCCCTTTTTCCAGTGTCTGCTCCAGGATATCTGCCCCCATTCATCCAAGAACCTGAAAGGATGGGATCAATCCACTGATGGCAATCAAGGCCAGCTTGGAGCAAACAGGGGCAAAAATGCTTCAAAAAAGCAGAGATGTGGCTGCTTACAGGCAGTATCTGCATTTTAAATGGCCAAGGCACTTCCCAGTATTCACAGGATGATGATGGAGCAGGCTCTGACAGGGCTGTGGGGCTGGCAGGTTAAGCTGCTGCACTCACAGTCCAGCTGTGCTGGTTCACCAAAGCCAGATCTGTGCCCAGCTCCCCAGAGGAGCCTTGGGGTGAGTCAACAACATCCCACACACGTGAATCAGCATCTCAGGGGCTGCAATGTCAGCTGGCTGCAGCACCTGGGTTCTGTCAGCGAGGGCAGTGCTTTAGTGCTGCCAGCTCTGTGCCCTCCCCGAGCAGCAGCACGGGCTCCAAGGACGGGCATCCTTCACATGGAAATGTAATTAGTCTGAGTTACAGCTTTGCTGCAATGCATTAACTCCAACCAAGAAAAAAAAAAAGGCTCCAAATCCAGGAACAGCGAAAAGAAAATAAAAAATGTTTGCCCAGAGTCAATCTGCCTGTTCATCAGTTTCACTGCGGATATTGCAGAAGAACTTCTCCCACCTGGCAACATTTCAGCAATGCAATGCCTTTGCAGAACACCATGAACTTTGCCAGTTTTCCAGGAATAAACAGAGAGGTACATGGAAGTACCTGATACCAAATGTGCAATTTGCAGGGCACAACAGGATTTATTTCAGAGGTAGATCAAATTTCACAATAAAGCTGAAAGGCCTTGGAGGTGTCCCCTGCTTTCCTGAAATCTGAGGACAACTAAATTCACTGAAAATGAGGGAAGTGGCAACATTTCCACTGGTTTGGCAGGTTCTGGATGGTTTGATATTTCAGTTGATATGCTCATTTTAATGGAGACTTGGGGACAGGCAGAAGCAAAATTCAGTTCTTATTTCTTCAGCCAGGATATTTGGTTTGACATCTTAGGATGTTCATGATTTGAACTGGGATTCTAGTGATAAAAGTCTATGTCCAGAAAAATTAAGAAAAGCTTCTTATCCCAATAATCTTTGGCACTAATAAGAACAGTCCCTGTAGCTGTTAGACACAATGTGCATATTTTCTAGAAGGAATGTTACTGTTCTTTCTATTTGAGGAATTGGTTGAAGGTATCTCACATATTTTACACCACATCAGAATTTTGAAAGTCCAAATTTTGATAGTAAATATTACACCTCTCCTCCACTGCCTGTAAGACTAATCCTTTATTATTTTCTTCTGATTTTATTATTTTTTAGCTTCAAAATATAGAATGGTTGAATAGAAAAGCAAGCAGGGAGGCATTTCCAAAAACTGTTTGTCCTTCCTCCACCTTCTCTGTTTTGCAAGACCAATGCCTTCTCCAGCATAAAGATGACAGAGACAGCATCCTTTCTCCTTTGAATATTAAATTCTCACTTTGCAGAAAGTGCCTATAGAGATATACTATAACCACCATCTTTAAAGTCCTGAATCAAGGAGAAAAAAGGCCCTTTGAAGAGTAGAAGCATCTTCCTGGCTTTGCTCTTGGTGCAAGGCTGTGCAGATAGGAAAACACTTGGAAAGCTGGCTGCAAAAGGGAAGCCCTGCCAGACCTGTGCTCAGACAGCTTTTACTTGAAAGACCTTGGTGTTCATCTTTGATTCCTCTCAGGCTGAAAGGACTGCGAAACCTCAGCTGGGAAAGCAAAATCCCAGCTAGGAAAGCAAAATCCCAGCTAGGAAAGCAAACTGCCCGTCCCTGCCTGCAGCTCCTGCTCGCTGAGGATGTTCAAGGACAAAGCCCAGCCAGGTACTCATCTCTGCTCCTTTGTTGTTAATGAGGCAGCAGAACTTTTGCAGCCCAGAGCAGCCAGCCCAGAGAGCTGATCTCTCTCTCTTTGTGGTTGTTCACACGATTTGATTCCCCAGATACAACTCACAGGAAAAAGACCTTTTGCTTTCCAAGGGAGGCAGTGACACCTTATCTACAATAGTGCAAGCAGCTGTTGGTTCATTTCCTGCAATCATTTAATGTATCAGTGAAATACAGTCAGCTGCACAGAGTGACGGAGGTTTTACACTGTGTTTTGATGTAATTTCTCCTGGTTTGCAAAGCTTGACCTGGAAATAAACCCCCTCCACCCCATGGGTAAGAACCAGGAAAGGTTTGTGTGCTGTTTGCTAGCTCTGAGTTGTGCTGAGCTCACATACATTCCAGCTGCTGCGTCCCTTACAGACAGAGTCAGTACCTGCATTCAGTCTGCTCAATTATGGAATCACAGAATGGTTTGGGCTGGAAGGGAAACAAAACACCATCTACATCTGGCCATGGCAGGGACACCTCCCACTGTCCCAGGCTGCTCCAGCCCCAGTGTCCAGCCTGGCCTTGGGCACTGCAGGGACCCAGGGGCAGCCACAGCTGCTCTGGCATTCCGTGCCAGGCCCTGCCCACCCTGTCAGGGAACAATTTCTCCCTAAAATCTATTTCTGTCAGTGTGAAGCCATTCCCCACATTTTGTCAAAAGTCCCTCTCTGGTTTCCTTTTAGGGCCCTTCAGATACTGGGAGGCTGCTCTGAATTCTCCACACAACCTCTCTTCTCCAGGTTATTTTCCATGTTATTCAGGGTGTCTCCAATTTGGGGCATTTCATTTTAAAACTAAGGTATGGAGGAAGAATTACAGTTCAAGGTAACAAGGAAATGCAATTAGGAGCCCAGAAACCCTCAGCTGCAAGAAGGGTCTGCAGGTATTAATGCTGGACAAGAAAGAGCAGTGTTAAAATAATGGAAAAGATGTAGCAAGTCCTCAAACGCTCTGTCCATGGAAGGGAAAAGCGCTGTCCTTGAATTTCGGCCAGGATCAAGGTTAGAGCGCCAGGATAAGCAGGAAGGGAGCGGAGCATGGACCAGACAAGGAGGGCAGAGAGTTCATCCCGGTGGGCTCTCACACCAGTGAGCCCCCTCCTCCTTTTGAGGCTGGCACCTGCCGTGCCCCAGCCTGGGATTGCTGCACACAGAGCTCTGAGTGCCCTGCTCCACACTGAGCAGTGCCACGGCACGGGCAGGGAGCTGCTCATTGCTCTAAAGAGCATTTTCACTGAAGGGCACCTCATGCATTAGGAGAAGGAGAGGTGCCACCATTCGCTCCACTTGTCACTCTCCATCTGGTCAGTGGTGCCAGCAGTGAGATCCAGCAGTCCAGGAGAAGAGGATTAATTTGCTAATGAATGACAAGCCCTGCTGTAGAGGGTGCTGGAGGGAGCAGCATGCAGAAGGGTCGTTAAGGAAAGAGCTGTTCCATTGATGCATGAGGGAAATGCAGAGATAGATGGATGCTGTTCAGCCTCAAATGGTGAAGTGTAACTCACAGACATAAGGTGCCTCCTAAAGAATCGCCATGATGTATTTGGGCTTGGATTTTCAAAGTCACCTGAAGGTAATTTCTTCAGGGTTTTTAATATAATGTATTGGTTTGCTTGGAAAAAAAAAAATGAAACCCATCCATTTTAGACAAGCTAACAGTCAACTGTACCTAAAAAGCATTGAGGGCTACATATCCATTCTGAAGAGGAGAATAATTTTTCAGAGAGCTGAATGCTTTGAAGCACCCGGCTTCTGTCGTACTTCAGGGGAATGTCAGCACCTAATTCCCTTTAGTTAAGATGCAAACACGATGAATTTGGTGTCAAACCATTCCTCTGCACAGAACAACGTGTAAGAAGTTTTCCAGAGGATGTTTAGAGGATAACACAGGGCTATAATATGAACTACATGGCAATTTAACACATAACTATGGTTGTATAATGCAGCCCTTATCGACAGCAGGACTGGCACAATGTCCAATTACCCAGGGGAATCCACATCTCCTGCAGCTTAACAGCTACCCTGTCAAATATGGTCAGCCTGTGCCTTGGGAGAGTTATTAAAATGGCAGAAATTAGCCTTAAAGTAATTGATTGGTATTTCCTTAAGATGCAATAATATTGCCATAAATCTTTAGATAAGAGGAATGTTCTGAGGCATTAGAGGACTTTGGGAATATGTGTAGTGTGGGTGACTCTCAAGGAATAACAAATGGCTCTAGGTGACTTGTTGTTATGGCTCAGCTACTGCATGATATTAACTTTAAGGGCTGCCTTCAGAGCTCAGGAACTTTATGGACTCCTGTGTTTTATGATCTTGTAACCTCAAGTCCTTGCTCCTGTTCCATCCTGTGGCTGCCAGGTAGCTGCTGGCACCCAGCCCCTCTGCACCCTCCCTCAGGATCAGCTTCCCCCATGAATGCTGGTTTTACTGGGCTGGAATCAAACCACTTTAGGCCATATTTCCTCAGCCATAAAAAGTTATCTGGGGTTTTACCGATCCTAAGTAATGTATTCACATTAGCTAATTAATTAATCTTGTTGAGTAACATATTAATTTCCTTTAATTTCCTATCCCCACTTGAAAGGTAGCATTTTCTTGAAACCGGTGTGGTGGTGTAGGAAAGGATTTGTGGCTTTGGGCTTTCAAAGTTTATAGCTTGGAGGCTGGACTCTGTGTTATGCAGCAAAACACACACACAGAGTCCTGCCTTCACCAGTACCATTTCTGGCAACAAAAACAAGCATTATGGCCCAAAAAGGGCCTTTAAATGTAAGCAAGTGGTCCAGGAGTTTCCCTCCTATTTGCAAAGATGCTTCAAGCCATCCAAAGGAGGCTTGAGGTGCCTCAGAGGAATTTCCACACTGAAACCCATCCCAGCCCTTTGGTAGCCAGCAGTTCCCCAGTGAAGGACAATCTTCACCATTCCCTGTCTGCTCACAGGGGTGGTGCCAGCTGTGCCCCACACCAGTCCCCAGGTGCTGCTGCCACCTTGGAGCTGTGACAGGTCCTCATGGGCACGGCAGGGCCTGGCACAGCAAATTCACCCCAGCACCACCCTCATCCCATGCCCAGGAGGGCTGCAGCTGCAGGCGAGGCTCAGCCAGACACATTTGCACTTTTATGTGACTTTTTAATGAAATGTTCGACCTTGGTGCTGCTCTGGCTCTTCCTCCCCTGCAAGCCCACGCTATTCCCAATACCTGATTATGTCCCTTCATCCTCCCCATTTGTCCAGTGCTGAAAGGGGTGACAGGGTTGATATTCCTTCACTCAGCTTCTCGGAAACTGATATTTTTCCTCATTTTCTTCTTTTAAAGATTTCTCAGCAGTTCTCATCAGCTGTTTATATTTAAAGGTTGTCAAACTTATTTAAGTTAGCAAGAGCATTCCCCACCCTGAGGAGATTGGAGAGAGCAAAGTTCGCTGCTCATCTTCACTCTTTAATTGTCCTCTGCCTTTTAATTGTCCTATGTTTAAAAATGCTGATTAAAAAAAAAAAAAAAAAAAAAAAAGATGAAGAAAATAAAGAAACAAGCAAGAAGTGTAGGTACTTTTCTAAGTAAGTGGCACAAATTCACAAATCAAACCCAAACACTGGGGCTTTTCGGCAGGGAGCTGTCTGGGTTGTCAGTTAGAGAAATTAGCCCATCTATCACAGGCTTCTAATTTCCCATCATTTCCCCTAAAATGTGTGGGCTTTTAGAGAAATTTCTTAATTTTTCCCGCATTATTGTTTCTTTTTGGCTTCCTCCAGTTCTTAAGTAGAAAAATCCCAGAGGATTTAAGTTTCTAAACCAGAAACTTTGGAGTTCTTGTGTTGCATGAACTCAGAGGGAGTGCCAGGAGCAGAGCCTGAGGGACGAGCCCCTGTCTGGGAGGGGAGGACCAAGGGCCCAGCCTGGCACTGGTGCCCTCCTGGGGTAGGGGTAGGGTTTGGGATAGGGGTAGGGCTTGGGTTATGGTTATGGTTATGGTTATGGTTATGGTTATGGTTATGGTTATGGTTTGGGTTAGGTTTAGGGTTAGGGTTAGGGTTAGGTTAGGTATAGGGGCAGGGTTAGATTCTGGTTTAAGGCTAGGTTTCCGTTGTTGGTGCAGCACCCTGGGCACGTGTTTGCTCTGCCTGGGGGATCTGGGGGTCCCAGCTCCTCTCTTTGTGTCTCCTGGTGCTCCTGGGGCTGTGTTTATACAGGGTATGTGTGTGTGTGCTGTCCCCTGCTCTCACTGTCCCCAGCCACCCCACCTACCCATGGCTGCACGTCCCTCACCCTCATTTATATTTGCCCACATGCCTCCACTCCCTTCTTTTCTTGATGTCCTGGCTGCCCATCAAACCCTTTAAGCTTCTCAATGAGTGGAAAGGGCAGAGTGGAGCAGGAAGCTGGAGCAGCTGGGGATGCCCTGGGGACGGCGCCTCCTGGCCCCAGCGATTGCTGTGCTATCGCCTTGCACTAAATTGTTGCAGTGTTTAGCAAATTGCATTAATTACGGTGGCACATCTGGCCCTTTATCAGGGCCTGTGCAGTCCTGGTTTTGATCCTGCAGTGACAGACTGTGGCAGTATCAGCATCTCCGGGTAAACACTCGGTACAGGAGGGGAAGGCTCCCTTTGCTCTGGGCCCAATGGAAGCACAGAATCCTCACTGAGGAGCCTCCAATAACCTCTGGAAAGGAAAAACCAGTCATTAGTGAGGTTCAGTCAACCAGGGCTCTGTTGATAGCAGCAGCTCTCCTGCCCCTTTCTGGGCTTTCCTCTCTTCCAAATTAAAGATCTCCCACTCACACTGTAAGTTTGTGCTCAGCAGTAACTCGATTAAATGACTGCTGAAAATGAAGCTCTGCTCACCTGGCACTCCCTTCCCTTTTCCCCTGTGAGCTCCTCACAGTCTGTACTGCAGCCCCCTTCTTGAACAGAGAAGCTCTCAAAAATATACTTTGTTTAATTTTAGCTAGTTCTGCCAGGCTCCTAGAGCCAAGGAAGGGAGCTGAAACTCTCCAGGAAAGCTTTAATACACTACAAAAAATACAAATTTCAGCTCTGAAACTACCCAGTTCCTTGTGGGGTAAAAAGACGAACTTTCAGCATCAGACTTGATCCCTGCACACCCAAATCACTGAGTTCTCACTCCATTGCTTCATCCCAGGTATTTTATAATATCCCAGTATTTTATAATATCCCAGCATTTTTATATTTTATATATTTTATAGTAGCATATATGTATTTTATATATTTTATAGTAGATAAAGGATACTTTGCCCTTTTTTTAAGAACAAGCACTGTTCTTAAAATAATGGGCCATGAATGAGGCAAATTACCTAATGGAAAAAATTATCTTAACAGGTACTGATATTTATGTAATTTTCCTATAACCAGAATCTTTATCTGTTTTTTATTTTAGTGACATTTATATCCCAGTGCATGAGGCATGGCATTAAAGGCCTCATCAGTCAGGCTTGGAGAGAGAGGTAGGGGACAGGACAGAAATGAAATAGCAGCACTCATCTCAACACACAATGTCAAAACTGACTCTTGTGCTCTTGTTTTAGGCTAATAAGGGACTGAAGGAGCAGACAAACTCACATAATACAAACATGTCTGGGTGACAATTAGATTAACATTCTTAACTTCCTAGTTAGAGTTGAGTGTATTTAGGAGCCCTTCAGAAGGCAGCTTGTGAAAGCCTGCAATTTGTGTGCTAATAGAGTCAGCCCTTCTCTGAGCTCTGCTGAGCCCCCTCCATCCCCCTCCACAATAATAGGGGACAACTGACCCCAAGTGCTATTTGTGATGGCCTGGAAATTGTAGATAATGACATGGTGCCTAAAACGATTGCTCCACCCGAATCCCACAGTGCCAGGGCAGCTCTTCCTTTGGGATGGCTGCCTGTGCTCCATGGGTGTGTTTGGGGTCTGTTTGGGGAGGGTGCTGCCAGCAGCCAGGCTGGGCTCTCTTTGTCCCGGCATTTGGGAGCCAGAGCCTGAGCTGTGGCATACACACAGGCTGTTGGAGTGCTGCTGGTCTAGTAGGGCACCACCCTGACAGTGCAAGTGATGCTGGGCACCTCACAGCAGAAACTACTCAAAAATACCTGTAAATTGGGTTGTAGATGGAGCCAAAACACCTCCTGAGCTGCAAACAAAGCTGAGTCACCTGCTGCTTGCTGAGATCCTCACGATGTAGCTGAAATGCCAGCACAGACCTCACTCCTGCAAGAAACCTTGGCCTGAGCCCACCTTGTAGGTCTGGCTGCAGGCTGGCACCTCAGCATCCTCCCAGATCTGTGTGATGCTTGCTGAGGGGCCCCAGAGTGGTGGGCACAGCAAAGGCTGTTCCCTCATTAATTAACCCAGCACTTGGCACGAGCCTGATCCCAGGTCAGAGCAGCCTCAGCAGAGCAGAGGAGGCTCCCAGCCCTGTCCCCTGCCCAGGAACAGCATCCCAGGAACAGCATCCCAGGAACAACATCCCAGGGAGAGCATCCCAGAGCCCACATCCCAGGGCTCACATCCCAGGGAGAGCATCCCAGAGCTCACATCCCAGGGAGAGCATCCCAGGGCTCACATTCCAGGAACAGCATCCCAGGAACAGCATCCCAGGGCTCACATCCCAGGAACAGCATCCCAGAGCTCACATCCCAGGGCTCACATCCCCATGAGCACAAGCACTTTAGTTCCCAAACACCCAGCATGGGCAGACGCTCAGCTCCAGCGTGGCGGCTCCTCGCTGCCTGCAGCAGAATGAGACATTCACACCACGACCAGGAAACCCTCCTGTAAATAACTGAGGGGCAGGGGAGGAGGGAAGGGTAAACTCAAACACAGGAGCCTAAGAAAGCCTCCACTTGTACATTCAGCTGCAGCCAAGCCCCCTTTGGAGGCACAGGCAGAGGGGCACGGTGGCGCGGGGCTGGAGCAGATTTGCAGTTGTATGGGCTGAGTGTTTACTGCCCTGGGGTACAATTCCTGTTACTGATATCATTGCGCTGCTCCACTTGGCACAGCAGCTGCCCTGGCAGCTCTGGCTGGGCTCTCCAGCCTTTGGAAAGCTGTGCAGCACTCCTGGAGCACACGCTCTGCAGCTGAACGAGTCTCTATCGGGGAGCTTTCATCAGCGGCGTTGGAGCTGAATTTGCCTCTGTGTTTGTAGCAAACCCTGGAGCTCCTCTGGAGCACCAATGCACGCTGGCATTTCATGTGGGGAAAGCCTTCCAGTGCCTCGCTGCTCTGAACAGAAACTTTCTGTCTGCTGCAATGAATGGGGGCTTGGGAGCTGCTGGAGGAGCCCCAGCAGAGCTGGGTCAGGAAACAGCTCAACAACATCTGCCCTGGTTGGAACGTGTTACTTGTGTACCCTGGGAGGAAAAAAAAAATAATCTGCAATCAGGGGATGGTAAAAAAAGGTGTTTCCTAGCAAAAACAGCCATGGAGTTTGGCAGGGCTGCCTGCAGTCTTTACTAACAAATTCCTTTTTGTGCTTCCATCATCCTGCAATGCCCTTGGCTGATGTCACAGCAGGTTCTGCAGGGCAAGTTTCACCTGCAGACAGTAATTTCCAGACCAGTCTCTCCTGCACTGTTGCTCAGTTTCCAATAAGTGACTGGGACTGATGCTGATGATAGAAGGATTCTCAGCCTGGATCACCAGTCCATGCTCGTGACTGCAGAGCTCACATCCAAAGAGCTTTATCAGCTGGTAAGACTCTGGTAGAACAAGGGTCATAAATATAATATTATTTCAAATTTTAGCCTAGTAATATATAGCTGATTATAATTTCACTTCCAGAATTATGAAGATTTTGTTTGCACACAACAGAATACATCAGTTCACTTGATCACTTGTTCCAATAGCTAATTTTCCTCATCCTTAAACATTTATGCCTTATTTCTCTTTTGAATAGCTCTAATTTTAATTAAGAAGGCATTTGCTCTTGTTACTAAATTAAACAGCCCTCTTGTCTTTGATGTGGTACGTACTGCACTACATCTCCTCTGCTAAACTAAACATAAAGATTTTCAAATCTCTCACAATAAAGGATCTGAGATTTCCAATGATTTCTGTATCCACTGTCAATACATAGATCAATAGACCGCCAATAGAAAAGGCAGCACATGGGGTTATAGCTGGATCTGTGATGGAGAGAGATTGATGTAAAAGCAGAAAGATGAGGGGAGCAATAGATAAATCAATTAATTGGCAAAGTCCCCCTCTCCAGGCTGCAACGAGTCCTTCACATTAGTGAACACCTTTTCTTACCTGAAAATTGTGAGCTGGCTCACATAATCCATCACTCCAGTAATGAAGACATTTGCCTCTTTAATTTCCTCAGGAAATCACCTCCTCTCACTGATCACATGGGAAGCAGCCTCCCTTTGCACTCCCCAAATCCCTGACACCATCATTATTATTATTATTATTATTATTATTATTATTAATATTATTAATATTATTATTATTATTATTGTTGTTGTTGTTGTTGTTATTACTATTATTATTATTATTACTATATGTAACAGTCACTTCTTCCCATCACCAAAAGCACTCCATATCCAACACATCCAATTTCACAACACCAACTTGCCAACTGCCAGGAGCAAAACCAACTTTTTTTTCTTTTTCTTTTTCGGTCTTCAGTAACCTCTGGCCCCCGGCCAGTGGTGTCTTCATTTATTGTAATGAATTTGTGTCGTTAATATGTTGGATTTGCACAGCAATTGCAGAGAAGTACATTAGTACAAAAGCCATTGCTCTGGATGCCAGGCTTTATTGCCAGGCTGATTTACAGGCTGATAAGCAACTTTGCAGTGTCCTTGGGGCTGGGAGCAGGACGGGTGGTGCTGCCCAGGGAAGTGTGGGGTTTCCCAGGCCTTGTCCAGCTGGGAATGGCTGCAGAGTTCATCTTTTCTCTGTAAAATGTCTCTGCCCTGGTGTCGGTGAGCCCAGAGGAACGCTCAGCACAAAGCCCGTGTGAGAACCTCAGGAGATTAAATGCCATCTCAACACTGTAGGCTTGGGAGCTCCTGTGTGAGTGGCTCATAATGGAGCCATGTCATCACTTTATTGCAAAGATACCATAAAGACAGGCATTATATGGTCTTAACATTTAACAGCCAGAGCTTCACTTTCAGAAGACTTTGCGGGCCAAGTCACAGTGAATTGTTTCTTTCTGTGCATTTAATCCTTGGCTCACATGCTAGGGAGCAAGGGTGTTTGCAGAAAAGATAGAGTGCTAAGCAGACAGACTGACAGACCTGTCTGTCTGTCAGCTCCTCAGGGTAATCCCCCAAAATACCACCTTAACAATAGGATTTGAAAGGAAGGCATCAGACGGGACCAGCACAGACAACATATCTGAGTGTCAGAAGAAACACCAAGCATGCCCCTCTGGGGATTGTCCTGTGCCCAGAGGAGTCAGCTGCGAGCTCCTGGCAGGATGCTCTGGGCAGTGTTAGTGGGGCAGAATCAGGCAGGAGGGTGAGGCACAAGAGGCTTGGGCAAGGGCAGGGCACCAGCTCAGATCCACCTTTGGCACCAGCAGACTCTGCCTGCGGACAGGGAGGCAGCTGGCCAAGGTGTTCCACACCCTGGGGTGACCCTCCAGAGCTCATCCCAGCACTGACAGGATCAGGAGTCTGGACTTGGAGAGTGAACTGTTAGTCAAACATTTCCCCAGGAAATAATTTCCCTGTGGTGCTCCCTGCTGCAAGGCACGACCAAACCACCGTGGAACAAATCATAGGGTCCTTCAGAGGAGTAACTGGAGCAGCCAGAGCTGGAGAGGGATCATTCAACAGCCCCTTTGGTGCTGGATGCTCTTGCTTTGGAAGCAAAGGTTCACCCCTGGGTAGGAAGGAGGAAAGTTCCCTGCGGATGGAGCAGGGAGGGAGGCTGTTATTGCTGTGGCCACCAAGGCCTGCCTCTCCTTCCTCTGCCTCCCTGGAGCAGCTGCAGGGCATGGCTGGGGTGAGCTATTGATCCCAGGGAGCCCTGTCCTCTCCCTTCTGGCCGCCTGGAGGGCAGGAGGGATGATCTCTCCACATTTCACAAGCCCTGAGAAAACGGACTGGGCAGTCCAGGGATCCCCAGACTGTCAGTCCCCATCTTAATTAGGGCTGTCAGCTTGCCTTGCATTTTAGGGAATTAATGCTGCTGCTGCATAGCTGCATTTGTGGTTAACACAGCTCCTGCTGAGGGCTGGGCTGTGGGTTTGCCCAGCTCCCTGCCACCTCTGTTTGTTTGCACTTGCAGTCAAGACTCACACAGGAAGGGTCCAGTGAATGCTCAGGAGAATCATCAACAGTGTTATCTGAATGCCATATCAAATAGGTTCGGGCCAGAAATGGACTCAGCTGCTGAAAACCTATTAGCAGCATCTCAGATTTCCTGTGTACCAGCAAGTTAGGGGGCAAGCACTTTAACACTGCCCACAGCTTGTGGTTAATTACTGTTTGTGGAGTTACCGCCTGCAGTTCTGCCTGACAAAGTGCCCATAAAGACAAAAATGAAATGCTTGCCCATTTCGGATGGATGCCACCTGGTCCCCCGGCCCTTCCTCCCCCACTGGGTGACAAAAAACATGCCAAGTCAAAGCAGAATTGTTGCAGGGTGGGACTTTGTGCCGAGTGGAAGCAGCCGTGCTGAGGGGGACTCTGATCCCACAGTGACCCACAACCCCACAGCTCCGTCCCTGTCCCTGTCTCTGCTCCAGCCCCTGTCCCTGTCCTTGTCCCTGTCCCTGTCCTCATCCCTGTCCCTGTCCCTGCCCCTGCCCCTGCTCCTGTCCCTCTCCCTGTCCCATCCCTGTCCCTGTCCCTGTCCTCATCCCTGTCCCTTTCCCTGTCCCTGTCCTGCCTGCACTCTGGGACAGCTGAGGGCATGGCCAGTGGCACAGCACACCTGGCTCTACCTGCTGAGAGACATGCCCAGCCAATGCAGTGGCACAGACATCTCTTCCAGCAGCACAGACATCTCTTCCAGCCCCGAATGCTTCCCCTGTCAAGGTCTGCAGTGCATCACCCGCCTGGGCATGGGTTGGGAAGCACACACCGATGCAGGGAACGAGCAGGGCATGAGGGGATGGGGGCTGCAGGTGACATGGGCTGTGCAGGGAGCTGGGACCTTCAGCCTCTGGCTGGAGGGGGGATATGTGCAGTGCATGAAGTTCAGTAGCTGCTTGCTGATTGCTCTGATGACAAAATCGGTAGGGAACCTCAAATAACTTGCTCCAAGGCTGGGTTCAGAGCAGATGAACATTGCTTTTTAGCAACAGGGAGGAAGGAAGATGGTAGGAAAAGCAGGAGGAAGAAAGAGGCTGGTGGCAGGTGTCTCTGTGTTTATATGAATTCCCATTTTTTCTGGGACACGACCATGAGGGTGGGAGGCATGGTTTTGGTGAAGGTGGACAGAGTGATTTCCGTGCAGTCATCCCTCAGACTCTGTTCAGGTCTGCAGTGGCAGACTCCCAGATCCCAGTCACGACTGGGAAAATCTAAAAGGCTCCAGCAGAGTAATGCCCAGGGGAAAGCTGGAAATGGGAGTAAAGGGGGCAGCCAGCCCCAGTACTTGCCCCCAGCCCACAGTGCAGCCCCAGCTAATGGGACAGGCAATGGGTTGCGGGCCATGACCTGGGCTGGGCAGCACTGCTGACCTCTCCTAGGGGTTGTGACCCGAAGGCTGAGAGTGACCAGTGCAGAGATTTATGTCTTGTTAATAACAGAATTGGACAATCAGTGTAATGAAATCCATGCTCTGCATTAATGAGGGGTCGAGGCAGCAGAGGCTGAGCTTTCCCTTCTCCCAGGGTGGGCAAAAGGGGTGAAGTCTAGAAGAATTCTTCATTCCCTCAGAAAATGGGGCCATACCCAGGCTGGGCGCTCCATGGCCACCAGAGTTTTGGGTTTGTTATGCCCCATAAATTCCTGCTCCTTTTCTTTGAACACCAGGAGGCATGAAGGGTTTAGAGTTATGCCTGTACCTTCCCTGGTAGATATTAGCTGTGTGGAGACCTCAGAGCACCTTCCAGGATTTGAAGGGACCCACCAGGAGGTTGGGCAGGGATGTAGTGACAGGAAAAGGAGAAAAGGGCTCACTCTGAGAGGGGAAATTTAGGTTAGGTATGTAGAAGGAATTTTTCCCTGGCACAGGTGCCCAGAGCAGCTGTGGCTGCCCCTGGATCCCTGGCAGTGCCCAAGGCCAGGCTGGACACTGGGGCTGGGAGCACCTGGGACAGTGGGAGCTGTCCCTGCCATGGCACACCTGGATGGGCACTGGAGGGGCTCTGAGGTCCCTTCCAGCCCAAACCTCTCTGGGATTCCATGGCTCCATGCTACTGAGAAAAGTCTTCCCATGAATAAAACCTGCAGGAGAAAGATGCTAAACTGACTCAATTTTTTTCCCTAGTCACTGCCTCTGTAACCAATTTTAAATTCTGGCATTGTGACTCAGACACAGCTAAAATTAGACCATGGGTCTGCAAGTCACTTGATTTTTTGCTTCAGGAGGATTCTGTGACTTAGGCAAAGCTCTCATGGTACAGCAAAAGATGTATCTCCAAGAGCTCCAAAGCAAAAGATGTATCTCCAAGAGCTCTCCAGCACCAGCTCTGCAGCCCCATGCCTTGCTGGAAAATGCCCTTACTATGGTGATATCCCCTTCCTAAGGATGCCAACTCCATTCCTTGTTGTCCAGCAGAACCCTAGGCTTGGGGAGTGGAATTTTAAATGCAAGAACATGTGCATGTTTGGAAAAAATAAAATTGAAAAATGATTTCTCTATTTCTTAACTAAGAGGACCTATTTTAAATTGCTGGGGAAAGTAACAATTAACTAACAGAATTGGCTAAACTGCCAGGCACTGCTAGGATTTTGTCATCAACTATTTAGAAACATCTTCCAGAAGAAAAGTGGCTGTGCTTTAACTTTTTTGGGAAAATAATTTTTGAGGAAGCAGCTGAGACGTTCCTGGGAGTTTGGTCAGCATCTGCCCCATCCTTTGGGGTCGTCACCCACCTGAACAGAGCACACCAGTACTTTGTCAGTTTGCCTCTGTCCAGGCTGCTGACCAGGAGGGAGAGTGGCCAAAACCCTGCTGTGAGCTGTGTGTCCAAAGCTCTGCAGTGGAGCAGCAAGGAGCCCCGGGTGGGAATTGCTTGCTGCAGGGTTTTCCCTGGCAGCAGCAGGAGCTGCAGGATGAGCAGCCACAGGCTGTGGATGGCAGGAGCTGTCAGCCTGGCTGTCCCGGGGGATGAAGGTCCCAGCAGCCTGCAGCAGCCTCCTGTGACACATCCTTGGCGAATTCATTTCAGGGCTTTGGGCTGAGGTTGTTCTGCTGCCATCACAGATGAAGAAGTCAAAGCCTGGGGGAGGCCTTGGGAAGGGGAGTGAGCTCTGAAACCTGCACTGCTGAAACAGGAAACATCCCATCAGCATTTCAGTATTTATTTCTCTTTAACCTCCCAGCCCTGCTCACCTCCCTGTGCTGGAGGGGCAATTAAGGCAGATTCCCATGGGAGCAGGGGAGAGGGAAGGAGAGGGGCACTGGAAGCAGAGAGCTTCCCCTCCCTGTGTCATTAGTATAAATTGTGTTTGTGCAAGTTATATTTTACGGCAGGCGTGTCAATTAGTGTGTGAAATTTAATAACTCAATTGAGCTTCCCTCGCTCAAAGCTAAATTGAAATCTGTTGCCTGTTTGGGAGAGGAAAGGGCTGTCATGGGTGGGAGGCTGAGCTGGTGGGCTGGGCAAGGGCGTGTTTCTTGGAGATTAAAAAAGGGAACGGTTTTGTCATACTCAGCTTTGTTTGGAGAAGGCAGCTGATTTGATTTTTTAATTTCTTTTTTAAAGGGGATGACTTTTTTGTAAGAAAATGCTTGGAAGGGAGAAGGGGAATAGTGTTTATTTGGTTTTGCTTCTGGTGGGGGGTAGATTTTACTGCTAATGACTGCAACACTGAGGGAAGCTTTGGAGCAATCCCAGCTCCCTGCACCTGGATCCTTGCCATGAGGAGAAGGAAGACAGATGCACCTCACCAGCACCCCGTCCTGTGGCAAGGCAAGGGCTGTGATGGGTGTCTGCCCGGGTCCCACCAGGGCACCAGCACCAAATCTGAAACTCACGGAGTTTAGGGCAGTAGGACCAAGACTGAGAGCACAAAGTGATCAGACTCTGCCCGTAAAAGAGGCTGTAAAAACTCCTAAGCAGGGAGTTTGAGCAAGTATATAAGTTATTGGCTTGTTTAACTTGCTTCAGGCTCAGGATGGATTGTGGTGACAACAGGCTTTAGCATGGATTGTGATACCAGCTGGCCCACCCTGAACATCCTCTTTGTCCCCACCATTGTGATAAAAACACATTCAGTACAACCATGAAAATCAGCGCTTTCACCTAAAGGCAAAACTCCAGGAGCTGGAGGCTGGAGGAAAACAGCAAAATTGCTACACTTGCATGAGCTCAGACTTTTCACACTCTAGTAATATCGGATGGGGGTTTTTTTTGTTTTTTTCAAAAACCTTCAGTCCCAAAATGACAGTGTAGATCCCTCTCACTATCCAGGATGGCCCAAGAATCCCAGATTCATTTTGAGGAGCTCCCTGCTCTCCCCTCTTCCCACACCTCCACATTACTCCTGCCCAACAGTAACATGGGGTTGCTGCACCTCCCCTGTCCATATCCAACAGGACAACATCTGGCTGTGGAATGATTCCTTTCTGGATGTTTCCCCCTCGCTGTTTCCCCCTCTCCTGGGTTGCTGGTCTCAAAGCTCTCCATTATCTCTATTATATATTATTAAAGTGACCCATTATCCAGGAGAGGAATGTCCAGGACTGCTTGGCTTTCCTGGAGGAAAGAAACCCCAAGGTTCATTCCACCAAGGATCTTTCCACCAAACCCCGCTGGAAATGGGCAGAAAGCTGGAAAGAAGAAAGGAATGTTTATAAATTTGCCTTCATGGACACTGCACATGTGGTGATATGTTTGTAAATCAGGTCATGCCATTCCCTGAAATATATGGGGCAATGTTCAGGATATTTAATGAAATAAAGATGTAATTGGCTTCAGCTTTTTAATGCTTTGGGAAACAGCATTACCCTGGTTTGAAGGGGACTCTTAAATAAGATTGAGTTACTGCACTGAGTAAGCCACTGCAAAGATAGGATCTGAGGAGGGAACCTGACCCTGCCAGGATTTCCTCTGTAGTGTGTTTGCATTGTATCAGCATCCAATCTGGAGCACATATCTGCATTTCCCTGAGTCCCCAGAAAAGCAACCTCAGTATTCATTGAATGCTAAAAGAGAAGAAATTTGCTCCAGGAAGGAAATTTTAAGGCTATAATCTGCAGGGTCCAGTGCATGTTTTTAAGGCATCGGAAATATTAGAAGTCTCTCGTGTCTTCCAAGAACCTTAAGAAGGACAAAACGCTTCACAGCAAAGGCCTTTAGGAAGGATTGCAATGGGAAAAGAGATCAAACATAAGATCTGGAATGCCAGTGACCTGCACGTGTTTTTCAGTGAGCAGGAAAATGCCATGAGAGGCTTCGGTGGCCTCCAGCAAGCAGCGCTGCCCCGCGGATCCCGAGAGCCCAAATCCTCAGGGATGCTGGAACTGCCCAGCTGCTCACCCCAGCTCCTTATCTTCTGACCAACAGGGCTCCATTTCCAGGGGAAGGGCAATAAATATTCTAACAGGATGCTGAGGAGGCTGGTGAGAATTTAGTGGGAGATGCAGAAAAGATCCCACAGCCTGAGGTCACATCCCCAGCTGGGCACTGGCTGTGAACTACACAAATTTGTTTTAAGACACCCAAAATCAGCAAAAGTATTTTGCAGCACAGCAGTTAGACACAATAACACATTGCATTGTCCACTTCTCAAACCTTCCACCCTTCCACCAATAAAGCCTAAAATTAAAGAGCTGAAAAACAGGAATTTGAAACATAGCGAAAGATAATTTGTGTTTTGTAGGCACAGGGAGGGCAGATCTTTAAGGCTTTCACTGGACAGCCCTAAGTTTGACTCTATTCCAGGATACTCTGAGGTATTCACCATTACCTGGTGACCCAAAGAGGCATGAGGACATGGAGGACCTGAAGACCTCCTAGGCAGAGATCTCATCTCCATTTAGAAGTCACCATTTTTTAAGGGAACCTTCAGGCTCCTGGCTGCAGAAATGCAATCTAGGACTGTGAGACCAGAGTAGTCTACTACACAGAGAAATATGCTGGCAAAAAGTACTGCTTTTAAAAGAAATGTTCAGCTCTTTTTGAAGACAGAAGGAAGCCTGAAATTTTTTCAGACAAAAATAAAAACATCATAATTTTGTAGTATTGAAAAGAACTCCCCGGAAATGACACTCCAAGGAAAATGCCACTAAAAATGAGAAATATTGACAATGGAAAGAGTGAGGAAGGCTGCACGAGGGCCTGGGTCCAAGGGAGGGAGAGGCTGATGCACAGCCTTGGGAGAGGCTGCAGTTACTTGTGGGAAAATGAGGCCACTTGTGGATTTTTAGGGTGTTTCACTGAGAGTTCTCCAGTTTGGAGAAGCACTGAACTTCCCCTGGCCCCTGGCCCCTGGCCCAAGATGAAAGCAGCTCTCCTGCACCTGCAAAGCACAGGCTCCCGAGAAGCAGCATGTCCTTGTCCCCTTCTCCTCTCCATCCCTCTGAACAGCTGAGTTCTCAGATTGCCTGACATGCCATTTATGACAGAAATAACCTGCCTTGGCACTGACACCTGAAATTCACTTAAGGTTCATCCCATTGTTAATGAGCAGATCAATAACACTGCAGCCGCAGGAAGAGCTCTGCCCATCCATCCATCCATCCATCCATCCATCCATCCATCCATCCATCCATCCATCCATCCTCGTGCTGCCCTCCCTTCCCCAGGCGCTGTCCAAGGGCGCTCCCTCAGCCCTGCAGGGCGACTTGCCCACGCTGGGGCAGCTCCTTTCCTCCCACATCTCCCCTCAGCCCTGCGAGCTGAGTGACAAAGCCGGGAGAGGAATCAGCCCCAGCCTCCTGATCAGCCGTGGCCCTGCTGAACTCTCCCCTGAACGAGGAGATGGCGCTGCCAGACAAGGCTGATTCACATCGTTTTCCCATCAGTGAATGAAATCTATCACCCCTAGGACAGACCTGCTATTGCTGCAAGCCACTTCAACCTACCCACTTAAAAACCCCTTGTAAAAGCTAAAAAGGACGTGGACATATTTTATGGCAAATTAACTTTTGACATGTTCTTTCCCTCCCTGTATTAAGATCACATGCACAGCCGACACTTCCCTGCTCCTCACCAGCTGCAAGGACAGTACTGGATGAGGGCTGGCAGCTCCCCCATGGCAGTGGAAGGGATTTAGGGTAATATGGGGAGATTAATTGCCCTCTCCTTTTGTCCATCTGCCTTGATTGACTCCAGAGGAAGCCCGGGAAAGCTCATATTAGTTCCATGAGATGAACCTACTCCAAGGACAAGTCTCTGTCCCACAGAAGGCAGAAGCATCCGAAGTCACACTGGATTTCTCTCTGGTCTGTTGATCACAGAATTACAGAATTGTTTGGGCTGGGAGGGACCTCAAAGTTCCACCCCCCTGCCATGAGCAGCTAGGACATTCCAGAAAAATACCTTCACTACAGATCATGAGCATCCCATTACAGAGGCCGTGCGTGTGCACTCACTGATCCCCAGACTGGCATCTCAATTTATTTCCCACTGGACAACTCATTCATTATGGAGAAATAAGACCATTAAATGCATGATAAAGCACAGGCATCAATAGATGAGGCTGGTGGTTACTTTACTGTACCTTTCTAAACAATAACTCGTAAATGAATCTATTTGTGATCACACAGGACCTTTTAAGAGGAATAAGGAAGCAGTAATTATTAAGCAGATATATAAAAAAGAATTGCTTGCCAGCATTACCACCCTGTGCACACACACATATTTTGCTGTTGCAGCTGTGACTGCAGGGCAGAGGTGGGTTAGATGCTCAGATTGCAAACAAGCAGCCTCCAAACCTGCTCAGAGCCCCTGGCCTCTCCCAGGTGTGTGCAGGTATGTGTGTGCACATGGGAGCAAGGTCTTATCTTCAGCAGCAGGGAAAGGTGCCAGAGGAGACCATGCAAGATATTTTTTCTCTACTCTTTTTTTCTTTTTAACTGATTTCCCACCCAACCAGCCTCTGAGATGAAGCAGGATGATCATGCTCTATAAAGGTTTCCTCTCTTTAATGTATATTTTTGCCCCACCTGCAGTGAATGAAGAAAAAGCAACAAAATGCCTTGAGCACATCCATGGTAGTGAAAGGATCCCTAAATCGTGTTTTTCTCACCTGGTCGGGGACACTTTGGCCTCTCCCCACCTTTTCCAGCCAGTTTCTCTTCACTGTGATGTCTGCAGGATCTCCTCCCCAGCCTTTGGTCTCCCAGTCCCACTGGTTTTTGTTGCTTCACCTTCTCACTCTCAGTGGTGCTGGAGGCCACTGATGCTGGCTTTGACTCTCCCTCATTCCCCCATCTCACAGCTGTGTACAAACATCTGCTGTGCCTGGTTTACCCTTCACCCACACTCACCCAAAGGTACAGCAGCTTGGAATAAACCCAGCAGCTGTGGTTGGGCTGGGAGCTGGGTGAGAGGAGACGAGGGTGGAGCAGCTGGATAGGGGCACAAGCAGGGTCCTCAGCCCCTGCTGCCTCCTTTCCCATCCAATTTGGTGAGTAAAGGCTTGGCACCAAGGAAACATATCCCACAGCTGATATAAAGTTACTGCTCCGTTCATTCGTTTGGATTTCTTCAAAGTTTGAGAAAATTACACAGAAGCCTAAACACAGCCCCAGATTCTGGAGATAGGGAGCTTCCCAAGATTCATGGATTTCAGATGGAACCCCTACCACTGAAATAGCTGAAAAGTTGTTTTCCATGTGTGATCAGAGTTCCCTTTACTGACCAGATCTGATTTTACCCTGCTGTACAATCCGGTTGTCAGTGCTCATCACTGAGTGGCTCTGGAGAAGTTGGGCAAACCCCTGTCCTTGGGCTGCTTGGCAGGGCAGCGTCTGCCCCAGCAGGGACAGAGGAAAGGCAGCAAGGGCAGAGATGGGCAGGACAATGGGAAAGGAAGGGGAAGTGAAAGAGGCAGAAATGAACTTTTTAAACATGAAGAGATACAGATAAAGGCTCCCAGATGGGACATAGAAACACCAGGGGCGAAAGCTTTCTTTGAAACCGTTTGACAAATCAAACAAGTCTGGTCCTTTCTGAGCCCGTTTCCAAGAACATTGAACAATTCCACAACTGTTGAAATAATCCCATATAAAGGTATGGTCAGAATTTCAGTTTTTTCTTTTAAATAAAAAAGAGTCTTCAAAAAAAAAAAAAACAAAAAAAACCACAAAAACAAAACAAAACAAAAAAAAACACCTCAAAATCCCAGCCAACAAACACCCAAACAAAACAAGGAGATCAATTCCCCTTTGGCCATGTTTTTGGACCTCCAAGAAACCAATGTCAAACTAAATAGATGTGACACAACTCAGCTGATTATCCTGAGCCCTAATTGAATTATAAGCCATGACTTTACAGCTGCTTGCTCAAATCCCCGACATTCCCTGCCCGGCAGAGGGTGATTCACTGGTGCAGCAGGGCACAGTGAGCTCTGGGGCGTGGGTGGGCAGGGTGGGCTGGGCACCTTCAGGGGCTGCTCCAGGCTGGGGTGACATCCCAGAGGCGCAGGCTGGTGCTGCTGGTGCCTGGGGACAAATGGCAGAGCCACAACTCAGGCACGGGGCTAAGTGAAACAGAGGGGAAACTCATGGCACACGCATGGCCGTGTTTGTCTCCATGCTCAGATAAATCAGTTCTCTGCTTTTCCTCACTGCAGGCAGAGGCAGTCTGTGCAGCAGCTGCCTGAAAGGAAATTTACTGGACAATTAAAAGTGCTGACTTTCAAGCAGCGCTCTCGAGGTGGAGTTGAAAATTATTGGGTGTGAAATGCAAATAGATTTAACAGTTTTACTGCTATTTATATGACGTTCACCCATTCCCAGCTATTTTCCTCCCTTTTTTTTGCTCTGATTTTAAATGGTCCCAACCCTCACAGGCTTTAACAATCTCAGACACAGGCAGTATAACCTGGAGCACCCTGCAAGGCTCAACAAACCCAGATCAGTGGTGTGTGCTGTGAGGGAGGGTGGGGGAAAGCAAAGTCTATCCCACTCCCTAACAAAATATTAATTTAGAATTAAGCTGATAATTACATTCAGCTTTGGGTCTGCCCCACAACCCTCTGAGGCAGTTCTTATTCAATCAGCTTTTGGCCAGTGCCCAACAAACCTCCAATAATCACAAATTGACCGAACTAACTGATCTCCAGCTCTAGGAAAACCTTCCCTGAGGAGGGATGTGGGAAATCCACAGTGTGGCAGTGGGTCAGGCTCCAGCGGAATTTTGTTCCCATGGGCGTTCCCATGGAGCACCCCTTTCCCTGGGTTTCCCCAGAGGTTCTGTGTGATCTATCAGAGCTAGGATGGAGTTTTTATGAGGTTTAATTCCCTGCCTGATGCATTAAATTAATGACCAAAACAGGCCATGCCTTAATTAAAGATCAACTGTTAAGATCAGTAAGGCAAGATAGTCTCAGGTTGGCCAGGCAGGGCCCTGGAAGGATTGTAAAGGAATGGGAAAATTGGAAAGCAGTGGAAGAAGCAGAGTGAAGCAGCCCCTCCAGAGCCCCCAGCACTGAGAATCAGGAGCTTCATGGCTTTTGGCTCACACAACTTCTTAATGAAGGGCAAGTATCTATTGTTCCTGTCCAACTCCTCCTGGATCTCACTTAATAAAAGGTGCCACTGAAATGTTTCCTACAGGGAGGTATTTTCTGAGCTACTTGGAATGGACCTCTTATATCCATAATATCTGGTGCTGCAAGATTTACCACTGCTGGGGAGAGATATTTGCTGCTCAGACATTTCAGGTTGTTGTGTGAGGTCTGTTGTACGAAAAAAGTTTTATCTCAACCTCATTTGGAGCCAAATGTACACATTTGTTGTTTATACTGCTGTTCCTGTGCTTGTGACCTTCATTATCTTCTGCAAAGGGGATCAACAACCTCCCGTTCCAGACTCCATCCCTATCTCATCTGGGAAATAATATTTGTTATGTTTAAACATTCCCATGGCTGAATTCCACTCCCATGTTTGTGGGTGCAGTTTGTGTCATTAACACGTTCAGGTAGGCACAAATGTCTGTCCCTGCAGCTGTCCACCTGTCCTGTCCCCACTGTGGCCTTAGCCCTGCACAATGAGCTCTAACAAATGGATTTACCCACGTCAGAGTCCGTACAAACCTCACCCCTTTGCTTCCCTCTTCATGGGGACCTGCACTCATTTTGCTGGATTCTTTCCCATCTCTCTCTGAGTGTAGCCCTGGTGAGAAGGATTTGGCAGACAAGGGTTTAGGTAGAACCATAAACTTGATTTGTCTTGATTAAGTCTCACCAAAGGTCTCCCATACCACCACACCTCCTCTGCCCTAAATGTCCCCAGCAGTGAGGACATGAAATACTGTCACAGGTTTTACAGATAGCTGAACCAAATGAAGGTGCAAGAAACACACACAAGAAACTTTTTCTCTTTACAATTATGTCGAGGTGCCTGTCTTCTCCTCCTCACATCCTTTCTCCAGTGATTTGAACCAAAATTCTGTGTTAACAGCTGCAATTTCAAAGATCTATTCAGGTTTTTTTCCTTATTTCTGCTACAGAAATTAAATCTGATATGGCCAATGCAAAGCAGTGCCATGAATGTAAATGCCTTTCCCCGCACCTCCCATTACAGAGCTGATACTCCTCTAACTCCCCCATCAAGAAATCCCCCCCAAAATGCTTCTCTGCAATCCAATAAATAATAATAATAACCATTCTATCAACTCATATTTCTGCAAGATGGCACTGATTTATTTTTTTGGCTCTTGCATTTGAAATAACTGAAAATATTCAAAGGGGTAATGAAAAAAAACAAAACTCACTTTTAATTTTGAACTGAAGTTTGCCAACCTGGAAAGCCTTTAATAATGATTTTCTGATGAACGTATACTCACTGGGTCTCCCCTTGGCAGCTACATTTTGATTAAATCTCTTTATATCTGTATATCATATATGCAAATGTAATTATAATCACTTGGCGGGGGGGAACAGTAGGAATTTGGGGACTCACTCATTTACCTTTGATTTAAAATAAATTGTGCTCCTGTAACAAACACACAGGACAGGTCAGTGAGAGCGGCCGGTGCCAGGGGGATTTGCTCGCGGTGCAGGGCAGAGAAGGGCTGCTGACAAACCCTTTTATCTCGGCGTTATCTGGGATTTCCCCGCTGGAAATGCCTGTGTTCGCACCTGCAGCTCGCAGGCAGCGAGTGCCACAGCCCCGGGCCTGCCCAGCCCTGTTGCACCAGCTCGCAGGCAGCGAGGGCCGCAGCCCCGGGCAGGCAGCGAGGGCCGCAGCCCCGGGCAGGCAGCGAGGGCCGCAGCCCCGGGCAGGCAGCGAGGGCCGCAGCCCCGGGCAGGCAGCGAGGGCCGCAGCCCCGGGCAGGCAGCGAGTGCCACAGCCCCGGCCCTGCCCAGCTCAGCTCTGCTGCTCCAGCCCGCAGGCAGCGAGTGCCACAGCCCTGGGCAGGCAACGAGGGCCGCAGCCCCAGCCCTGCCCAGCTCAGCCCTGCTGCTCCAGCTCGCAGGCAGCGAGGGCCGCAGCCCCGGGCAGGCGGTGAGGGCCGCAGCCCCGGCCCTGCTGTTCCAGCTCGCAGGCAGTGACTGCCGCAGCCCCGGGCAGGCAGCGAGGGCCGCAGCCCGGGCCCTGCTGCTCCACCTCGCAGGCGGCGAGGGCCGCAGCCCCGGGCAGGCGGCGAGGGCCGCAGCCCCGGCCCTGCCCAGCCCTGCTGCTCCTCCCCGGGATGGGCCCGGCTCGGGAGGGACCTGGGGATGGTGCAGGAGCCCAGAGGAGGCTTCGGGATCGGCAGAGGGATGGGGCAGCTCTGCTGGGAGAGCTTCAGCATTGCTCAGTCTGGAGAGGAGAAGCTTTAGGGTCACCTGATTGAGGCATTTCAATGCTGGGAGAAGCCCCCCAAAAAACACTGAGAAAGACAATTTAAAGGGGCCTGGAGTGCCAGGACAAGGGGGAAAGGCTTCACACTGACAGAGAGTAGGATTAGATGGGGAACTGGGGAGAAATCCTTCCCTGGCACAGGTGCCCAGAGCAGCTGTGGCTGCCCCTGGATCCCTGGCAGTGCCCAAGGCCAGGCTGGGAGCACCTGGGACAGGGGAAGGTGTCCCTGCTATGGCAGCAGGTTGGAATGAGATGGGCTGTAAGATTCCACCCAGCCCCAGCCATTCTGGGGTGCTCTGGGTGCTCTGGGTGCTCCTGCTGTGTGGCTCTTTTGCTCAGGAGCCTCACAAGCCAAGGTCTGGTGCTCCCAGACACAGAGAAAAGGCCTGTGCAGGAAACCTGGCTGAAGGCAGTGAACTCTCCATCAAGAAATGAGGATTAAATTGTTTCCTGCTCGCAGGAATCCTTGCACACACACACACACACACACACATACACACACACACACACACACTCACTCACACGCACGCACGCATGCACACACACAGAGTTTCCTGCTGCGTGTCAGGCACTGTTGGGTGCAGCTCCCAAATCCCGGGGCTCCCTGAGGCTGGTGCAGCCCTGCATTGCCAGCCTGGCATCAGAGCTGCCTGGCAGGGTGGGCACAGCTCCATGCCCACCCAGGAGCACTGTGGCTGCCCCTCACACTCCATGGGAAAGGCTCTGCCCATCTGTGCCAGGGCGCAGTGAGGTGTGGGCCCATCTGAGCTGGGTTTGGTGGAAATAAAGCAAACAGGGACCAAGAGAGCAGTGGTGAGATGAGGGGTGAGAGCAATGGCGAGAGCAGTGGTGAGAGCAGGGGTGAGAGCAGGGCTGAGAGCAGTGGTGAGAGCAGGGGTGAGGGCAATGGTGAGAGCAGGGGTGAGAGCAGGGGTGAGAGCAAAGGTGAGAGCAATGGTGAGAGCAATGGTGAGAGCAATGGTGAGAGCAATGGTGAGAGCAGGGGTGAGAGCAATGGTGAGAGCAGGGGTGAGAGCAGTGGTGAGAGCAATGGTGAGAGCAATGGTGAGATGAGGGGTGAGAGCAGGGATGAGAGCAATGGTGAGATGAGGGGTGAGAGCAGGGGTGAGAGCAATGGTGAGAGCAGGGGTGAGAGCAATGGTGAGAGCAATGGTGAGAGCAGGGGTGAGAGCAGGGATGAGAGCAATGGTGAGAGCAGGGGTGAGAGCAATGGTGAGAGCAGGGGTGAGAGCAGGGATGAGAGCAATGGTGAGAGCAGGGGTGAGAGCAATGGTGAGGGCAATGGTGAGAGCAATGGTGAGAGCAGGGGTGAGAGCAGGGATGAGAGCAATGGTGAGAGCAGGGGTGAGAGCAATGGTGAGGGCAATGGTGAGAGCAATGGTGAGAGCAGGGGTGAGAGCAATGGTGAGAGCAGTGGTGAGGGCAATGGTGAGAGCAGTGGTGAGAGCAATGGTGAGGGCAATGGTGAGAGCAATGGTGAGAGCAGGGGTGAGAGCAATGGTGAGAGCAGGGGTGAGAGCAGGGGTGAGGGCAATGGTGAGAGCAATGGTGAGAGCAGGGGTGAGAGCAATGGTGAGAGCAGGGGTGAGAGCAGGGATGAGAGCAATGGTGAGATGAGGGGTGAGAGCAGGGATGAGAGCAATGGTGAGATGAGGGGTGAGAGCAGGGGTGAGGGCAATGGTGAGAGCAGGGGTGAGAGCAATGGTGAGAGCAGGGGTGAGAGCAATGGTGAGAGCAGTGGTGAGGGCAATGGTGAGAGCAGTGGTGAGATGAGGGGTGAGAGCAATGGTGAGAGCAGTGGTGAGAGCAATGGTGAGAGCAATGGTGAGAGCAATGGTGAGAGCAGTGGTGAGAGCAATGGTGAGAGCAATGGTGAGAGCAATGGTGAGAGCAGGGGTGAGAGCAATGGTGAGAGCAGGGGTGAGAGCAATGGTGAGAGCAGGGGTGAGAGCAATGGTGAGAGCAATGGTGAGAGCAGGGGTGAGAGCAATGGTGAGAGCAAGGGTGAGAGCAGGGGTGAGGGCAATGGTGAGAGCAGTGGTGAGATGAGGGGTGAGAGCAATGGTGAGAGCAGGGGTGAGA
Organism: Melospiza georgiana; assembly: GCF_028018845.1. Taxonomy (NCBI): domain Eukaryota; kingdom Metazoa; phylum Chordata; class Aves; order Passeriformes; family Passerellidae; genus Melospiza; species Melospiza georgiana. Next base: position 11,721,962 of record NC_080450.1, read on the forward strand.
GCAATGGTGAGAGCAATGGTGAGGGCAATGGTGAGAGCAGTGGTGAGATGAGGGGTGAGAGCAGGGGTGAGAGCAATGGTGAGGGCAATGGTGAGAGCAATGGTGAGAGCAGGGGTGAGAGCAATGGTGAGGGCAATGGTGAGAGCAATGGTGAGAGCAATGGTGAGGGCAATGGTGAGAGCAATGGTGAGAGCAATGGTGAGGGCAATGGTGACAGCAATGGTGAGAGCAATGGTGAGGGCAATGGTGAGGGCAATGGTGAGGGCCATGCTCTGGCTCCCAAGGGCTCTCCTAGCTGCCAGCTCTGTAGGGACAGTGGGTGCTCTTTGCTGTCATGTGGAAATGTAGTAACCCCAAACCTACTGTGACATGTCCCAAACAGGGCTGCAGCTCCCAAACCCCTAAATAAGTGAAGGGAAAGCTGAAGAATGGTTGAAATTATGGGATGGACAGCATAAATAAGTGCCAGGGGTTTCTCCTGTACACCATGGTACTTCTAGATTCATTCCACAGGCTCTTGGGGTGAAACAAAGCCAGTGCAAATGAAAAGAGAGTTGGACTCTTCATAAATACACATAAACTTATGTATATAAATATGTCAATAAGTGAATGTTATTATTTTGCTGTGAAACAGTGTTCTTTAATTCCTTGCCTGTTTTCCTAGCTGGATGGGAATCCAGCATGACTAGATTTTAACAGATCCCATACTGGCTTCTTGGTGGAAAGAAAAATAAATAAATGTCTTTATCTTTTCCTGTTTTGCTTTTCCCAGAAAGTAGCATTTGAAAATAACATCATGCTTGGATTGCATGCAATTTTGTATTAACCAGAACAAATTAATACAAACTTCAGGTCATGGTCCAAGTTGGGTAGAAAATGAAAGGAAAGACATGGCGGGGCTAAAGGGTTGCCTGGGGCATGGGATTTCACAGCTGCTGAAATTCCGAAGTGGGAATCCGTACCATAGGGTGCAGGGTACTATATTCTTTCCATTTTATTTCAATAGATGAAATTTTAAAAGATTTTGTTTCAAATGTCATGTTGATTCATTTCATTTTGAGTTTTATATTAAAACAGTAATTGTATTACATATAAATGTTGACATTCTATTAATATATTAATACATTAATATTGTGGGATCATGTAACAGTCAATGCAAAATGAATGGAAATAACAGTGCACCAACCAAATGTGTGAGTCCAAACGAAACTGAAATTTCTCATGGCCTCAGACATTTTCACGATTTGTTTCTGCCTCTTATTTCATCTGTTCTTCCCACTTTGGATCAGTTTAAACAACCTCAGAGAGAGCCACAAGGAATAAAAACCTTGCAGGTTGTACTGATTCCCACACATCCTCCCATGTCATGATTTGTGACAGAATTTGGCTGTAATGAAGTACCCACTAACACTTACTTTGTTTGAAGATCTAGAGCAGATTTGAAAGAGGATCCCTTCCATCGCATGGAAAATGTGTTCACGTTTTTCCTAAATTTTTAAATAGAACTAAAAAGAAAAAAAAATTTTGGCCTCTTGGTTTTCCAAAAACAAATACTTTTTTCTTCATTTGAATCCTTGAAATCTGTTGCCAAAACCCCAAAGCTTTTGAATTTTTGTTCAGAAAATAATACAATTGAGTTTTGAGGTATTCTTCTGGCATGAAAGCTACATTTTGAGGTGAGCAAATGCTTTCTGTTGAAAAATGTCATCTTGTCAAAAGCAAGTCTCCCTTCTCAAAGGACATTGATGCCAGAAAATATTCCACCAGCCCTGTAACATCGCTCATCCTCTCCCAGGGAGAGCGACACGGCGGCTGCTTTTTAACAAGATGAGCTTTCCAAGAATAGTTACTGGGCAATCAGGAATCTCTGATCATATCAGAGCCTGGTGCACAGGACTACAAAAGGAGCCAGTCTCATATTCCAAACCATGGGATCCACCTCTAATATGGCTCACTCTTAATAAAGTGATTCCACACTCCAAGGCAGTTCCTCTGTTATATAAATATAAATTTCCTTGGTGGGACATTGTGGTTGCTTTAAGAAGCTGGAAGACATCAGAGCATCACATTCCAAGCTTGGCATTGAGCAAGAAGCCACCAGAATTAAATCAAAGTGCTTCTTTCTGGCAGGCAGAGCAAGTGTAATGAAAATTCCGGCCTTGATGCTGTGCCAGGGGAAGGCAGCAGATCGGGTGCATGCCCAACCCCTCCCAAAGCCCAGGCCCTCCGTCCTGCCCTGATGCCAACTGCCAGAAATGCAGAGAATGAAACAGCCTGCCAGACATGGCAAACCAGAGCGCTGCCTTCATTAAAGCAGCTTATTACTCTCTTCCAGCTCCACCCATGAGCAAATCCACCCTGCTCCATCATGTTGGGACTCATGAAGGGAGGCTGGCTGCTCATGGTGAGCTTGGCATTCCAGGAAGGATTTGGAGATGTCTCCCCTACTCAGACCTGACTGGATTACTGCCTCAAAAGATGCATATTCTTGGTCTCCACAGTTCCAAGGCCAAAATCCAGTGGGGCTGGATGGAGAACCAAGAAGGAACATCAGCAGGAGGAGGCTGAGTTGAAGAGGAGTGGGTTCACAAGGCTGCCTTTCTCTCAGTCACAAAGTTCTGAGTAAATCAGTCATCAAGAGGAAGCAAAACTCTCTTCTCCAAAGAAGAACAGTTTAAATTTGGCATTTCCAGCTCAGCTGGAGCTGAGGGGCTGTGCCAGACTGTGTGCTGTGCCCACCCAGGCAGCTCCCACTGTGAGAGATGCAGGGCCCAGCTGCTTGGACAATACAGAGCCTTGAATGTCACCAAGCCCCCAAGACAGAGGCATCACACAGTCACAAACTGTGAGTGGGGAATTCATGTTGGAGAGCAATATTCAGATCAGCTGCCTTTTGATGTTGGCACGCTGAGAATTCCCATCCCACTGGTTAATCTCCTCCATTCCCTTATCTTCCATCTACAGGAAAACCAGACCCTCACACACCTTCATGGCTTGTCCCACCACCCTCTCCCTCCTCAGCCATCCAAACCTGACCCAGGCCAGCTGATGGGACAGGGGAGAAAAACCTTTAGTTAGATGGAAAAATCCCACCTTGCCCTCACACATTTTGTGCCTCCAGAGCAACACCTCTGAGGCTATGGAATTTCTCCAAAGAGCAGAAATGAGGCTAAAAAGCCAGCCTTCCCTGCTTGCTTACCCCTGATGTAACTGCAGATAAAAGCTTGGGAATGTTGCTACAGTGCTGGATTTGGTGGGGGAGAGGAGAGGGTTCTGAAATGGCTCAGCCCTGTTTTCTTAGGGACTGTGGTGAGAACAACACTGAGTGCTTTTGAAGGTACCATCCAGCACTGAAAAAGAAAGTGAGGCTTTGAAAATGCTGAACAAAAAAGGGACTTTTGACATTTTTATTTGAAAGTTGGAAGAGCAGCATATCCCGATTAGTGAACATCCTCTTTAGAAAACACCAGCAGCTGCCTTGATCTATACATTTAATGCAAGAAATGTGGCCATTAAATAATTTATGTCTATAAGTGCCTAGCTATGAAAATGCAAAATGAAATATTAACTAGAGCTGGTACCAAATGGAAGGACTGGAAGGGTAGGAATGAGAACCATGTCATTCACTATTCCCAGGAAACAGCCCCAAGCATCTGGAGCAGAATGAATCCAGGTGGATGAGTATGAAGTGCTTGGGAGCAGAAGTGAGGGTGGGTCACTGATATTATTGTCAGCAGCCCTGACCCCTCACAAATTGAGGAGATAAATCCCTCCCAGCAATGACTGCCCTGCTCCCTGAGACAAATTCAGCCCAAATTTCATGGAGGCACAGCAGAGCACAGCAGAGCACCTCCTGAGCTACAAGATCTGCAGCTAGAAATGAATAATGAAGAGTGCAACTCATGGCAATAACAGCACAGGCTGAGAAGTGTGTTCAGCCTCCCTTCCCATCCCTCCAGGAGACCCTGATCCCCTCCTGATGGAGAGGATGCTTTTGAGTGACCTGAGAGTGACCAGCCCTAGGTCAGAACAAGCCATTTCCCTTATCTCTGCTGGCAAGAGCTGGGCCTGCTAATTGTGTCAAGAATAAGGCAGCCCAAGTAGGATGTTGATATGGCTATCAGGAGTATTCAGTGGAATAAACAGTTTGGAAGTGAAGCTAAACCTCACACTCCAGAGCTCAAACTAATGGCTATTAGAAACCAAGGCAAATTTACTCTGGGTCACTGATAACCACGTTCTGTCTTCTCCAGGCATTCTGTATCTTTGCCTGGCAGAAGCAGCAGTTTCAGCAAGATTATTTTTTTCAGGTTTTCCTGCATATTCCTTCTGAGATTTTCTAGCAGGGAGGGGAGAGATACTCCTGTGTTTCTCCTTTTCCAGGTGTCCTGATCAGAGCAGATGTGCTGTGTTCCCAGCCAGGCTGATGACCAGCAAGACACAAATGCTGTGTCAGTTCTGGTGAATGCTGGCCTCACCACAAGTGCCTGTCAGCCTGCAGAGGGGCTGGACAGGAGCCCCACAGCTCACACCTGCCTGAGAAACCCTCAGCAAAGGAGCAGCAGTGCTGGGTACTGGCAGCCAGAGGGAGAACAGCAGGTTTGACACCTCTGTTCCCATGCCTGAACCCCTCTCCGTGGTCTCACAAAGTGCTGCTTCATGTTACAGAAATTCCTGTCCTACCATGGGGACTTTGGTTTCCACCTGTAGATTAGGATGCTCCATGGAGAGACTGCCCTGCCATTCTCTGCCCCCAGGAATTGTCACCACCAGCAAATAATAAAAGAGAGAAGAGAAAATGCAGATATACAGGAGGAGAAGATTGTAAAACAGGGAGATTTTGGCTCTTATGTGGCTTTTTCCAGCAGGCAGAGGAGCTGATCTACACATTGGATTTTCAGGGAAAATTTAAGACATTATGTTGACCACGAGCAGAAGGGACCAGCTCTGGGTCCAGGGCAGCTCTCCCTCACTTGGGTTTTATAGTCCAATTCAACACATCAAAAAGTGCTTCCTTGAAAATCAGAAAAGCCTCTCATCTGACTCATTTCAGAGCATGGGGCCACATTTACAGCTGGCTGAAATGTCCACAAGCCAAACCCAGCAAACTTACAAACAGCTCAGATATGTCCTGTGCAGCTTGAAAATGGGAATCTCCTTCACATGATGCCCTCCAAATCCCCACTACGAGGAAAGCTGGAATGCTCTCAATCATCCCCAGCCAACGATATATTCAGTATTTTCTGTATTTAATTCCCAGCTCCAGGATTAGGCAAACAACCCCAGTCCTGTGATGTCCATGCAATTAAATGTATCATTTTCCCATCAAGTGCCTGGTTGTGCCAAGCTGAGCAGCTCAGATCCCTTTTTGCCATATGGAATGAATCTGCCTGCACAGGACTCGAACGTGACAATTAGAAATGGGATGGATTTCCCCCAGCCCCCACAAGCAGTGAAGGAGCCTGGAAGCCTTCAGTAGGGCTGGGAGGATTGTGCTGTATTAGCAGAACTAAAGGTAAACTGGAGCTCAACCAGGAGCTTTAACTGATTGTCCTCATGGGAGGTGGTGTGAGGGACCCATAAGGAGGTTCCTGCCCAAGTCTTCCTGTCTTAAGCAGGACCAAAGCTCTTGTGAGCTCCAGGGAAGCTCCAGGACCCTGCTTAGGGAGCTCCCTCCAGCCACATCCTGGCAGAAAGATTAAAAATTTGGGAAACTGCAGAGTGGTCAGTCCCCATGGCCATTCAGCTGGTGCTTCCCTAAACACCTCTTAGGGATGAGGTGAGTCCTGATCCTTTTAGAGCCATGAGAGCTCCAGCTCAAAGCTGTCTAATGCACAGCTCCCAAAAGGCCGTGGAAGGTACCAGCCTTTGCTCCCTGTCCCCTTTACTAAAGCACAAAATGCTCTCTAAAAGAGCTCCATGAAGGTTCAGCTGCAAAGGAAGGGCTTGGCACTCTGCAAAGAGCACAGAGAGACTTCCCTTTTCCCAGAGTCACTGCAGCAGCCCTGCTTGTCTCATGCCCATCTTCCAGTGATGATCCCTGGGGAAAACAGGACACTGCTCTGCAGTTCAGGCTGTGCTGCCAGGGCTGAGCATGGCAGCTCCTTCCACAGCCACGGATATCACAGAGGAATTGAACCTGAGCCCCTCTGCCCTTGCTGAACCACATCTGACCTTCTCTTTTGCAACCTCCTGAGACTACCTTGATCTTCTCCATGTTCCCACTGCTCCCAAGGTTAGGTTACACCCTTAGTTCTGGCCTCTGTTTTAAGTCTCCCATGAATACCAGTGTCAGATCTCACACAGCTATCTCAGGAATGTGGCCAGGCTGATCTCCATGCTTACTCAAGGTGACATTGATTCATTCTCCCTCTCACTGCCCCGATTACACTCTGAGAATATGCTTCATAACAACCTTGCTCATCCTCATCCCTGACCTCAACCTATGTCAGCGCCTGCTCTGGGATTTAGGATTTTCTCACTGGTAGAACATGCAGCCAGATGCACTTGGGGTTTGGGAATAGGCAGAAAAGTTACATTTAGAGATGTATTCAAAGCCAAGTTTTGAACTGAGGTTCTGTCCCTACACTCCAGTTATTTCCTTTGCACTCACCAGGCAGCAGCTGGGCAGAGCTCCAGGGAAGGCACAAGAGCTGGAATGGGGGGACCATCCCCAAATTCAGAGCCCAAGAACCGTCCAAAGGGAACATTTGCATCTATGGCGACTTGCAAGAAATTGTTTCTCATGCCTGTCCCCTTGTATGGGACTACAGGCTGCTCACCCACAGCACCTGGGGAGTGTCTGTGCTCAAGGCAATGCTGAAAAGAAACACCTCTGCTTAACCACTGAGGTGATCAGTTTATACTTGTGGCTGAAAGGCGTTTAGGCAAAAGACAAAAGTTTATAAAACTTCCAGGTCTTTGTTTTCACCTGGTTTCAGGGGAGAGCTTAAATAAAGGATTCTGCTTTGGAAAACCTAAAAACAGCAAGGGAACAAAAATAGGCAGATAGACATCTGGAGGGCTGAGCAAAGCCCGCTCCTCAGGCTGACCCAGTTACAGTGTTTGGGGAGAGCTTTGCAATCCTGTTCAGCAGGAGGAACAAGCAGCTGCGGGCTGAGTTCAGCCTGGCAGTAAACAAACTGCCCTCACCACAGCAGCCCTGCACTTTTCCACCAGGTCTCCATCGTATCATGGCCACCAAGAGCTGCAAACGCTCTGTCCATCATGGGAATGGCAGCTCGGAGCAGCTGCCCCTGCCCAGTGATGCCAGGAGATCCCAGATAAACCATGGCTGGTTTATGTGGCACCTCCAGGGCTGCCTGATGTGCTCACGGCTCACAGAGGGCAGCTCTCCCCAGCACCCCTGGCTCCTTCTGAGGCTGCTGTGCACCTGCAGCAGTGAGCACAAGCACTGGGCAGTGCCTCAGCCTGGGCAATCAGCCACAGCTCCCTCCTGCTCCACACCGGGCCCTGGGGACACAATCCAGAGAAGGTGACACATCACACCACAGCCGTGGGCAAGTCAAAGAAATTACTTTTTATATAGGAATATGGTGATAGAACAAGGGAGCATGATTTTAAATGAAAAGAGAGATAAATTTACTCAGAGGGTGGGCAAGGCCTGGCACAGGGTGCCCAGAGCAGCTGTGGCTGCCCCTGGATCCCTGGCAGTGCCAAGGCCAGGCTGGACAGGGCTTGGAGCAGCCTGGGACAGTGGGAGGTGTCTCTGCCCATGGCAGGGGGATGGAAGGAGATGATTTTTAAGGTCCCTTCCAACCTAAATCACTCTGGGATTCTGTGAGATCAACTGAAACTGCAATTCACTGCCTGGACTCTCCCAAAGGCTGACAAAAGCAACACCTTTCACACCTTCAAGTGAAGAAAATGTTGGAATGTTGGCAGGTTTTCTGCAAATTGAATTCCTATTTTTCAAGTTTAAGAAATAGGAACTTGCAGTGATGCCCATGGGATTTTCTTTGCAGGTTGAAGTCCATCAACAGGCTGCCCTGGCAGAGCTGGGAAAAAGTGCAGGTTTGATTAGACACTGCCAAACACAGCTGCAGAGATTCCTTCAAACTCAACTTGATGTCTTTCAATTTGCTGCTAATAACCTTCTACCAAAACTGATTTCCATTTAAAATCATGTTATTTATAGCAAAGATGCTATTTATTAATGATTATTATTACAAGATGTTATTCATGCTACTTAGAGTAAAAGCCTAAACGTTTCCTGAGATCTGGCAAGGGTAGCCAGCAAATCACTGAAGAAAAGCTTCTGAAAGGCAACATTTTGTAAAGAAGTTGCTCGAGGTATTTTGGCAGGAACCCTTCCAGTTGTGCACGGCAGAGCAACACAGGCAAACACAGTAGTGAGATAAACAAAAAGGGTGTTTTGGAAACATGTGGCTCTAAATCAGTGTTTTGGCTGTCATGCTGATGCAGAGCTGAGTTGTGCAGTTCTTGCCCAACCCAAACAACAGAGGAAAAATCATGTCTGATAAAACAGGGTCAGAGGGATGAATTTCTGAACGGAGAAAATGCAGGCAAAGAGAAGACTTCAGGGTGAACTGCTGGACCCCGATAAAGGCTCAGAGAGGAGGAAGCCTGTGGGTCACAAACAGAAGGAGCCCCACGTCCCTATCAGGGAGACCTTGGGGAGATGCTGGGTACTGCAAACGCCACTCCCAGGTCAGTGTCCTCCAATGCATGACCAGGACAATTTGTACTCCTCATTTTGTGCAAGAGAGGTGCACTCTGGACTGACAAGAAGCCCAGTGTTTGCTGTAGCAGCCTCTCTGTGGTGATGAAAGCTGCCCTTGGGACAGTCCCATCGATCTCCCAAACAGCCAGACCGCCTGTGAGTCCTCCACAGAGCCCCAAAAGCAATTTATTTCTTATTAGGTCTTAAGACAGCTCACAATATGCCAGTAGACTGCAGCACATAGTGCCACACCAAACCCATATTTCTGTTAATATCTTCAGCCCCTCCCTACCTCAAAACCTGCTCAATTTTTCTTCATTATAAGCTCAAAAAAAGACTGACCTAATAAAAGTAAAGGCTGAGGAGGAAAGGCAGGAATTGTCTTCAGATCTGAACACTGGAATATTTCATGCTCCCTCAGGGATATTGGAGCTCTCCAAACCTTGTCAAGATCTGGTGCTATTTGGGTCTTGCTTTGCAGCAGGGCCCTAGAATATTCCAATTTTAAGCAAAGAAAGAAAGAAAGAAAACCCCAAAAAATCCCAGTTCTTCATTGCCTCAAACCAAAAACGGATTCTTTCTGCTTTAACAAAACCTCATCACTGTAGATAAAAAAATGTAAGTTTGGGAAGAAAATGTGCAGCATGTTGATAAGATTTGGGGGGTTTTTTTGCTTTTTTTTTTTTTTTTGTTTGTTTTTTTGTTTTTTTTTTTTTTTTTTTTTGGTTTTTTTTTGTTTTGTTTTGTTTTGTTTTGTTTTGTTTTGTTTTTTTTTTTCTTCTGTAATAAACCAACAAGGTTGGATTGAAACTTTCCAGTCTACTTTGCATTTTCCTCTGCTGCTAAACTTCAGATGGCATCCACACAGTTTGGAACCCTCCACTGAAAAGCCACAGATTGTTTGCCAAGGGTGGCCCAGAGCTGTGCCCAAGTCCCTCCCTCCATTATCCCCATCCCATGCACCCTACAGACCTTAAATATGTCTATTTACAGTCTGTGCCTAAATATGTACATTTATTTAAAACATTATAATAATTTATGTGCAAATGAACAATAGACCTGATGATGTGGCTAACTTTGCATCCACAGGGTTTGAGGCAGAGGTGCTCTCATCCATATCGAGTTCAAGAGACAAGGACAAGACAAGGGAGGAGCAAATGTCAAGCAAATGTCAAATTTCCAACAATTTCTGCTGATGTTCAACCCCTTTCTTCTTCTGCTTGTGAGCGTGGTGTCCACCACCCAAACCCACCTGGAGACCTCACAGCCCTTTCCAGTGTCTGAAGGGATTACAAAGAGGATGAAGGTGGATTCCTCACCAGGAACTGGAGTGTCAGGACAAGGAGGAATGGCTCCAAACTGACAGAGAGTAGGTTTAAATTAGATGTGGGGGCAAAATTCTCCCCTGTGAGGGTGGGCAGCCCTGGCACAGGTGCCCAGAGCAGCTGGGGCTGCCCCTGGGTCCCTGGCAGTGCCCAAGGCCAGGCTGGACACTGGGGCTGGAGCACCTGGGACTGTGGGAGGTGTCCCTGGGACAGTGAGAGGTGTCTCTGGTGGGGTTAGATGGACTCTAAAGTCCCTTCCAACCCAAATCATCCCGTGATTCTGTTTTTCTCTGACCCCAGGGCAGCCCAGGAAGCGCCAGCCCCGAGCCAGCTGTGCCAGGGGGCAGCCACGTCCCAGCCCTGCCTGGCTGTGGGGGTCTCTGAGGCTACAAGGTCCTTTCTGTGCTGGTGATGAACAGGCAGCTTGTCCTTGCTCAGCACGGGCCGTGCCTCCTGCTGCCCCAGCAAGGTGGCCCAGCATGCCAGAGCTGATAAAGACACTCTGTGCTGCAAACAAAGGTAGCTCTGGGGCAGCAGGTCACAAAAAGCTGCTTTTCCTTTGGGGTGAGCCCATGTAAAAGAAGAGCTGGGCTTGTTTCAGGCCGAGTGGGAATTTGTATAAAGGTCCTTTCTCCATGCCCACTGGGATGCTAAAAGCTTATAGCAACTTTCCCAAACAAAGAGCAGCGATGAGAATGGAGTGTTCCGGGCAGCAGAGCACCCACTGCTGGGAAGTGAATCAGCGCTGATCAAAGGGAAAGGGTCAGCCTTGAAGGCTGTCAAAGTCAGCCCCATTCCTCTCCAGCAGCCAGGACAGGTTGCACCAGGAGTCAGCAGGGAATTTTCTACTGGAATTGGTTTTTTCTCATAGAAAATTGCATTATTACAAAGTAAAACTATGTCATGAGAAACAATGGTTTGTTTTTTTTTTTTCCCCCCAAACTAATATTTCATTGGGCAAATCAAAATGAAACATTTCCTTTTGGACAACCTTAAGCCAAGAAGGAATATTTCATTTTGTTGGAGTTACTTGAAATATTCTATTTTAAAATGGCACTCTAAAAACATAGTGGAAAGTTCCTTCTTCCACATGCACCTATTTTCAATCCAGGAGTGATCCCTTTAGAAACTACTCCTCCCATCAAAAACCCTTCCCAGCAGCATCAGTACCATGGGCTTGGGGAGCCCCTTCACCCCGCAGTGTTTGAACAAACATCCCCCAACTCAGCACAGCAAAGCAGAAAAAACAGGGCCCCCACTGCAGGATCTGCACCGCCCGCAGCAATCTCCCCAGCTATATCTAATGTTGCTTTAAAAAGTCTTTTAGCTCCATTAATAAGCTAAACAGATACTGGGGGTCTAATTAGCAGGCTAATTGGAGAGCATGGTTAGGCATGTACTCAGGCAAGAATATTTTATCAGTGGAGTGAGCAAAGGAGAATTATTGTTTGCACCAGTGTTTTATGGCTGAATTCCACACAAGATCTCAGCCCCATGTACAGAGCCTCGGCCTAAAGCAGAGTTTGGCCACCACAAGAAATAGCCAAGCTGAGGAAAACCAAACCCTTCCCCTTCACCAACGAGGATTTTCTGCACACATGCATTAATTTCACGTCCCACACACTATTTCAACTTTCCAAACGGCTTTCCAGTTTATATGATGTCGAGACAGGGGGTTAATTTTCTAAGAGTTTCCAGAAGTTTCAATTATGTCATGTATGTGTCACACAAATGTATAGCACAGGAAATAGCTGAATTTCAACACTTAAAATTAAAAATTTTCCAGGGTAGCATTTCCCTTAGCAGCCCGAAGGAAAACATCCTCTGGTTTCAGTGCTGAGGCTGGCATTAGATGAGAAATCCTACTACAGACATGAGGTCCTTGTGTTGAGGATTTCTCACTGTAAACTCATGGCACTCCCTCCTATCTCTGTAAGCAAATAATTCCATTTAAACCCCAGTTTCACTGCCTGGGAGGTTGAAATTATGACTATTCTGTAAATGTGTTTGTGGCTTTACCAATATCCAAGTCTGCTCAAAAATTAGAATTTGTGTTTCAATGCCTGTTTTGGTCAGTTCTGCCCCAAATTGCACCCAGATAAGGATGCCTCCTGCCCGTGTCCTCTTGGAGCCAGGTGTCCTGCCCAGGCTGTGGGCCAGCTGCTCTCACAGCAGCAAAGCCCAGACATGTCCTCAGGGACATATTCCAGGTCAGGAGGTGGCTTGCAGGCAGTAAACATGAATTACTCTTGAGCTGAAATTTTTCCATTCCATTTGAGAAATGAAACATTTCAGCAAACCCTGAGTGGAAGACACTGGCACGTTTTTCCTGATGGGAATTTGGTTTTTAATCAAAGTTCTAGTTTTGTGAAAGGCATGCTGAAACCCATCCAGCAGTAAATCCTTGGCGAGCTTCGCTGCTGCTATATCAAGTCCACATTTGACTGATTTTGAAAGATGCCCCAGCCTTGGAAACACCACATGGTATTCCCAGCACCGCCCGTTGTCCAGCCCTGGGGAAAGGCTGGCAAGGGCCTGTGAGCCCAGGGTGAAATCCATTGTTTATTCAATGTGCTCTGCTCAGGGAGGGCAGTGGACAAGCCCAGGGGCTCAAAGGAAGAGAGACAGAAGTAGTGCAGCACATCTTCATTGTGCAGTCGAGCATATGCCAGCAAACATACCCATTTTACAGCAAAGACATGATTTCTGCACAAGGAGAGTCTCTGCTGCAGACAGTCAAAGCGGCTGAAGGCTCACAAGTCCCTGGGTGGGTTTTGGCTCCTGGGGCAGTGTCAGTCTTCACTGAGGTGCAGAAACTCACCCGTGTTTGGCAGCTGGCTCTGTCCCAGCCGCGGGGTTTGTGGCTGTCCCCATGGGCAGCACTGGCACAGCTGGTCACCAACTCACCCTCACTGACCATCCGTGCCAGGCACCGACCCCTCCAACCATGCAAAGACTTCGTCTCACATCAGGCAGTAGATTTGAATTAGAAGAACCCAATTCCTGGAATCCCAGAATATCCTGAGTTGGAAGGCCCCAAAAGGACCATTGAGTCCAGCTCCTGGCACTGCACATGACCCCCAAGATTCTCACCATGGTGTCTGAGAGGTAATGAACACTGTAACATGTGGTTTTTGTTTAGCTCTATAGCTAATGAAGAGTCTCTGAACTTCTCTTTGCACCACTTGGAGATGAGTTTAACCTGTTGCATGGCTTACACTACAGCTTCTAATTTACTCTGAGCTGGAGGTTGTTTTGGGCCATCAGGTTGCCACCAAGTAGGGGTTGCCAGTCCCCAGCAGAGAACAAGAATTTGGAGAGGCAAAGATGCTTTTGCAAACACCAAGGCTGTTGTGGTCTCAGCTACCTTCCTCGTGCAGGCACTTCTGAAAATCCCACATAGTGTGTAATTAGTGTGTGAGCTACATGCCAGTGCTCAGCAAACAGGGAACCATAACAATGTCATTGGGAAGTATTTACCATCCTAATTTCAGATTTCAGATTGCTGGTTTGCCACTGGCAGCACAGACTAGACTTTACCTGAGAGATAAGCTCTGAATTTTGGCTTAAATCGGGATGGGGAAATGAAGACAGCCTTGTACTTGCTTGTGGCTAGACAAGCACCCACCGCTTTTTACTCCAGGTGGAAAAGCTGAGGAAGAGCAAATCAACACAATTGCATGTTGTCTGTATTTAGGGTTGTGTTGTAGTACTGTAGTATCCAAGCTGTGAACTCTGACCACATAAAGAGGTGGGAAACCAGGGCAGAGTGTGGCGCCTCTGGGCTCTGCTCAGTCCAGCACCACAGCTCCAGGATGGATTCACAGAGCAGGCACCAGTCTGGGCCAGTTCAGCCCCAAAGCTCCCCCATGGAACAGTTCCAGAGTCCAGCAGGACACTGATGTCCCAGCAGGACACTGATGTCCCAGCAGGACACTGATGTCCCAGGAGGATGCTGATGTCCCAGGAGGATGCTGATGTCCCAGCTGGAGCACAATGGACCCTGACGGCGCAGACACCACACACCAGCCAGCAGACACGTGCAGTTGCCAGCACCCAGGTTACATTTGCAGGGCTGATTTGGCATGGAAAAGGGAGAAATGAAGGCCCCAAAGTGCTGCCCCCCCCTGCAGCAGCAAACCCCAGGCTGGAGGATGACGGGGTCCAGCCGTGATCCCGCGTGGCGAGGGGGAGCACACGCACTGTTATTCTCCCTAATAAGATGCCTGTCAACATATGAACCAATTAGGTGCAGCTTTTGTGTCCATAATAAGGCTGGGCAAGATGCTTTCTATGAGCAAGTGCTTTCAAGTGAAAAATAGCTTCTGAAAGAATCTGACAGTTTGCACATGAGGTTTCAGTTTGCTCAGGGTTTGGTTGCATTTTTTTCCAAATGCAAGTAATGAAAATTCTCACATTGTTTCAAACCAAGAAACTGTGTCTCAGTTTTCAACGATCTTTCTCTCTCACACACTGATGCTTTTAGTTTTTTTCCTGTCTCTTTAAATTTTTTTAGTCACAGTATAAAGATGAAAAAGAGGGAAGAAATGAAAATCCATGTTTGAGAGAAACACACTGAAAACAATTATTTTCTTCATTTTAGTCATACGAACTTACTTCAATCCAATGTTTTTGTGTGCTTCCAAGTATTATTAAGAAAGATCCACATTTTGGGATGGAAAGTATTTAACATTCTAGTTTCATTTTTTCAAATTGCTGGTGAGCTTCTGGCAGCATGGACTAACCTTAGCTTTAAAAACAAACCCTGTATTCTGAGTTAAATCAGGGATGGGGAAATGCAGGCACACCCTTGTACTCTGCTTGCAGCTACAGATGCCCCCAAACACTTTTTATCCCAGGTAAAAAAACTGAAGAAGAGCAAATTAGCCCCACATAAAACTTCTCAGAGAACATGAATAACTCCTACTTGGCATAAATGGAAGCATCCAACCAAGTTTTGGGTTCAGAACTCAAGCGCAGAGTGAGGCTGTGTGATTTATATTAAGGAAAAAACCAAAAATGTTTCCCAAAACAAGGACCCGGCAGACCTGGCTGAGCTCCTCCTTCCAGGTACAGAAGGTCCTGGAGAGCCACTGGAGCTGCAAAGATTAATTGTTAATTAT
This sequence comes from Melospiza georgiana, assembly GCF_028018845.1. NCBI lineage: Eukaryota > Metazoa > Chordata > Aves > Passeriformes > Passerellidae > Melospiza > Melospiza georgiana. The sequence continues at coordinate 11,737,114 of NC_080450.1, forward strand.
TAGAGAGAACATGAGAATTGGAGATATCGGGAGTCATTCCCATCTCCCTCTAGTGGTCCCCAGCTGCCCGGAGCCAGCAGGGCTCTGAGCTGCACACAGGCAGCTGTGCCTGGGCAGCAGCATCGTCCTGGAGAGCAGGAGACACAGGGGAAGCAGAGTTTGCACCAAGCTGCCTGTCCAGAGCCCTGTTTGCACAGCTTGGAGATAAAGAAAACGTATCCATGTGGCTGGGGAAACACCGAGATTCTCCTCCTCGCCAGGACGCTGCAGGTGGCCCTAAACCATCCCACAGCATCTCCAAATGGCTGTGGAGCACAAACCACTGACACATCTGAGCCATGTGCTCTACAGAGGAGTCAGGGCATTGCTGGGCTGGGCCTCAGCAGCAGCTCTGCCCTGGGGCTCCAGGCTGCCCAGGTCCCTGGGGCTGCTTGTGCAGGACCAGCCAGGAAAGGAGACAAGGATGGGGTGGAAAATCACCTTCAGGAAAACCTCTGCTTTTTACACAGGGACCGCAAGGGAGCAATTTGGCAGCCAAAGGCAAATCACACCCCTGGCACCTGCAATCCCCTTCCAACAGATGCATAAGTTGCGACGGCACATTTGCTGTGGAAATGTGGTTTGGTGTAGAGCTGAGTCATTTTGAGGAGCTGGCAGGAATGCCTTGCACAAGTGTCCAACCTCCCCAGGGCCCTGCAGAGTCTGGGTGCTCCCTCCCGGGCCCACCTGCCACAGCTGAAGACGTTTTGTTCCACCTTCCAGAATTAAAAACTCAGGGGAAGGAGACATGAAACCTACCCAACTGTTTATAGGAAAGGAAAACCCTCCCATCACAAGAAATAGCAAAGCTCACCACGTGCAAAAGTGATTTTCAGAAACAAGTGGAATCCAGTTCCCTCTTCATAAAACAACAGTGAGGAAAGGGATGGAATAGGAGCAGCACAGGAAAGCAAGAGGAGACAGAGCTCCTGGGATCATGCTTGATGCTTGGAGACAGATACGTCTTTAGGCAGAAAGTACTCATAGCCCTGCAGCTTGTAGGACCACAGATAATTTTGCAAAGCAGCCCCGTACCTGTAGCCTTTGTCTCCCATCACAGGAGGAGCCTAACAAGCATCATTCAGGCTGGAAATTCAGAGTACACCTTCATGCAGAACCAGTAAAGCACAACCAGATACAACAATTCTTGCTCAGGCTCATCATAGCAAGATTTTTTCTGGTTTGTGTGAAGAAGGAGAAGGAGGAGGGGTAAGGGGCTCAGAGCAATATATACCTATGCATGTGAGCAAATAGATTCCAATTTAAATAAAGGATCAGTAAAGGTCTGTTCCGTGTGAATGACCTGGGGAATTCCCAAGGGCTACTTTGAAAGTGTTGTATTTTGAAATGGACACAGATCTTGGCGGGAAGTGGGGGAGCAGACAGTAATGGTTTAATAGACTGTGGAATGGCTATAAAAAAAGAAAGGCGGGGGGGAAGAAAAAGCAGATGGCAGCCCCTTTGCAGGAGCCATAAAATTTCATGGTGTATTTTCTATCCATGGCTTCACTGTAATTCAAGCCTTGGGGGCCAACTTTCTCTGGCAGTGGTTGCTGAGGGGCCTTGGAGGGCAGAAGTAACAAAGGATGGACACTGCTTGGGTGCACTGACCGAATGCTCCCTCCTGGGCTAGATCAGGAAACAGAAAAGAAACAATTTCAGAGAAACAGCTAGGAGACTTCCCAAATTCAGCCTCAATCCCCCTCCATGGGACGTAGAAACAAAACCCCAAAAAATTCCAGGAAGCAGAATTGGAAAAGGCGCTCTTCACCTCTACAGATAGAAAAAAAAGGTCAAAGGAGATCTACTATCCCTCAACAGAGACCTCATCTTGCATGGATAAATAGTTTGATTTCCACAGCTGTGCCCTGCCTTGGCCACGGGGCTCTTGGGAAGGGCACATGGTCAGGACTGTGTCTGTCCTACAGACAAACCTCTCCAACCTCCACCCTTCACTAGAGCCACATTTTAGCCCTGTGCCCTCAGAAGATAGTTCGGGTTCAAAGGGACCTTGGAGCTCATCTCATTCCAAAGCCCTGCCCCTGGCAGGGACATCTTCTGAGGTCACCAGGTTGCCCATCCAGACACTTGTCCCTAACTTTGGTCTAACCAAGGCCCAGCTCAAGACCACATCTAGATTTGGCTTTGGTTTATTACCATAAATTTGAACCAAGATGCCAGATATAAATACAAATAAAACTGGCTCAGAGGTTACCACATACTGGTTTTGGTTCCATCCCTCAGCACAAGAGAATATCTTGATCTCAGGACACTCCAGCTATGGGCTCTAGCACAGGGAGGAGCTGGAGCTGCTGGAGGGAGCCCAGAGAAGGCACCAGGATGAGCAGAGGGATGGAGCAGCTCTGCTGAGAGGAAAGGCTGAGAGGATTGGGATTGTTCAGCCTGCAGAAGAGAAGGCTTTGGGGTGAGCTCATTGTGGCCTTCCAGCACCTGAAGGGAACCCACAGGAAAGATGGAGAGAGACTGTTTATAAGGAGTGCCAGGACAGGGGGGATGGCTTCACACTGACAGAGAGTAGGGTTAGATGGGATAAGGGTGGGCAGGCCCTGGCACAGGTGCCCAGAGCAGCTGTGGCTGCCCCTGGATCCCTGGCAGTGCCCAAGGCCAGGCTGGACACTGGGGCTGGAGCAGCCTGGGACAGTGGGAAGTGTCCCTGGGACAGTGGGAGGTGTCCCTGCTATGGCAGGGGGTGGGGGGAGATGATCCTTGGGGCCCTCCCAACCCAAACCCAAATCCATTCTGTGACTCTGACACCTCCTCACAGTAACCTGGCCTGGTGTCACTCAGTCACCATGGCAGGTACAGGAGAACACCACCCATCCCAGAACTGTAACGCACCTGCTCCACTTCCTCCTCTCCTAGCCAGGGCATGGTCATTTGGGATATGAATACAACAAGAGGGATTAAATGTTAATCTGTCCATGGCATATAAATAAAACAGAGCAATTACCATGCTGGAAGAAATAAGGTGAGGGATTCTTTTAATTTGATCTCGCTAGCAAATATATTTTGACATTGTATTTCAAAGATTAAGCATTCCACTCCCATTAGAGATAAAAAGCAATAATTAGAAATGAATGCAATGAAACCTCAATTTCCTTTCCACCTGTTTCCCACTGGAACAATTGCTGTGTGGAACATAAGGAGAGAAAGGAAGGGAAAAACATCAGCCTTGAGAAATTGTGCTTCAGTTGCACTGATTCTAATTATTCCAAGATCTGTCTCTAATAGCTTTGCTAAACTAGTTGATTCCAAGTGATATCACAACAAGTTGGAAGATGAGAAATATTTTCTCAAGGATTAATGATTTTTTTTTTTAAAGAAGCTTCATTTTAAAAATTTACTACTATGAACATCTCTCTGTCAGAAGTTTTTCAGGATCTTCACACAGGTGCTTGGACTCTGGTGAAATATGAGGGGTCTAATTCTTTGTTTGGGGAGGGGGTAGAGAGCAGGAGTCCTTTGCTTGCATGAGAAATCAGAGCAGCTGGAGACAGTGAGCAAAGGAAACTTGTGCTCTCTGTTAGGAGTCCAACATTTCAAAGCACTCAAGAGTCCAAAATTAGGGCAGAATAAAAAAGAAAAAAGCTTTTCTTATCATTTTGCTTTTGGCACAGGACAAAATGACCCATTTTCTCACTGAGGTGCAAAGGAGGAAGAATGGGGAGAAGCAGAATAGTTTTCCCCCTCCCTGTGCATCAGTGGGAACCATTTTTGGCTAAAGACCTGAAACCAGAGATGCCATCATTCTGCAAAGCACTTATTTCAGCTGTTTCTTTCATAGATCTCGCAGGTGCACATCTTTGGCAGTGCACCAAAGGTCTATTTTTGCCTTTTCTAAGCTATCAGCATCCATAGGAATGGGACAACTGGGATTCCCACTGCTGGGAGCTGGCACCATCCCACCTGGAGAAGGGTTTGGAGAGTTCTCTGCCCATGTGTACAAACCAGCAGCAACATTTCCCACTAATGAGCAATTCCTCAGGAAGGTTAAAGAAAAGTCAAGGTTTCATTAAGGGCTCTGGCCACTTAATTGGTCTATTCCAACGAATGCAATAATATTTGTAGAAAGGCCAGGCAGATAAAGGAAGAGTAAACAAGGTCAGAGTGTCTGTATGAAGCAAATCCATGGATATGGGACTGGAAACTGCTGCCAGGAGGGGATGTTCACCTCTCCCACCGGCTGCAGTTTGCACTTGGGGGCAAGTTGATGCTTGCAGCTATTCAGGAATTTGCCTTAGGGATGAGCAGGCTTTGTGGACTTGATGACACATCTCCAGACACCCAGGGCCACAGAAGGGACCACACACTGCAGATGGTGCCCCAGAGGTCCTTGACAGGCCCTTGGGCAGTACAAATTACCTAAGAAAATTTGCTTTTCCTCTAAACTTGGATTTGATAAAATAAAATTATAGAATCATAGAAGAGTTAGAAGAAGTGATTTAAAACTCATCCAGCTCCACCTCCTGCTGTGGGCAACGACACCTTCCACTAGGCCAGGCTACTCCAACACCCATCCAGCCTGGCCTTGGACACTTCCAGGGATGAGGCATCCTGATAAAAGCCGCTGAAAGTATGCCCAGGAAAAGACAGAAAACAAAGCCCCCAAAATTAATTTTTCTTCAGTTTTGTGCCCTCCTGCCCCATAACAAAGTAATTTTCCCCCATAAAGGTGTGAAAAGCTGTGTCTATTATGAGACATTATGAGTAAAATACAAGCAAGTGCAAAATCCAGCAACAGAGCAGCAGCCCCTCCATGGAAACCCCAGGAGAGCCCTGCAGCCCCTGGAACCCTTCCCTGACACAGGGACCCGGGAAGATGACACATGAAGTGCTCAAAACAGACCAAAGGAAGCATTTCTAATGTGAGTAATTATCCTGTGGCGCTTCCTGCCATGCGATACAAGAGAAGCAAATAATGCAGAATAATTCCTCAAAGACCCAGTTACTGAGTTGAATAACAGCATCAGCTGCAGTTTCTCTGCCTAGGTCTCATATTATGAAGGCTCCTGGTCCCTGTGATTCAAACTAATCCCCTGCTGGGATTAGAAAAGCAAACAATATCTCTGTTTCAGTGACAGTCACAACTTCAGGTAATAAGGAGGGCTCAGGCATGGGCTGGGGAAGGAGATAAAGCATTAGTTTTGCACTCACTCCTCCAATGGACCGCTTTAGTTATCCCGGGCTCTTTTCTCCTGTCTCTAATGGGGATGCCTAACCTTTCCTTAAAGCCAACAGCTGAAAAATCCAAAGCACCTTGGAAGTGTAAGGATCTTGCATTTTCCTGAGCAAGCCACCACCCCTGGCTGCAGGGAGAGCCAGTTCCCATTTATCACAACTCCCAGGCGTGGCCAGGTGGCTTCACATGCCATCCCAGCTGTTTCGGTGCTGAGCTCCTCTCCCCAGCCCATGCTCAGAGCCGGTTTTTGAGCAGCCAGCCCCGTTGAGGAGGATGAGGAGGATGATGATGGCCATGGCTGTGCCTGCCCAGCTCGGGGCAGCTGCTGTTGGCATGCCCAGGCTGGCACAGCGCCGTTCCAAGGCAGTGCTGCTCTGCAGTGTCCTCAGAAGCAGCTATTCCGTGTCCCTACAGAGTAACCCCGGTGCTGCTACACGAGTACATGGGGAAGTTACACATTAGGTCGTAACATTTCAGGCCCTATTAGGAACAAAAGTGCCTTTGTGAACATGCGGGTTACTGAATAACCTCCTCCATCCCCATAAAAAGCTGTGAGTGGGATTGAGCTTTTTTCTTCTGTTTTTAAAAAAACCTGCATATAAACTATGCAAGTCAGGATCCTGAGGCTCCGTTTTGTGTCTCCACAGCTTGCTTGCTCTCAGCCTATCAGCTATCCTCAGAGCAGGGTTTTGGTAGGACTGAGATCCAAAACAGCTTTTGGGTCCCAAGACAAAGGGAGCTGAGATTGTGCTGTACAGGCAGGAGTAAAAGTGCCCCTGAAACACCCAAGCCCACCCATCTTTGGGTGTGTTAAACCTGCTCCATGCTGCCTGGAAAATGGGAAAACAAGTCAGGGTTGGTTTTGGGTTTTCTCCAAACACAAGCAGAACCGTCCTGAAGAGAGGGAAGTGGAGAGGGAAGGAGAAGATAACAACACATGTGTACATGCAGTCATGGTGCTGGCACAAGATATCCTAGCTAACAACCCTGAGGTCAGAGCTTCCCCGAGCCCACGGTGGTTGGATGGGTTTGATATCCGGGGCACTGTGCAGCTGCTGACTGGGCCAGCAGCAGGGTGGGAAGGTGTACACAACCTCCCAGGCCATCTCTGCCCTCTGCCATGCCCCAAGCACACCCCTGATGTGCCTGTTTGTCACAGGAACATTTCCCAATCCCTGTGAACCCACTGCAGAGCACCTTGCGCTGCTGCAGTAGCAGAACCTGCCCTGTCCAGCAGCCCCTCGTGGGGCACAGCTGCTCCTTCTCCCGCTGCTTTCCCATCTGCTGTCTCCTCCAGGCCACCTCCTGCCACGCCATTCCTCTCTGTAATAACCATGGTGTTTAGGGATTAGCCATAGCAGAGACACCAATGTGCCACCAGCCCCGGTGCCCTCCACCCTTCCCTGGACTGCTGCTCGTTCTCTGCAGCCCTTCCTCACACAGAGCCAGCCAGTGCCTGGAACTGACTGGCATGGGGAGCCCTGGCACTGCCACAAGTGACCTGAGCCTGAATTCTGTCTCCCTGAAGAGCTGGTCAGGGACCAAATGACCTAGCTCCTGCTCTAGTGCTGCACTGAGCTGTTATCAGGCTCTCCAAACAAGCCTTGTTTTCACACACAGAGCCAGATGGGTCCCCTCTCCCTTCTGCCAAGCTCCTGGAAACCTCCCCTGCACAGAGCCCTGGGAACTCCAAAGCAGCAGCCCTGTGCTTCCTGACCCTTGTTTCCTCTTGTTTGCTGAAGAGAGTGCTTCTCTCACGAGCAGCCTTCTCAGGCCTCTCCCTTGAAGGAGCACTGGCATTTCTGTAACTCTGATTGTGCCCCTGGCGTTTCCCACTGCCTGCACTGGGCGCTGCGCTGGGTCATGCTCAGCTGCTCATGCTGTGAGACCCAGGAAGGACCCACAGACACATCTGCCACCAAACAGCCACCCAAAACCCCAGCAGAGGCAGGAGCAGAGCCAGCCCAAGGGCTCCCATCTCACGATTCCCAAAGCAGCACCCTCACCACATCTATAAATAAACTTGGGCCTCGTGTAAACGCAATTAGAATACACTGGCAAGCTATTCAAGGAGGCTGGCAGACACATTCTTTACCTCAGGTGTCAGCCACAGGAGAGTGTTACAGGGCTTGCGTTACAGGGAACACTTTGTGACTTTGAGTTATATTGCACTTAGCCTGAAAGTGAAACAATAACAGCTTGGTCTGTGGAGATAACACCCCAGATCAGCTCCCTCCAATAAATTAGTGAAACATTCCACTCCCCAGCCCTGCAGCCTCACACCTCTAAATATCAACACAAACTTCAAGGGTTTGATGGAAAAAATGGTGTTAAGTCTCCTGGTGTTTGAGGAATTTCCCAATATGCACTAAATTAACTTTCTGGCTGCACTAACCATAGTGGTTGAAACCAGCCCCATCTGAGACAGATGCAGGGCAAGAGATGCAAGCAGCTGTTTTGCACATGAAATCAGATTGAGATTAACACTCAGCCCTGGACTTCTTGCTCTGGGGGTAAAATACAGCTTCAGGGACCCCTCTGTTTAAAAGTACCTCTGGTTTCTTCAGTGGACTACAATGGACAGGCTGTGGAAAGTAAAAAAAATTAAAATCTCCCTTTAAAAGAAAACCATTGACATACATTCATCTTCTTTGATCCCTCTATCATGGCATTTTAAAGATTAGGCCATGGAAATCCTCAGATGCAAGTGGAGTAAACCACTCACTGCTGCAGGAGGACCAAGGCAGCATAAAACATGACAGAAGGATAAGGATAAAACAAGGATAAAGGTGCAGTTTTGTACAAGGAAGTCTCTTAGTGAGGAAAAGAAATGGGAGAAAAGGAAGGTTTTCATGGATAGAAGCTGGTGCACATTTGTGCACTGAGGACATGGACTATACTTTTTTCCCATTTATTGGTATTTACATAAATTTAAAATTCTGGAGAAGAGAAGAAACAGATCAGGTGCTGACCAGAGTGGATAAAACAGATCAGAATTCCCTGGAAGCTGGTCTCTTTTGGCCCTTCCCTGGCTCAAGGTGAGCCTGAGCACTCCCATGCCTCCCCTGGCCTGGAGCCCATCCCAGAGGAATGGGCTCATTTAGGCCACTCGGCAGATAACACGAGTTTGTGTTCTGAAAGGCAAAGCAATCTGTCCATAAGGATTTCTCACGCTTCACGTGCCAGCCCTGGCCAGGGAAATACAACATTAACTACATCAAAAGAAATTGTTGAATGAATAAATTATAAAAGCATTCAGGGTACCTGTCTGGGGTATTATTTCACATGCTGGTGCTGAGGAGGTTAAAGGAGCATGTTTTGCTGTTATTGCATCTCCAGCTCTGTTTGCAAGGACCAGCATTGATGTGAAAGTGAGACTATGGACATGAGCTCTGTGCCTGCGCAGCAGGACCGGGCACAGAGTTTGCCAGGGTCACCTCTCCAAGCATTTCCCTCCAGGGAAAGGCAGCACCCGCTGCTGCTGGGCAGGACAAGAGGCAGAAGCCCCTCCAGACAAAGCTGAACACGAGTCCATTGAAACAAGTCCTCAAATTGCAATTTCACAGCCCCATGCTGCCTGAGAAGCCCTGGCCTCCATCTCCTCCTCCTCCCTGCAGCACTCAGTGTGAACATCCCCGAGACAGCTCTGGCCCAGCTCTCTGCTACAGGAGCACCCACGGACCAGCCCACACCCAAGGATTCCCAGGAGCTGTGTAAACATTGCACAGCCCAGCCTCAGATCCCTTGTGTGGATGGGCTGAGCATTATCCATCACGGTTTCTTAGCTGTGGAAAGAGAGGGAGACAGTTCTTCAGTCCTTCACCTAATATCTCACAGAAATCCTACAAGAGAGTTAGCATTGTCACCCAGATCTTTGGATTACCAGCCTTTTTATATGCAATCTATTCTTGATCAAAACCCTATAGTCCACCTCAGGGTTTTGCTTGCAGGAAGATTTCTAAGCAAGCAGAATTTACATTGTTGCATTTTTTTCTAAGAAGAAAGAAAAAGTAAAAAAAGGGGGGGAAAAGGAAGAATAAAGGAGCCAACTACCATTTCAACTGGCAATAAAACACAAAGTTTGTGTTTGTGCTAAGAACAGTCATTGAGAAACTTACAAATCAAAGCTTCCTAAATAGTACAGGGAGGAACACCCAGAAGTCTAACTGCTAATCCCAGAATGAGCTCCTTTGCTGATCCCCAGTTTCATTCATGGAGCAGCAGGGTGAACACACAACCCCATAAAGCTGCAGGACCACAGCCACTCCCAGCAGTGGGACCAAGGTCTCACTTGATGTTGCTTACTGGGTGAATGTTGCCTTTGGCATGATGGACCTCCCTGGGCCACCGTAAATTATTACAAACCTGTATTAATTTTGGCCTTTTACCCAGAGAAATAAAGGCTTGTTTGGGACTAAAGCCTACCCACATGTAGAAAGGCTCCAAAATTCAGCGGTGAGGGGGAAAAGGCAGCTCAGAGTCAGAGGCAAAAATGGGGATCTGCTGGTGCCTGGCAGCAGACTCGGAGTCCTCATGACAAAAGATTTTAATGTGGCCCCTGGTGCAGAGGCCCAGCCCGGCTGGGCCCATCTCCCCGGGCAAGGCAGTAAATCACGTGTGCCCACATCTGGCCCCCCTGGCCCCTGGCCATATGTCAGCCCTCAGTGCTGGTTACCAGGCTGGGCAGCCCAGCCCTGAGTGCCCCACTCCTCCGTGCCAGCTGAGGGGGATTTCAAGGTATATCATCCCCGCTACCTCCCAGAGGTGTTATTTGCCATCTGGAGCTGGGCAAGCATTGCCAATGAATGTATTGTCCATCAAAAAAGCACACTTTTCTGCAAACTCAAATTGTTTATATTTGAAAGATATCTTGCTTGAGGAAAAAAAATTCCATAAAATAAAATTATTGGTGTTTGTAAAGCAAAATACTTCAGTTTTCTTTTGAAATGGTGCCTCTGTTTTTGAAGTGAGAACAATATTTATTTATAGAAAGAATTTGAAAGAATGGAAAACTTAAACCCAGCAGAATGTTTACTGGGTTACTCATAATCAGATGGTGAAATGAAAAAAAAATCAAACTCATTGCAATAATTTCCCTCTTTTCATACCCAAAAAAGTTCACACCAACCCAATTCAGCTTTAGCAAGTCCCACTAAAACCAGAACCCAGACTGGGGTCACAGACAATGGCACAATAGGAGAGAAATCATTGTCCCTGTTCCATTCTCCCTGGAACCGTGTGGTCCACAACACATTTGAGGTTTTGGGGTCCCAGGATTTCACCCTGAGCTAACTTGCACAAAGCCTGCACAGGGGGTGACAGTCATTCCACAAGACTTGCTGGCCCATCAGTGCTGGTGTTGATCTCCCCTCCCGCTTTCCCACCCCCAGAGCAGCAGTGCCAGCCCTGCAGAGGCCCTGGGCTGCCCTGGAGCCCCTCTGGGTCCTGCCAAGGCCCAGCCTGCTGAACATCCTGGGCCAGCCTTTTCATGCACAGGGGATGCTCCAGGCCCTGCAGAGGCCCTGGGCTGCCCTGGAGCCCCTCTGGGCCCTGCCAAAGCCCAGCCTGCAGAGCCAGGGCCTGGGCCAGCCTTTCCATGCACAGGGGATGCTCCAGGCCCTGCAGAGGCCCTGGGCTGCCCTGGAGCCCCTCTGGGTCCTGCCAAGGCCCAGCCTGCTGAGCCAGGGCCTGGGCCAGCCTTTCCATGCACAGGGGATGCTCCAGGCTGGGCAGTGAACGCTCACAGCACAGTCCGAGGCTTTCTGCTTCTCTAAATGTGTCTGCAAAATGAAATCATTCTGACTCAGGGCTGTTTACAGCTGTCACATCTGAAATGGATTTTGCCACTTTGGTGTCAGAAGGCTGGGTCTGCAAAAAGAGACATAACATGCAAACCTTCATGATAAGGAGCCAAATCATTTTTAAATTGAGCCATAGTGTCTCTGGTGGTGTGACATTAATTTAATTCTCTTGTGCCATGCTTAGACAGAAACACTCCCTACCTAGCTTGTGATCACAGAAAATGGGTAATAACCACATAACAAGGATCCCCAGGAAAAAAAGCTGGGCTTTTAAAGGGACTGTGCTTCTGAGTATTTACATTTCAATGGATGGAAAATAGTTTCTCAAGTATGCCTTGCCAAAATTCTCTGAAACACCCTTTTCTTTCTGTTTGATTAATCATTTCATGCTTAGAGTCTTTTAAAATACTGCTACTCCTAGAGAGCAGAGAAATGTGCATCTCCTCAGATAAATGACAAACCCTAAGGTTCTGCTTCACTCTTTCCTCTTTTAGCTACTTCAGCTCCTGAATCAGTGAATACACCGCACAGATTTTTTGGCTGTGTAAGGAGAGCTGGTGGATTTGAGAGACTAAAGCAATGTTGCAGGTTTCCCTGCCTCAAGTAGGGCTGAGAAATTACAAAAGCCAATCTAATAAAAAGGCATTTCTTTCCAAGTGTTCAACGTGATTAAAACCCAGCCAATTAAAGCTGGGATTCAATATAAAACCTGAATGTTTCCAAATGTATAAAACACTTGACACCAGCCTGACATCTGCCCTTTCCCTCCAGCTTTCCATATGGAAAAGAGATCTACTTGCCATTTCTAAACTGCTCTGTAGCAAAGGGGTTTGGGCTGAGCTAAACTAGATTTGCCAGCAAATCTTTTCCTTTAGCATAGGTCCTAAACACAGATTTGTTTCACTACTCCACAATTCCTAAAGCTGCTTTATATCACATAAAAATGCTGTACTGGCTCAAACTCCCTTGCCCTGGACAATCACTGGTCCAACAGTGGCAGCAGGAGATGCTGATCAGAGAAATGAGCCTGACCACTCCTGCATGACTTCTAAAAATGCCCCTCTGAATCTGCTGACTTGCCACCTTTATCACCTTGCAAGCCTCTCCCACACTGCATTTCAGCATTCTCCTCTCCAAACTGAGCTCATAGCCACAGGAGGCGAGTTTTCCATCCCCATTTTACTACAGCACCTTCTCCAGGTACACCATGGTCCTCACAGGATTAATTTTGCCTCGTTGTGTAACTATTTCAGAAGATGAGTGTTCAAAGTGCAATTTGGCCACGTGTGCTGCCCAGGGGACGCAGGGACTGTGCTGGCACATCCTCAGTGCTGGGCTCGGGGCTCGGGGGACATCTGCTGCAATGTGCTGCAAACACAGCTCCAGTGCTGCCCAGCAGTTTTCATAATGAGGCTGTTCTGTTGTATTTGCCATCCAGGTAAGCTCTAAAGGGCTATTTCTCACAGGGCAGCTCCATCCTGCTCGCAGGGAAACCTCCTCTGCTCAGCATCTGCAGGTTAATAAATACCACAGTGCCATTTCCTCCACTTGCTGGTTCGAGCAAATGTCAAAGGGCAACAACACTGTAGCAGAGACCGAGTGCTGAAAAGGGAACAGCAGGGACCAATAACATCTGAAATGGTTCTACATCACCCATCCAAATTCTTCTCGCTTTACTTCATATTCATGGTTACTTTGAAGAAAAGCTCTGATTTAGTACCACTGCCCAATCCCTTGAAGTACTGAATGCCAGCAAGTGGCTGGTGGTAACATTAACATAGAGACTTTTAAAAACTCTACTCTTTTGACACCCCAGACTATCTGACAGCCTCCCCCCTGTCTTGAGTTATACAAAAAAATGGAGCACAGAAGTGGATTTGATTTAAAGTTTGTTAGAAAGATTCACAGGTCCATCTGGTATTTCCTTTAAAAAACCAAAACAAGTACAAAGCCCCTACTAACAATGACAAAATCCCCCTAAACTAATAGTCCAGTAGCATGATAAAAAGACAGAGGGAAGCTCTTTGTTAGCCATAATTCTCAGGTCACCATGAAATTTGTATTGGAAATACCTGAACAATCCTTCCTCCTCGGTCCTGCACCTCAGTGAAAATGTTATTATTAATTATAACACATAACAGGCTTTAAGGTGTCCAAGAAATTCACTGTGCTTACCAGAAACATGAATTCTACCAAATAAGTGCACAGTGCGATAATTTTTTGGCAGTGAAAAGGTGACTGAGCAGAGATATCATCAAAATTATATTTTTCCCTGAGATATTTTGGGATTAATGTATTTGAGCAGAAATCACTGCCCCACACCAGGCCAGTCCTCACACTGCAGGAGCAAGCAGGCACATGCCCAGCACCCAGCTCTCCCCACAGCTGACCCCACACAAGCCTCTACCCTTTTGTAGGGGCAGTCCACATTTATGGAAGTGCTGTTGCATAAGAAAGGCTCTTTTACTCACAGTTTGGAAGCAAAAATGCAAACAAGCAACTTGAGTCACTCAGCTCCACTCCCAAGATGAAGCCCTGCACTGGAGCAACCCCTGTCAAGGACCAAAGCCCACCAGCATCACCTGAAAGCTTTCAATGAGGATTTCAGCAGCAGAGGAGCAGTGGGTGAGTGGCAACTGATTAATCCTCAGAGAAGGAAGGCTCCACAGTGACCTGCTGGCCCTGAGCAGGAGGAATGGTTGAATGGCTCTGGAAGGGAACTTAGCAGCATCTTGTTCTACCCACTGCCATGGCAGGGACCCCTTCACTGTCCCAGGCTGCCCCAAGCCCCATCCAGGCAGCCCTTGGGCACTGCCAGGGATCCAGGGCAGCCCCAGCTGCTCTGGGCACCTGTGCCTGCCCACGCTCACAGGGAAGAATTTTCCCTAATATCCAATCTAAACCTTCTCTCAGTTCAGGTGTGAGTCCATTCCCCTCATCCTGTCACTGCATGGCCCTGTAAAAGCCAGGACAGCCCACGAGTTTGGTCCATCCCAGCGATGGGAAAGCAAAGACAAATGGGTGGAACAGGATCTTCCTCAAGGAATAATTTTCCACCCATTTGCCATCTCATGACTGCTGTCACAGGCTGTGGGGAGCCCAGGGATGGATGCTGCCCTGACCCAACAGGAGCAAGGCCTCTAGGCAGGTTCAAATTAGCTAAAATTAGTCAGCTGTGGCCAGGGTTTGTCTTGCTTTAAGCACCAAGCAGTGTGAAAGCAATAGCCCTTTTCTCCACGTTGCCCACTCAACCCTTTGTGGCCTCACCCCCTTCCCCAGGGAGCCTCCTGCAGTTTTGTTTCTCCACTTCCTGAGCCACGCCAATTATTAAAGTCTCTGAGCAGCCCCATTATCATCCTGGGCAATTCTTAACTCATTAGGCTTTAAAGTTGTTGGACTGCAGAAAAAATACCCAAACCGAGCAAATGCTTAAGCACGATAAAAGGATGTTAATGTTTCACCCCACTGACAATGACGGAGTCTGTAGGACAATTATTATGGATATGTCCACGGGTTTAGTGTTACTTTTTTCCTGACTTGAGGTCCTTTGCATGGCATCTAATTAAAAATAGAGGAGTTTAATCTGCAGCCAGCCTCAGAGGTTGATTTGAATTCTCCCACTGTGAACTTTCAAACATGGAAGCATGCCTGTTTGCACCGATGGGATCCAATATCCTGCCTTTGCAATGGACTTTTTACATTTTGGCAGGCTGCACGCCCAGGATTGTGCCAGACTGCAGCATTAATAATTCACTACCTGATCTGATCTTTCAGCAGGAAACACAAGTAAAGATGACATTAAGTGCTGCTTGGCTTCCCCTCCTCTGCCATTCTCCTGTTGTGTCTTCAGATTGTGCTTAATCTGATGGGAATTTAGTATTAAATTAACACAAAAAGTCACATTTTAGGAGGTCAAAACCACATCTACAGCTGAAGAGAGAAACTGGATTTCCTGCTGAGTTTACTTTTAACACCAACATTTTAATTTTTGTTTGGATCTCTGTTTAAGAAAGAGATGAAATGTGTTTGGATTAGGATGCAGGAGAGGATAGCAGATATTTTAGATTCCTAATGAGCAGTGCATTAACACTTTTCTCCTGGTGGCAGGAAAATACAGGTTACCTGTGGAGATGAGAAGACATTTTCCTTCTCTAGGGGATGAACTCCATTTTCTAGAAAGATTTGGAAGTTTTTTCTCAGTATTGCAACAGAAGAAAAACCTCCTCTCTGAGTAAATTCCAAAATATGTTTACATGGTTGAAAATGGTGTGAGCCATTCCTGCAGTGCCAGGAAACAGCCACCACACTTCACCTGCTCAGCAGGGGGGTTGTGGACTCCCAAAAGCTTTCTTCAGTGACAAAGCTGCTGTCTCAGAGTCTGCAATGCCCAAAGTGACCTAAAAGCTTTAGCAAGCTACAAGTGTTCCCCTTCTCAGAGAGTGGATTTTGCTTTAAAAAACAAAACAAAACAAACAAACAAATTTCCTAGAAAACTGAAGAAGATAACCTCAATGTTGACAAAACTGTTTCATTCAGAGTGTTTTGAAGAACGTTCAGTTTTTCTTGTAGCCCTAGCTACTTTCTATTTGATGCCTTAATTATTGCTATTAGAAAAGCTATTAGAAGGAAGGGAAAATAGTTTGCTTTCTTTTCCAAAATAGGCTGTGCTATTATTTAGCATTCATCCATTGCTCTGGTACTGTTATCACATTAACACTTAGAGATCCCAAGCAAGGTCAATGCCTTTGTCTGTCAGCCTTTGTACAGTCAAGAGACAGTCCTTGCCCCAAAGACCTTAAAATATAAATAGATAAGACAGACAAAGGGAGAAAGAAAGGGAACATTTCTATCATCCTCACAGATAGGAAACGGGGAGATAAAATGGTTTGCTGGAGGTCAGTGACACAGAGCTGGGGAGAAAACACTCTCAAGTCTCTGTCAAGTGTCTTTAACCATGAAGCTGTCCAAAAAAAGCCTGTATTTCCTCCAGCGTTTCATTTAGGTCCCTGCAGAGATGCCCAGCAAAGGAGGCTGTAAGGAATCAGTGCAGGCATTCAGAGAGGCTTGGTTTCCAAGAGGAACTTCTGAAAGGGATATGGCAGAAACAGAGGAAGTTTCACCAAAGTGAGTCCCAAAGCAGAGACCCAAACCGGCAAGTCTGGACTCCACTACTCAGAACACACCAGTCAAGAAAAGCATCCCCAGAGCTGCTCCTCTGTGCCTATATTAACAGAAAAAAATGGGAACTGGTGGTCAAGACATCACTCTCCAAGAAATAAAAGCAAGAAAAATGTAGGGCAGGATGAGATGATGCAAGAGTTAAAATTGATCTGCCTTCGGTGTGCCAGTGGTAGCACCAGGATACACCTGGTTTAGTTCCACATTCCCAATAAAGACTGACATATTAAAAAGACAGTGGGACCTGTCTTTTGCGCAGAACTGAAAGAAGTGAAGAACCAAGTTCATGGCTACCCTTTACACTGCTATACAAAGTCAGAGAAAAAAAAACAAAGGGGGAAAAAACCCCATCAGACTTTATGGCACAAGGCATTCTGTAGAAGGATTTGCACTTCAGCTCCATTCAGTGACTGGTGCCTGCCTTGTCATGTGAGATTTCCCATCCTTTATTCATTTTGCTCCATGTGTCATGATGTCAGAGAAAGAGCTCCCCCCTTTCTGCCTCACAGCTTCATGTCCCTGAGAATCTGGGGGCAGCTGGCTCTGTGATTAGCTGTGCACAGGGTGGTGGCTCTTATTCCTGTCTGTGACGTGCCAAGCAGGTAATGTTAGAAGCCTTATGTTGAAACAGAGTTTAAGAGTCTGTTTAGTTAACCTAGGTTAAGTTCTGCAGTTTCTCTCTGCTTTCTCTGCCTTCCTCCAAACATAACTGGTCAAGGAAATTTGCATTTTTGGGGTTTTTTTTTGTCTTCACAGTGTTGTTGGTGTTAGACCACATCAGGGACATCTATAATGGCACATAAACTAAGCAGCAGTGCAGGAAAAGACAAGTCACATCTGCTGCACCAAAATCCATCAGTGTAGGGTTTGTGCTCAGCCTTGTTGCAAGACTCTGTGCTGGCACTGGGAACAGAGATTCATTTTGGCATTAGAGTGCAGGAGAGCATCCTGCTCCACACAGCTGCAAGAAGAGCTGGTCCCAGCTCAGCTCTGGATTTTTCCCTGGCTACAACAAGCAGTGCTGGGCTTTGTCTCGGCCTGGATGAGTGAAAGGGTAAGGCCAGGTCTGGGTCAGGCTGTACTGTTGGCCCATGGCTGCTCCTTGGGTGTAACTCTGCCACTTTCTCAGCCCCAGTAAGCTTTGCTCAGCTTCCCAGGGACTGCAGAGCCTTGGGCATCCTCTGCTTCCCAGGCTCTTCCCAACAGGCACAGGACTGAACACAAGCAAGAGAAATCAGGGGGTTTAGAGAAATAAGCACAGCACCAAAATGAGAAACCCTGCCTGCCTCACACTGCGCACTATCAGTTTGTCCATTCCTAATGCAACTCCTGGAATGCTTCCTTGTCTTTTTCCCCTCCTTCCTCACATCTATTACTCTCCCCTCCACACTTCCCCCAAACAGGAATGCCTTTCAACCCCTCTTCTAACTTTTCTCCACAAACACACGGAGCCTGCTGATCAGGATAGGGAGCAGAAGTCCTTCCTAATTGGAACGGTCAGGAAGACAGCTCATCTTGCAAGAGCAGCACTCGCAGGGACACCCCAGTGCCCTGTCCTGCCTGCAGACCCACACCTGTCCTTTGTCACAGCTGGGCTGCCCAGATCTGGAATCTAATCCCAGGAGGACTGGGAGGGAGGTTATTTTATCTGTTTTTTCTTCAGAGAAAGGCAAACAGGATGGGCATTCATCGATCTGGAGAAAGAAACATTAGCCAAGTCAAACACACAGTGGGCTCTGGAGAAACAGGATGCCCAGGATGTTATGCCTGGATTCACCTTGGTACCTCCTCTCAAAATAAGGACAGACTTGGAGAAGAAATAAAGAGATGTAAGCACAGCATGAAGAAAATTTTCAAGAAGCATTGGCCACGTCTGTTCTATTTCAATGCAGACTCCCCACAAGAGAAAGGGAGTTGGGACTTTCTGCTGGCAACCACCACCATTAGCCCCAGGACTTACCATCACCTGTCCTGATGTGCACTCAGCCTGAGTCCCACCTTCACCTCGACCAGCTCAGCCATCCCCAGAACACCTTTGCAGGGCCCGCTGCAGAAAGGTTTTCCTCCTATTTACTCTGTGGCAGGGCCCCTGGGAAGATGGAGACACGACTGAGGAAGAGCTCACCCATCTCCAGGTGCAGCCAGACATGGATCAGGGGTAGCCAGGACAAAGACACCTTTGCAGGAGACAGCAGCAATGGGACAGTGACCTGTGCCCACATCACACACGATTCTGGGGCAGGAGGGATGTAAGGACTTGGCACAGGCTCCCCAGAGGAGCTGTGGCTGTCCCAGTCCTGGTTCAAGGCCAGGTTGTTTGGGGCTTGGAGAATGGGGCAATGGAAGGTGTCCCTGCCATGGCAGGGCTGGAATGAGATGTGCTTTAAGGTCCTCTCCAAGCCAGGCCTTTCTATGATTCTATGGAAATGTGGCTGCCAAGAGACAAGCAAAGAGAGCTCCAATGAGCACAGCCAAAAGCAAGGCTCTGGGCTCAAGGTCATTACAGCCCTCTGGTAGGAGATGGGGCATTTTGAAGTTTCTGTTGCTTCCCAGGTCTAATCAGCACTGATGGTCCCACAAGGAGCTGTGGTCCTTCCCCTTCAGTGAGGTTCTCTTGCCAGAGAAGTGTGAAGAACAGAAGTATAATTTAAGAAGCATTGGGGAAGACTTCATGGAAATGGGTGATGGCTCTGTTTGAGCTGAAAGTCAAAGTTTTGTTTGATCTCATTTACCAACCAGTTAGTAAATCAACTAGTTCAGAAAACTGACCACTGGCGTGGACCTCATAACTTTATTTCCTTGCCAGTATTCTGGGGCTTGTATTACCTTCTGTAACAATAACACTAAAATTAGACCTGCACTAATGCTGAATTGCAGAGATTTCACAAAAGAGAGCGAACAAACCTAATCTGACCATCCAGGCTCTGATTGAAATGAGCACCCCTGAGATCAGTGTAATAAGATTTGACACTTGCAGGCTTGCCCTGAGAGACCTGTGTTTGTGTCCCAGCTTTCCTTGCTAAGCCCAGCCCTGCAGCCCTGCAGCCCTGCAGCCCCAGCCAGACCCTTCTGGACACTCCAGCAAGTGGGAAGCCACCCACGCCCCATGGAGGCTCCCCTTGATCCAATCCACTGCCTGTTCCTGGTTAAGATCTTTCAGCAACTACTTTTAATGCCAAAACACAATGTTTTTCAGCTGATAGGAGATGTGCACATTTCTCATGGGAAATGGGAATTTGTTTTAGAGTGCTTTTGCTGGAAGAACACATTCAGTAAGTGGGGGGTCTTCCCATTTCCCACTTTTCCTGAAGAAGCTGTTCATATTTCCTTTGGAAGTTTTCATTCTCCCTGTAAAATACAGTTTGTTTTTAAGCTGGAAGCTTTAGTTGTTTTGACTGAAGTGGCACATTGTTACCTCTGGGGTTTTAACAGTGTAATTTTACTGTTTTGAAGAAACCTTTGAGACAAACTTACCTAAATGGGAGCTTTTATCACAAAAGGCCATTAAAAGTTTTGGAAGACTTATGCCTAAGTGAAAATTGCTCTTAAATAGCACTATAGTCCTGCTCAGATTTAACTTCTCCCTGTTTATTTTATTTAGTTTCTGCAGCATGGTTGCTGGCAGGAAATTGGAGGCAATCCCAACCTCAGATTTATTAACACACCTTTCTTGAACATGCTTCTAGAGATTTATGACTGTCAGCTTTGACTTAGCAACATTTGAATGACAAACCTTTCAAATGAAAGAGTTTTCAAACATCTCTGTCCAGGATCAGCACCTTGTAAATTTGCCTGTCACAACTAATTCTGTTTGTACTGTTCAAATTTATTCTGATATTCAAGTTTGTATTGAAAATGGAAACTGTATCTAAGCTGTTATTGAAAAATGTTATTTAAAAACAATGGGAAATAAAAATAAAGCAGGTTCATGGGAGCATTTATGATTTTTAAATTTAAATAAAACAAGCCAAATTTGGAGGTTTACAGAAGATAAAGATTTACACAGGAGATTCTCATCACAGATCACCTCATAGTGATTTTCTGTTTCCCACCAGCTCTAGAAGTCATTCAAACATAGCAGTAAAAAGAAAAGCTGTTTTAACTGAGCACCCTTGCCCCCTTTTGCATCCCTGAGCATCTGCAGGCCGTTGATTGCAGGCAGAGGGAGCAAGCACAGGGGTCTGTGCTGAGACATGGGGCAGGGCAGGAGGCAGGAGCGGTGCCTTCATCCCAGGATGCTGAGGAGGAGGCTGGAGAGGTTCTGGGATACCCATGGAACGCTGGCCCTCGAGTGCTGCCGGTGCTCTAATCCAGGGGTATTTGAAATTTCAATTATTTATGTGTTCATGCTGTGGGTTAATGCTGACTGACACTAAAACACTGCCTAGATTTAGCTTCATAAAATTTTTATCCCCACTATGAACTGCAAGTCTTTCTCCAATTTCATTTAAAGGAAACAGAGTATTGAAAAGCCTACTGAGGAATTCATGAGCAACTAACTACAACCTCACTTTTCCTCCTAGCCAAATCCTGGGACTTCATTACCATGGCAACATGTCATAATTTTAATTCCCTTCCTGATTGCCACTGCAGAGAAACCAATACGTGTGCTTGCTTTCCTTGCAGCCTGCCATGCACTTTGTAGTGGGTGTGAAGGTTCATGGCATCTGCTTCCCAGGACTCACGATCCAGAAAAGGATGCTGTGTCCTTTTTTGGGGTTAAACACCCAGAAAAAAATCGATAAAATTCAGCAAACCTGACTCAGGCAATCCCTGTGGTGTTCTGACCTCTGGGCATCTCAAACAGGCACAGCCCAGGGCAGTGGAAGCCCCTGGAAAGAACAAGCTCCCTATATGTTGTGGGGTTTTAGGAATTACACAAGAAGGAAGAGCAGCTTCCACCAGAGAGAACAGGAAAAGGGATGAGAAGTCTTTATGAGGACACAGTGTCTCCAGCAATCATCAGTCCCTGGTTTGAAATTTCACTTATTTTGGAAATCATCACACTCCAAAGCACTTACAGGATTATAATCTCCCTGCTGGAATCTGAAATGGGGCCTGAAACACCAACAGACTGAATATTATCTTAATTATTTACCTAGTTCACATAAAATCGCTTGTTTGAGGCTGAAAAGCCTCATTGAGACCCAGAGCCCAGCAGGGAGCTCTGGCAGGGGGTCGCAGATATTTGGTGCCGCCCCACACACAGAACATTGGTCAGTGAGCCCTGCAGAAATGCAGACAGGGGTGGACACAGCTGCTCCATCTCTTGGCGCGGTCCATTGGTGCTCTGTCACCCACAGAGCTGAGGTGCTGCAGCCCCATCCCCTTCTCATCCCCTTCTCCTGGGCTGAGCTCAGTGCACCCAGCAGGGATGGACACAGGGGTGTCTCTGCAGTTCCTCTGGGAATCACACCTCCATGGCAGGAAATCCTGGGCTCATTCCCACCAGCCTCCTGCGAATTCCCAGCAGCACCATGTGCACCAGGGATGGAGCAACCAGAGGGGCAGAGCCCAAGGGTAAACACAAAGGTAAAGGTACAAAGGATCTTCTGGAGCTTGGACCTGCCCTCTAAACTCACTTGAACTGCATTATACATCTGTATTTATCATGTGTGTGCACATATCTAATATTTATTATATGTATATGTATTTATAATGCCTAATTTTGTTGCAGACACCTGGAGAGTCACATCTCATTTAAGCACAGAAAAAGCATGGGAGATTCACCTTTCTTTAAGGGCAGGAATAAAGAAAAGAGCCAGTTGAAATAGTGGAATATATGTAGCTACAAGCTAGCCTTTTCCCTCACCTCTAAAAATCCAGCTTTCCTGCTTGCTGAAGGGTTAAAATTTCTGAACAGAAACCACAGTGTTTTCCTTCTTTTTTTTTCTGAGCTTTTTTATTTAGTTACTCTTTCATTATTGTTTTTCTTAATCTAAAAAGTGATCTAAGTAATTATAATCATAAAATGGATGTGAGCAGAATGGGTACTGTGGGGTTTATAAAACAGAAATTTCCCTTTTCTGGGAAATTTGGTCTGTCCCGAACTCAAGCCTTTCAAACTCTGCCCAGACTCCTGAGGTGGCACGAACCCCGCAAGGCCTGTAAGGGCTGGAGAGGAAATCACTGCAATTTCCAGCTCCCCTCAGCAGATGCAGGATTGCTAGCACAGCCCTGAGCACTGCCCTCACTGCCGTGGGAGGGATCCTCATGAGCAGAAACTGATAAATACCCAATAAATGAGTTTGGCAGCGCTGGACATGCACAGAAACACCTTTGGTGGGGGAGAATCACTGAGCTGCCCCTGCTCACAGCTCACCCATGACCAGCAGGCTGAGTGTCCAGCCTGGAGCAGGTAACACACCCTGCAGGAATCAGCTCCTCAGCCAGCAAAGGACCCCATTCGGTTTAGGCTTTTTAATTTTTTTAAGAAACTGTTTTCTGAAAACAACCCAAGAAAAACCTTCCTTGATGTTCACTAAGCTGTTACTGGCAAAATATCACTGATGTGAAAACAAGGAATCTTTCTTGAAGGTTGAATGTAGCCAAAGTGCTCCAGTCCTTTCTTTTTTGCTATTCCTCTATTCATTTTTGAACTGGTAACTACTCTCTGCATTTTAATTTATGCAGAAAAGGGGAATTCCACTGTGATTTAGGAATGGAAAACACCAGCTCTCAGCCTGAGAGATCGTTTAACCTTCATTAAAAAATGACTTTTATATCCAAATTACTAGAAAATCCTCAGAGTGTGTCAGGTCTGAATGCTGTGTCCCCTGGCTCCAGAGAAGGTTCTCACCCCACTGTGCAGTGGCAGGTAAGAAGCTCAAGCCTGGTTTTATGTCAAAATATGGCATTACCTCTGCAGTGTGTTTGTCACCTCAGCACATGGAAGCTGTGTACAGACTCCATGGGAGATGGCAGTGATGGCAAATTAGGTATCCCAGCTCCTCTAGCGTCTGAAATGAGTTGCAGTATGTCCCAAATAATTCACTTACAGGTTATTTGGGGGTGTGGACCAAAATCTTCTCTGCAGATCCTTCCAGAGCTGTTGTTCTGCCCAGAAACCAATGAGGATTTTTTAAAGACTTTGCTTTATATTTCCTGTCACAGAGGGTTGGAGCAGCTCTGCTGGGAGGAAAGGCTGAGAGGATTGGGATTGTTCAGCCTGCCGAAGAGAAGGCTTTGGGGTGAGCTCATTGTGGCCTTCCAGCACCTGAAGGGAACCCACAGGAAAGATGGAGAGAGACTGTTTATAAGGAGTGCCAGGACAGGGGGGATGGCTTCACACTGACAGAGAGTAGGGTTAGATGGGATTTTGGAAAGACATTTTTCCCTGTGAGGGTGGGCAGGCCCTGGCACAGGTGCCCAGAGCAGCTGTGGCTGCCCCTGGATCCCTGGCAGTGCCTAAGGCAGGCTGGACATTGGGGCTGGGAGCACCTGGGACAGTGGGAGGTGTCCCTGCCATGGCAGGTGTGGCACTGGAGGGGCTTTGAGGTCCCTCCCAACCCAAACCCTTCTGGGATTCTGTGATTCACTGATGCTCAGGACATGAAGATACAACCCTGCGCTGTCATGCAGTGTCCCTGCAATCAGAGCAGAGAAACAGCCAGTGCTAGAGGATGGTGCATTTCACACTAAAGTAGAGGCCTGAACTGGAGAAACTTTCCTCCTCCTAATATACAGAAAGCAGCGGTTTAGAATGTACATCTACACAAAACATTCACCTGCAGCAGCAGGCACTACAAGTCCCACCTTGACCTCATTCTGTTGAGGTTCATTTGCTGGGAGAACCCTGCAGGGTCTCCAGGATGAGTTTGCCTCTGTCTGGCCCCAGGGGTGAGGATCAGCACAGTCAGATGCAGGACAAACAGCCCCATCACGGGTGACAGCAGGACCCTGTCAGGAGAGCGTGGAGCTCTGTGGAGCTCTAGGAAGAGCACAAGACACAGAGGAGCACCTGAGCTAATGACAGCATTATCTCCACAGCAGCTTGATCAATCTTTGCTGTAGGCATCAATGACCTGACGTTCTCCTCAGGTTTTCTTCCCAAATCCATAGCCAAGTGCAGAGTATACAGCCATTTAGACCCTGGTGAAACTCTGGGAAGGCAGAGGTAGTACCAACAGCTCTGTGAAACAACGTGCATTATTACGCTAAGTATAATTTTTTTTGATGTGCTGATTTTTTGGCAACATGTGAAGGAGCAAAGTCAGTCAGACCTTTCATTTCTCTAACCAGCTTTAAGGGATTTGTAACATTATACTCAGTTATTGGAGAACAGGAGGAAATTGTTTGTCTGATTACAAACCTGTTATTTATTGTGCATTAAGAGCACAATCACCTAATGCTGGATATTTTATCCCAGTTTTAGGGAGGTGGGAGTGGAAATCAACAGTCCTGTCCCACCGAATGACATAAACCCACTCTGATCTCAGAAGTCACCTCCTGAATACTAAAGAGCTGGAACATAAAGGCTTTGAAAGAATATAGTTTCCAATTAGGTCATTGGTTTCAAACAGAGGGTGTACTAAATTAGTAACATTTGGTGGCAAATTTCTTTGAAGTTCTCATTAATCTTGGTCTTGGATTTGAACTTTTCTTGGCAATATTCCTTATAGAATTTGGATCCCAGTTATGTCAAAACAACTGATTAGCCCCACAGTTTGAAGGCAGGGGGGATTAGGTAGGGCGGGTGTTAGATTTCATGAAAGGCCTATTTACCTACTCGTTTAGCATGACCAAATGGGAGGGCAGCCAGCAGGGGAGACGTGTTGGAAAGGTTCCAGCGCTCCTGTCTAATTAGGGATCTCCACAGCAAAGGGTAGCGATGGATTTGTGAGAGCAGCCACTGTTCATATGCAGCTGCCCACTGGGTCTGGGCAAGGGCTGAGGGCTTCCCTTGACCCACGGTGGCTCTTCTGCATAATTGACTGCCCACTTCCTCAGCTCTTGGGAAATTAGTGGGAAGGAAGAAATACTTTGAGGGAACATCTTTAGGTGGTGTCCTTTCTTCTTTGTGAATGGGCTAAAGCAAACTTCCCCCAAAATCAATTGAACTCTTTCCATCTATTCTAACACATTCAACACTAGGCTTCTGAATAGCTCAGAATCACCAAAACCAAGAATTCTTAAGAAACTCAATGGGAAGTTCTCATGTAGCCTCTGTCCAAGGCGCAGTAAGTTTGCTTCATTACTTAATGAGCCAAAGCCCAGAGGAGAAAACACACAGTGAGTTACAGCAGTGGTGAAGCTTGAGAACTTCTCAATAGGACCTGCTGCAACAAATCAGACCTGGGCACACTCGTGTCCACCATGCACATCTCCTTCCTGAGGCACCAATTAGCCAACAAACAAAGGCAGACACCAGGAGGCCTTTCCTGGAAGTCACAACCCAGCAGCAGAGACCTGATAGGGAGAATGCTCAAAATTGCATGAGAAAAAAGTGCTCTGTCTTACTGGAGCATGAGTGAGAGACAGGCTACTGTCATCCCTGGGGACAGTGACCCCAAGCCAAGACAGAGATCCAGCCCTGGAGGGTGCAAGGCCAGCATTAATTACAGGTCAGCTGGATGCACCCAGGCTTGGCACAGCTTCAAGCCCCTGGTCACCTCCTGCAGCTGCTGCTCACTTTGGGGGTACCAGGGTGGGCAGGAACAGCATTTCTGGGGGGTAAAGCTGCATGAGGCACGAGCCAGCCCTCCCAGGGCTTGGGGGCTCCCTGGGAGCAGTGCTGCCCCTGCTCTGGAGAGGAAGAGGCTCATGAGGAAACTGCAACGGGTGCAGCAGCAGCAACACTGGGTAGGGAGGAAGGACAACGCCAGTATAGTGCTCACTCACAATAACATGCTATAAAAATAGAAAACTCATCTTTTCCTTGACAGGAAAAAACCCTAACCCTCAGGATTCTGCTTTAATTTGAGGAAATGACTGGTTCAGATCTTATGTTATGTAAAACTCTTGCTTCCATCTGGCCACAGCTTTTGTTCTCACCATCCCTGACATGTAGTTTTCAGCACGGATCCAGCCTCACTGCCTTTAGCAGGAACTCAACATCAATAATGTCTGTACATATGCAGAGGTGTTTGCAGGATCGTGGCCACAACATTAGCACAGAACTAACTTTAATAAGCCTAATTAGGGTCATTCTGCAATAGTGTGAAAAGTAGCACTGATACTTATTGGCTGGGGAGGGAGAAATCACAAGTACTTTCCCACAAGTTGGTGACCTCAGGGTAGAACTTCAGAAATCTCTCCTATAAAACTGGAGCCACTGAAAACCAAGTTGGCTGCATTTAGAGGAGCCATGGAAACAGTTCTTAATTTTTTTTCCCAGTAGAACTTTTTGGCTCTGAACCATTTCTTCCACACTTTGGGACTCAGAAATGTCCCTCAAATAATAACATCAAGGCATGAAAGAAAATAACCAAGAGGAGGAGAAAAAGTGTGTAAGAGCCATTTTTTAAGGATTAAATTCTAAAAAGGGAATACTTTTGGGGTGTTCAATAGAAGTTGCACAGGTAAAAAAAGAAGTATCTTGTGGCACTTGTCTTGCCTTCTTCAGAAATATTAGTTGCAGCTGGAGGACAGGTGGCACAAATCCAGTTCATTCACCTTCTGGTTTTGGGACCTTGTTTTTCACCATTAATGAAAGTTTTCTCAACAGAGCAGAGCTAGTTCCACTATTTTTTTTCTCATCCCTCTGGCACAGTGGACCTGCCACACGATCCCAGAAAAGTCTGAGTTTGAAGGGGCCTGCAGGAGCACCTTGTTCCATCTCCCGCTCTTGGCTGGGGACGCCTCCCACTAGACCAGGCTGCTCAATGCCCCTTCCAGGCTGTCCCCAAAGCAAAGCAAGCAACCCAAACCCACAAAGGGCTCTGGGCTTTCCAGCACTGCCCTGCCTGACAGCAAGCACGTGTCCAAACCTTCAGCAAGTCCAAGGGCCGTGAGCTGTCCCTGAGCACTCCAAGGGGACAGCAGCAGTGGTTTGAAAGCTGGTGGTACCTCCGTGTCCTTTCTGGGGGCAGACCAGAACCTCCCCTGACCCACGGGATGCTGCCAGTGCTTCCATCAGGTTGAGACAAGGGCAGGCAGCACGTGTGTGCTCTGCAGGGGAGAGAAGGTGGGAGTTTTCCAGGGTAAAGCATTTCCTCTGGTTCATGTTCAATTAAAAATCATTTGGTGGCCAACAGCAGCTCCTCATCTGGCATATCGTGAAACCACTATTTCAGCACAATTTACAGCCTTTTGGGGAAAGGAGAGCTCTATTATTTAGTAACTTCCCTGCTTGCCCTCAGGAAGGTCAGATCCTTTTGTTCCCTGCCAGAACAGTGAGAGCTATAAACTACAGGAGGGAGAGAGTGTTGGGAGCTTGTACTGGGAGCAGTGCACCTGGATAACCCTGCAAACAGCCCTGCAGAGCAGGGAGGTCACACACAGAGGAGTGGGATGTTATGGGATTGATTCATCAGAGCAGGAACATCCAGCAGTGCAGGACGGCAGCTCAGGGTGCTACTACACAAAGCCCAGGGCTTGGATGTGCCTTGACGAGATTTAGATAAGATCTGCAGCTTAAAACCAACTGTACAGTGGGAGTTCCAGGAGGAGCTGATCCCCATTAATTTCCCCTTGGTAGCCTTTTTTTTTTTTTTTTTTTTTTTTTATTCCTGTTAAGAGATGGAAAATAGTACAGTAAGGTTCAGGTTTTCTCCCCCACAGCTGCTGGCACCTCTGGAGCTGGTGTGGGACCAGCTTTGCTCCCAGGCTGTTGTCAGCAGCTGCCTCAGCTTGTAGGGCACTGAAAAGCTTGTATGGGCTCATAGCACTGCAGAAAACCCTGGGCTAAGCCAGGAATGAGATTTACTTGACAAGGAGCTTCCCCCTCCAAGAGAATATTAATTATTAAATTTTGAAATAATGATTTTAAAAGTTAGCAACATTACTTGTATGCTGCCTCACGTCCAATGTTTCATAGATATTTAACTGTTGTTATTTTTGACATCTCAGGCAGGTTCATGTGACACAGTACAGGGAGAAAGAAGCCAGCTGAACACACCACTAATTGTTATACTGTTTTCCCATGAACCTCATTCAGTTTCCAACCAGGAGCTTAGGGAATAAAGGTCAAAAAATCCTCCAGGCTCAGAAAATTCACAAGAAAGAGAAGGAAACAACTTCCATTGTTGCTACACATTTGTTAACATTTCATTTCACAAGAAATCAATACAGCCCAAGCATTTCTGCCAAAAGCACAAAGGAACAATGGTTCAAGGGCTGCAGAACATGGAGATTTTTTTATCACTTCACCAAGGTATAAAACAAACACTTTCCCTCTGCCTCCCTGTTTATTCTGAAAAATATTTGTCCAAGAAGAGCAGAAACTTATCTCCAGGAAGTTTGCTGAAGGAAGATAGTGGATGAACAGAGAATCAAGAAAAGCATTTTGAACAGTGCAGGCAGAGATGTAAAGCAGCAGTTCTTCCCAACATCATCTTCACCTCAGTTTGCTTGCTCAGCCTGACAATCAACATCTTATTATGCAGCCCCAGCATTTCTCTGCAATTTAAACAAGGAGTCAGTAATAGTGTGTGATCTTCAAGGTCACTTCTGGAGAGTTGTCTTTAGCCCACTGGTCATCAGCTATTTAGGACTAAAAATGACAATTTCACTAAAGCAAACTCCATCCTGGATGTATGATGCACTGCAGCAAATGCACTGGAAATTATCAGTGGAAGATCCAGCTTGGAATATCTTAGCTGTCATGTGCATGAAGGAGGTTCCTGAGATCAGGAACCATTCCAGTGTAGCCCTCAGAGGAAGAGCGGCCCCTTCTCATTTATCTCCAGGTACACAGACTTAGAATTGTAGCATTCTCTTGCTGTTGTATCTGGGTACATCAGCCTATTTAGAGTGTATTTCCTTAGAGGTTCTTTACCTTGCAAAAAAAGAATTAATCTCTGCCACACAGAGGGGAAGATTACATTCTGCACATCAAAAGATCCTTTAACCTGTCCTAAATTTCCATTCTTTCTTTTCCTATGCTCTTATCTGAAGAGAGTATTTTTCTTCCTGCATTCAGTAACTGGCTCCTGACTGCTGAAGCCAGTAATTTCCTGGGGCTTCACAGCAATTCCTGTGATGAATAATGATGTCACCAAGGCCAGGCTTTGACATCACAGAAGAAATGGGTTTTTTTGGGGAACAAATGGATTTATTTAGATTTAACCAATGATGGTAAATGACACCTCATGTGTACTTATGAAACTATCACCTCATAGTGAGACTAACCAAGGTCTGGAAAAAGGAAGAATATTTAGAAATGCATATTCGAGTCAACTTGAAGAGAACACTTGGAGGAATTTGTGGTCTTATTCATGGTGGAAAGAAGGTGATCTAGACCTATGGGCCCACTGGAGCACAGCAGCAAGCTGGGGACAAGATTGTGAATGGAAGAGGAACATATTTAAATTTAGCTGCCAGTAATTTACAATGGGCAACTTTTGCTGCCTTTCCCCACTTCATAAGGACATCATAAAGAATGATTTGCAAAATTATCATATTCTTAATTCCTATCAAAGTTCATATACTATCAGCTGTGCTTTGCACATAAATCTAGCACACCCTAAGGCAAGGCTGTGTCCCTGCCTTGACTGGAGGTGGCAGAGCCAGCTCTGGGCAGGGAGTGCTGCTGGGCTGGCTGAGCATCACAGTGTCTGAGCAGCATTCAGATTCTTGGTGCTTGCATTTATCAACATGCCAGTTTCTTGGTTAAGATGAAGGGGGGAGGAAATCTTTCAAACAAGCTTGTAAGTGGGATTTTTTTTTTTCCTCTCAGTAGAGTGACAGCTTTTGTATGTTAAGTGTATTCCTTCTGGCTACAGTGCACACACAGGGAAATTCTGAGCAGCATAATGCCATGTGTACAGGCTGCTGACTTAGAAAATACCTTCCCCCAAAACAAAGTCTATCAACAAGGACACAACCCAAAACCTGAGCTAGCTGTGGTTAGCAGATTCCTCAGCCTTGCATTTCACCCAGCTCCCCTCAGAGTCCAGCAGGATGGACAGCTTGTCCTGTCAGTGTCCATCATGAACACATGCTGCTAAAGGATTTTAGCACCCACCTTGGGGTGGGTGGCCAGGACCACAGTTTCTAATGGACAGTGTTTCTTTAGTTGTTTCTTTTCACAGTGAGCACTGGAAGAGTGTAATAGCCACACAAGACCCTGGCTCCCAGCAGCAGAAAAGCTCCAAAGTTTACCAGTCATTTCCAAAAAAATGTATCTGTCACTTTTCCAAAAGAGATCTCATAACAGCTGGAAACACTACAGCTGCTCCTTCCAAAAACCTTCGTTGGGGCAACAACCAGCCTCATGAGAACTTTACCAGTTACACCTAAAACTTCTTCAGGACTGGAACCTTGAGAGGCAGCTGAGCAGCAGGAAACACACAGTTCAGGCATGTCACAGTGATTTAGACTACCTTGAAATGTCCCTAAATCTTCACGTGCTGCCCAGTTTTATGGTGTCAACTGCTCCAGCACTTCAGAAGACTCCAACACCCCAAGGCTGGGAACTGGACCAATTTGCTGAGAGCTCACAGACATGAGATTAAAACCTAAAACATTAAGGCCCTTCTGGGGTTTGAGTTTTCCCCCACTTCCTCTCTCATTGGAATCAGGAAGTGCAAAGAAGCAATTGTGGAAATAAAACTGAGTTTCTTTTCA
The DNA here is from genome assembly GCF_028018845.1 of Melospiza georgiana. Taxonomy (NCBI): domain Eukaryota; kingdom Metazoa; phylum Chordata; class Aves; order Passeriformes; family Passerellidae; genus Melospiza; species Melospiza georgiana. The sequence goes on from NC_080450.1 coordinate 11,768,059, forward strand.
GAAAGTTGCTTGAACTTTCGGAACCTTATGTTCATTCTCGTTGAGGGCAAAGATCCAAGATAGTTATTCCTGTACTTAAACCAGGTTCAGTCATCCTTACTAATTAAGGGCACTAGATCAAAAATTAAATTTATTGTACCAGTAGCACAACCACAATGGATCTTCATAAAATTTAACCACACAGAAGTGGGTTGCCTGAGATCTGTCATTCAAGCAGGCTTTATTGCATTTAAATATAGAATCATAAAAAATAAATTAGGAATGGGGATGACCCTTTGTCTACCTAGAGGCCCAGGAAAGATGTTTGCCTCTGATACAGTTTGCAAATTAGCATTTTATAGGACCTGGGATGCTGCCTGACACACAAAATACTTTAAAATTCTGTAAATAATGTAAGTAAATTAACAAGAGATAGTGACTGCAATGAATAAAACATAAGTTAAGTACCTTTCCATTTCCTCTGAAGCCTAGAGGAAAAAAGTGACTAGATTCAGCTCTTTGGGGGAAAAAATATTGCAAGTACTTGTAATGTTTGGTAGGAGAATACACAGATAATTCAGAGAAACACTGAAAAGTTAGTCTGAAGCATCGTTCATATAACTATGGAAAAGCCAGGGGTTTGTGGCAAAGTCCTTGGGTTGAGTTTTAGCCTTGTCCAACCCGCACCAAGTGCTTGGGAAAATCATCAGGGATGAGTCTTTCCCCTCTTTCTTCCCCTGCTCCCCCTGCAGTCGGCAGGTTCCTCAGAGAGGGCTGGCCATGGGCACAGCTCAGGGGCTTTGTCCTTCCACCATGGGACACTGAGTCCTGTCAAAACCTTCCCTGCCCTTTGCAAAGCAAGTCAGAGCCCAGGGAGCCAAGGAAGAGCAAGGCAGTCCCAGTCTAGAGCCGTGAACTGTGAATGTGTGTGAAGTGCATGGCCATCACCAGCCCCAAACCCATTCCCACATCAGCACGGGGCTCTCCCTGCTCCCTGTGGCCCATCTGGAAGCCTAGGCACAGCCAGCATGTCCTGTCAACAAGGTAGATTTCTCTGGGAACAGAAGTGAGCTTGGACCTCCTTTAGATCAACCATCATTGCCCAGTCCCTTGCACACCCTTTAAAACAGAGGAAAGTGCCATGAGAATTTGACAGGACACTGGACAAGAAAATAAGCACATGTCCCAGAGGGGAGCTCTGAGGTCAAAGGCATGCAGCTGGTGAGGCATTTGGACAATAAATCCTCTGTTTTTCTATTTACAGTTTGGATGTGGCCTGAAAGCCCTAAGCTGACATCCCTGGCTAGGGCAGAGTGGGAATCCTGCAGCAGCATGCCGGCTTGAAGGCAAGAGCCTTATCAGATGGGCTGGAAATATGACAGCAAGAGCCTCTCCCAGGATGTTTTGGCTTGTGATCCAGGACGAACACCTGGAAGCCAAGAGGAGCCTGGAATAGATTAAGTGAGTTGGCCAGACTTTCTCATCTTGTTAACATGCTGCAGGCTTCATTTGTGCTTTGGGCAGGGATTCAGAGTCATTCTTTATTTGATTCGAACCAGATAGTCCATCACAAATCCCAGACTCCTGCTCATATCAGCATCACCCAGACACTGTCCCTGCAGAAAATGGTCTTTGTGACAAGAACATCTGACAAAGTCAAACAGCACACACGGACTGGGGGTTGGTTGCAGACAAACCTAGCACAATATTCCACTTTGTCTCTCCTTTTCCACCTTTCACCTCCCTTTTTCACTCCTCGACATTCAGTTTCACTGCCCCTGTCCACAGAAAGACTCAAACCATGGAAGCTTCCAAAGCTTCAGGAAGTTCAGCTGCCAGCTCTAAAGGACAAAAACCACCAGCACCTCCCTGGAGAGCCACGGCCACAACATGTGCCACGGCCAGGATCTGCTGGGACATTGTGTCCCACCAGCCCAGACAGCAGCTGCTGTTACTTTTCCTTCTGAACAGCAATATTTTTCTCTCAAATGCACGCAATAGACTCCAAGGTCTCACAGAGGTCATGTTTCTGTAGCCATCTCTTGCCTTCAGGAGAGGTGAGGCCAGGACAAGTTGGCCCAGGTGGCACCAGTGAGGACACACACACACACCCTGCCACAGCCCTCTCCCTGGACCCACATCCCTGTTTCACCCAGCACGCAAACTTTCTCTCAGGGAATACAGTGCCCCATAAGATAGAAATTAATTAAAATTTAGCTGAGCAGCAATATTAAACTAAGAAAATCATAACGGGCGGGGACCCAAGACAGCAACACCACAGGCACAAAAAAGGTCTCTCTCTATTCTGTACCTAAAACAAGTGGTTCCTGGCCAAGGAAGTCCCAATATCAGTGTTTTCATTTATAGGTAGCTAATAAAAGCCAAATGCTTCAAGAGAAAAGCATCTTTTGCTCCTTCTCCTGCCATGGACCAAACATCTCATCAATCATTTCCACGTGGTTCATGCTGATGCCTCATGCAGGCATGGAGCTCCTGACATCAGTTACCAAACCAAGAAAATGGAAGGATTTTATCAAGTACCATTAGTGCCAGCTCTGGCTGTGTCTAAGGCATTCCAGTGATGACAAAAATCAGCACTAAATGGTACAAAATGGGGTGTATGGCTCTGCTGCTAGGAGAGAGTCTGGCTCACAGGTGAGGGAAATAGTTCTGACCTGCTTCCTGGGAAGCCCTCTTGCATCTCTGCCCAGCCAGCTGGAACCAGGAAAAATCAGGGTTCTACCCCAAATGTTGTCATTTTATGATTTTGGGCAAGGTACAGCCCCATTTTTGCCTCAGTTTCTCTAATTATAAGTTAAAGTGAACCCAGCCAACCTCAGAGAACTGCCTTCATGAGGAAATAAAAGAAAACCCCAACAACATTAAACTCTCCCCCAAACAAAAAAGACAACTAAGCTAAAAAAGCCAAGCAAAGGTTTTACAGACTCATCAGTATGAGGAACCAAGAACTCTTTTTTTCCTTTGCAACAGCAGAAATCTATAAAGACACTCACAGGCTCTTGCAGCTGGTAATGGGAACACACAAGAAGTGTAGGTTTCCCTGTTTAATGATTTTGGTCAAAGTTGTCCCTGCCTAGGGACTTTTCACTTAGCAGACACAAGGATTTTAAGTTCATTGTTTTACAAGCAGACAGAATGGGTTTGTTGTTGTTAAAATCATTTTCCATTAAGAACTGCCCAAACAATTTCCCCTCTCTATCCCCCTTCCCTGTTCCCCAGCCCTCGTACACCAGCACTATCAGTTCAGCTCTAGCTTTGCTCAAATGCCGTTGAAAGACAGCAGGAAAACTCTGTCGGTGACAATGATGTCTGTCAATGGTTTTGGAAATTCCAGTTTTCTTGTTTTCTTTTGGATCAGGACAGCAGCTCACAGTTCACCAAACCAGGAAACCTGGGGTTGCTCCTGAGCTCTCAGTTCATCCCCTGGGAGAGGATTTGTATCCTGGGAGGCTTCTGCCATGATCATGGTGCTTTTCTGGAAGACAGGGAGACGCAGTGAACCTCAGACACACAATCCCAGCATGGTTTGGGTTGGAAGGAACCTTAACAACCATCTCATTCCAACTCTCTGCCATGGGCAGGGACACCTTCCACTAGACCAGGTTGCTAAAATTTATGTGTGAATTGCTGGGTGGTGTTCTGAGGGAAATTGCCATTAAATCCAAACCAAAGCTGGCTGTTTCAGGCTCAGGGACACTTGGACACTGGCTGGGCAGCCCAGGGGCTCCAAGGGAGGCAGAGCTCAAAGGGGCTGCTCAGAAAAGTCTTCCATAATTTGCTATTCCTGAAGCAGAGTCAGCCCAGCTTACGCCCAGAGCTGCTCCTGGAGGAGATCCTGGCTTCAGAGGGGTCTGAGAAGTGCCTGGTGCTGCAGAAGGGGCTGCAGGAGCTCTGCTGCAAGCCCCAAGTACAAGCTGGTGCATAGGACAGAATTAGTCGGTCTGCTCTGAAAAAGAAATTCTCCATTCTAGGGAAGGAAACAGCTTTGCCTGATGAAAAATTAAAGAACCCCTGGCCTGGTGGTTTCCTCCTGGGGTGAGTTAAAGCAGCAGCCTGAAGAGAGAGGCAAACCTTTCCCCTTACATATTAACAGCAGATGCACTGCCCATTTCAGAGAGTTTCCTCAACAAATTGCTCTCTTTGTTACCCTAAAATCCAGGGGGATGTTCATCCCTTCCCCTCTCCAGAACAGAAACAACTAAAAGAGGAACAAATCTCAGTTAATTTTCAGTCAATATTTTCCTGAGACTCTATTCTCAGAGCTGCACCAGCCCAGACTGAGCCAACCCAGCATCTCCCTCATGCAGCACGAACGTTTGCCGCTCTGATTTTGGAGGGAAGAATTTAATGTGGGCATTTACTGCTGACTGACCAAGGTTACTGTGTAGGCACTGAGAAGAGAAGCAGCTCCTTTGGGATTTCACGGTTTCCCAGGTTCAAGGGGATGGAGCCCTGCCCTCCTCAGCTCTGCCAGGAGCAGGACAGGGAGCTCAGCGACCGTGCCCAGCACCCGTGGCTGGCGCCACACGAGCAGAGCAGTGCCCCTGCTCCCTCTGTCCCTTCCCAGCGGCAGACCCAGCTGGTCTCTGCCGCGCCAGCACACGGAGGGGCCAGGGACAGACCTTGGCACGAGGCTCTGCCCGTCCCTGCTCCATTAACCACCCCTGAGCCCCTGAGGGAGCCCAGTGAGGCTCCAGCACATGGGGCAGCAGCCCCTGAGGGACAAGGGGGGCTTCATTCAGACACTGCAGCTCTGCCACCAAACAGAAACAAAGGCACGAGCTCTCCATTTTCTTCTGTTACCCACCTAAAAAAAATAAACACTGGTCAGGCAGCTCTGGATTCCTGTTTTTATGGAGCCCATCCTGCTGTGCTATTGCTCCACAAGGACATTACTGATGCCATTTAGAGATCAGGTTAAAAACAAGCCCAGCCACTCTGCAGGCAAGGGCTGTGCAGGAGTCATTCCAAAGGTGGTCCCTGCAAAACCTGATTGTGCCTGGCCACGTGCTGGTGAGGCCAAAGCAGCAATCACTCTGCATCCTGGCTGTAAAATCAAATTAAATAAAAGATCCCATTTCACCAAGGGCCTAATACTAATTTGTGTAACATTTCCATTATACAGTGCTGCCTACAGAAAACATACACTAAAGCACTTTGACAATTTAACAGGGAACATTCCAATAGGAAACATTATTAGATTTTCCTATTAAGCTGCTTGGGGCACGTGCTCGCTTAATAGACATTAATTACATTAGCAAGGCTGCAAATGCAGTCCTCATGGAATCCAAGTGACTTTTACAAAATTGACTCAGTCCTGAAATTTCTGTAGGGACACAAGAAAAAACAAAAAACAGATAGAAAATTGGAACAAAGCCACTATGTCACCACTTTTTCAGCAGTGGCTTTAAAACACTTTAATGTACTGGTGTGTTTTGCTTTCAAGTTTCCAGAGTGGAATTTTCACAAATTTCCCAGTTTGGCAAAATAATTGGAGACAGCTCATGATATTAGAATAATGGATTTTTTTTTCTTGCATGTGGAAAGAATGGTTGAAACAACAAATGGCTGAGTATTTCAGTTCAGTCTTTTTGTGAAAATATTTAATATTTCCTCAGCATGCACTTATGCCCTATTACGTTCAATGGGGTTTAAATACACACTTTGAGCTAGACATATCCTGATTAGCCTAAATCAAGATCAAATTACAGAGGATTGTTGACAAATCATCTCAGACAACGTGCAAATGCAAGTGAAACAGTAAATCACACCCAACAGAATTACTCTTTTTGAGATAATTAACTCTGGCCTGAATGTGTCAGGGCCAACACTGAGGGCTCACCTCAGCCACAGTTTGGGACATTCCCAGTGTTGTGCTGACGGCTGAGGGAGCCTACGGGTGGGTTTGAGACTCCACAGCTGTAGACATTTACACCTGGCTCTGTCATTGATGTTTTGAAGGTACACAGGAGCAGTAAGGACACAAGGGATTTGCTCTGAGGAGTTTCGGTGCAATGAACTCTTCCCACATTTTTCCCTCTCCTGGTTTCCTCCTGAGTTCCTACTTGTGTTGAATCAGGACAGGGGGGCTGGCAGGGAGGGAAGAGGGGAAGGAAGCATCTTCATTAAATACTTCAGTGAATTTGTCAGAGTTGCCAGCCAAGTGTGAAGCTCTGGGGTGTCTGATGTGGAAGTGTTATGCCATGTTTCCCTCCTATAATTACAATTTCATCATGTAATGATGGATGATGATCTTGTAATAATAGGTTGTGGTTGCTTGTGAACCTTCACTGCTGCAGGATATTGGTCATTAGAAAGACCTGATTGATCACTGGAGCTGTCATTTGACCATGCAAGCCCCTTCCACCAGCTTTTAGAAGGAGAATGAAAGTATTTTTAAAAATAAGCCTTTAAAAGATCCCAGGCCATTCTCAGGAGACTCCTTAGCCCCTTCCTGCTCTCATTGTGCCAGCTAGCAGAGCAGGAGGCTGCTAAACAGCTCTTTCAAACGGCATCATTTGGGTGCTGTAAACCTCCAGAGATCCTTCCTCACCTTAGAGTCCCTCCAGGTGGGGAGACACTGGTGAAGGACAGGGATCACCCCCTCAAGCTCCACAGGGACAATTCAGTGGGAGGCTCTGACACCAGGACAGTTTCTGCTCTCTAATCCCTCCAAGGGCAGGGGTCCAATCCTCAGATGGGATTTGTATCTGCTTAAATGCTTTAAAGAGCTGTGGGCTGAGAGCCAGGAATCCACCTTTGACTGCAAGCACTGCCCCAGGCTCCCTGCCCGTGCTTGGGTAAATCCCTTTGCACTTGTGGTGCAGGGATGGGATTGCTCCTGCCTGAATGGCAATGCCTTTGGAGGCTGACCATTCCACAGGGAAGCTGTCCTTCCATCCCAGTGGGATTCAAGGTGACCAGAGACCTCTTGGAAATTCCTGCACAGCCACAAGGACCTCACACTCCAGGCTTCATCTCTTTCCATCCCTGTGGGAAGCTCAGCAGTTTCCCAGCTGACTTCAGGCACTGCTTGATGTCAGTACATTAATAAACAGAGATCTGCCCCTGACAGGGACACAGCCCTGCACTGTGCCAGAAGTGTTGTCAAGCAGCTATAACTGCCTGTAATTGAGCTCTCAGAAGTGTCTGCCCTGAGGTAAGCCAAGGAGAAGTTTTACAAATGAAGGTAATAGATGTTTATGTCACACACACACACACACACACAGAGAGTGAGCTACGATCACTCACTTGATAAATCCACTTTCACAGCTTTGTCCTCCACAGCTGAATTGGGGTCTCTGGCAGCATTTATGCTTCAGCAAGCAGGGCTGCTTCTTGCCCTGTACTGAGCCATGCCTGGAGCAGGTCACAGTAATCCATGTAACAACATCTTTATCCCACAAATATTCATAAATTTCAGCAGATTTCCAGACAGGATTCATTATCTGCAGGCATTCACCAGAATATCTGGAGAAACAGAGCCAGGCACATTGTTAACATCAGTCAATTCTGCTCCCTTGAAGTCAACACAGCTATGCCAGTTTGCTCTTGACAAGAATTAGTCAATCTTCGCTAAACTGTAAGATGTTCCTGATTTTACTGTTTATTCCCATGTTACATAATTATTTAAACTTTAAAACAGGAGAGTGAAAGTGGTGAACAGCAAAAAAAGATGCGCATGGATCCATCTGTAGTATCCAAGTGCTGCTTCAGAATTAATTCAGGATAAGGTATTTTTTGCTGCTGTGTTTTGAGCTTAGAAGCTCCAGAAATGCAGGTCCCACCAGATGCCATAAACCCCACATGAACCACTGAAATTACTCAGGCAACTTCAGCTATGTGAAATGGGGCTGATTTATACCAAACTGAGGATTGGGCCCTCCACATTGGAATTTGATACAAAGGCTTGAAAAATAATACAGTATCGTTCCACGTCCCTGTCTGAGGATCGCCTGAGCAGACCACAGCCCATGCTGCAGATGGAGATGCAGCATGTAGAATCATGAAATGGTTTGGATTGGAAGGGACCTCAAAGATCACCTAGTTCCAAATTCCCTGCCATGGGCAGAGACACTTTCCACCAGACCAGCTTGTGCAGAGCCCCATCCAGCCTGGCCTTGGACATTTCCAGGGATGGGGCTGCCACAGCTTCTCTGGGCACCGTGTGCCAGGGCCTCACCACTCTCACAGGGAAGAATTTCTTCCTAATGCTTAGTGTAAGTGTGCCCTCCTTCACTTTGAAGCCATTCCCCCCTTGCCCACATGGCTATGAGCCCAGGCTGCAGCCCCAGCCCACGCAGCGGACACAGCAAAGCCACGTTCGTCCCTGTGCAGTGCTCCTTCTGCCCCTCTCCTCACTGCCCTCCAGCCGTCTGCTCGCTGCCTGCAGCTCCCTCCCAGCTCGCCCTTTGCAGGCAGCAGATCCCTGCCAGCTGGGACTCTGCCTGCCCGGCACTCCTGGCCATGCTCCTGCTGCTCTCCCTGGCTGCCTGCTGGGTCACCTGCTCACCAGGCTCCTGCTGCTCTCCCTGGGTCCCCTGCCCGCCAGGCTCCTGCTGCTCTCCCTGGGTCCCCTGCCTGCCAGGTTCCCCCGCAGCAGTCCGGGCTGGCTGGAGGTGGCAGCTCCTCCCGCAGGAGATGCAGAGCTCTTGGTGGCTGAGGGGAGCAGGCTCTGCCTCTCAAGTGCTTGGAAACATTGGGGTTTTTCTGGAGGTCGGGCCAATGTATGTAAAGCGTCCAACACCTTCTTGCCCTTCGAAACCACCTGAGTTTCTTTACTCTGTAGCTGGGACTGGCCCTTTCACACAAAGGGTATTTGCTGGTGCCTTTAGGTTTTGCTCAAGGGCTTCACTGCAACAGAAACCCCAGCAGAGCACAGACCTCCACATTTCAGATTCAGCCTCTTCACCCATGAGCAGCAGGAAACAAAGGTTCATCTCCATGCCCTTTGAGCTATCTGGGATCAGAGGTGGGGTACTGGATGAAAAAACCAGTCCTGCTTGGGAGCATCCTTGGGGCTTGCTCCAGGGACTTGGAAACGAGCTGAACTTGAAGAAACAAACCATTAGGAAACACAAGCATGCAAACCAAAGCAGTAAAGCAGGAATACAAACAATTCCAATAACCAGGACACACATGGCTGGGACAGAATTGTGCATGATCCAAGTGAAGGACCCAAATTTTAAAACTCAGCAACCCCCTGTACCTATGAAAAGAGCCAGGGATCCTGGGAGAAACTGAAAAGCCAGTAATGCTCAGTGAAAAGCACTTGAAAAAATTCCCTGAGCTGAAAAATTCAGGAAAAGACCTCTTTTTTGGTAGACTAAAAGCCCAAACCAGAGCCTGAATATGCAGCGTGATACTCGAAGGACTTTCACAGGGAGCAAGGATAAGCTGAAGTCCTGGGTAAGACCTGGGTTAGAGCCTACCAGAGTTTCTGGGAAGGGAGGCTGGAGTTTTGCCATGAAACCTAAGCTACACTCCCTGCCCCCTTTCAAGGGTGATGCAGAATTATCTAGGGATTCTCTCTTTATTAAAAAGAAAAAAAAAAATCTTTGTTTCAATGCCAAAAAGTTATATAAAAATCATTCATGGACAGATTAATGACAGAGAGTAAGTCATTAGAAATCAAAAATGAGATAATTCTGTTGTAGACATGAGTGATGGTGAGAAATAAATTATATTTGGCTGACATTACTTAATTAGCTGGAATCATGGCGCTTTCTTAAATTTTCTTTGGTGTAGCTTTTAAGGTTTTGACACATCAATTCCCAGCTAACTAACCTCAATGTCAAAGCAGCCAGTTGGATCTTCTCTGCCAAGCCATTTTTGGAGCATATTATTTTGAAAATTCATCCCTTTGTTCAGGATTTTGGTGGCTACCAGCACATGGCCTGTAATTTCTGACAAAAGACCAATATCCAGATTTTTCCTGAGGTAGCTGGTACCAATATTCTCCCTACCAGTCCCTGCTGGGATGGGGAAAAGATCAAGGCAAGAAAAACAGTGATGCTTTCTCTGCTGTGAGCAGCTCAAATAGCCAGGAACCCTTAGCACTGCAGTAGTGCTGCTCATCAAGCATCTCAGAGGACTTAATGAGCCTGAATTAAGCCTCACATTTAGAGCTGACTGTATAAATAGTTGCAAATAACGTTCCTGGAGGACTATGCTCTCCAGTTCTTAAGCAAATTGCTCCAGTGAGAGTGGCTGATTCTTGCAATCCTATTTGTAAGACCCTTCTCAGGGGGAAAGAGTAAACTGCAGAAGCAGAAGTCAAGATCTAAAATTCCTGCAGGACTGAATCATGGTCTGCTGGAGAATCAGGGAAAGCAGCAGGAGGAAAAGAGAGTAAAAAGCTTGGTGAGAAGAGCTCAGAGACAATGAGACCAGCCAACCTACTGAGTGTTTGGGACCACCTGCTCTCACAGTGAATTAGGCTGCAGGACCCTGCAACAATCAGGTGTCTTAAAGAAATTAATTTTAATCTGTAAATAAAGGGGTGGGGATATCCTGATTTACAGGAAGGTCTGAGGACTTGCAATGGTCATATGCTATTACCCCAGCTGAAGGTACCAGCCCTAACATTTGACATAGATATTCCTCTCTCTAATAAAAAAGCCATTTAACAAGGTGCTGAACAATTGCCTTGCACAGAAATGTTTGAATGATTTATAACCAATTAGCCACTACCTTTCTAAATATATGCATTAGGAAAAGTTTTAACACCATGATTCTTAACCACAGAGAGAAATTGGAGGATAATAGTTTAGCTTCAAATAAAGCAATTTACAGACAGATTTAGTGGCTAGGTAACATTTTTGAAGGGGAGAAAAAAATAACAAAAACTGCAATGCCCTGGTGGTTGGGGATCTGGGACTGCCAGCAGCACAAACTCCCAGACATTTGAACACTGGCACAAGGAGAATACACATATACAATAAAGATATCTTCCTGAAAACGGCCCCCGGTGAAAACCTCAAGCTTCAAGGTGCTTTAAAATGAATAATTTTGGCCCAAAGCTCAATAAATGTGATTCTACTATGAAATCCACCAACTTTTTCAATGTCTTTATTAGCATGGACTCAGCTCCAAGATTTACCAGCACTTGTTGACCTCACAGATTCTCCCCAGATCTTTCCCTAGTACTTACATGCTCTCCAGATTATCCTTTGTCATTTCACCCTTCCCTCACCTTCCTCAGGGAGGTCTCAACACTCCCTGAGTGCTGCACAGAGATGTTCCTGGCAGCAGCCTGCACCCTTTCAGGTGGATTCCTCCCTGCTCTGTCTGTTCTCATCCCTACAAGGTGATGCTTCTCTGGGATGCTGCCATCAGCCCAAGCATCTCCCCTAGAAATGCCACGTTCACTTGCACAACCTGGAGGCTTGTTTGATTTCTATGTTAAAGAAATTGTTTCTCACCGTTCTTGTATCAGCCAAGAGAAAAAGTAAATCCACTTTGGCTATCACCATGCTTAGCAGCAATGTCACAGCAGTCTCACCTACCTCTTCATCAATCCATTTGCCTTCAGGAGCTTCCTCCTTCAGCTGAGGTTCCAGATCTACAAGGAGACCCTTCAGCCCATCTTCTTCAGAGCAAACCCTTCTCTGTATCCAGGCCCCCATGAGCCACAGACATCCTCATCCTTGTCTTCTGGATGCTCTTGCCAAACAGCACCTGAGAATGGTCCCCAAACTAAACTGGGGAATGAATCCACAATATCCACAAGCCCAGGTACAGCTGGGAACAGTTTTCAGGGATATACAGAGGACAGGGCAGATGCTGAACCCCACAAGGACTCTAGGAATCCCCTTCCCTTTCCTCTGCAGCACCAACCTACCTGTGAAGGAATGGCAGCCACATGCTTTCCAACCCAGAACGGAGCAGCTCACATAAAATACAGAAATGAGGGACAGGGCTCCATGAGCTGCGGTAAAATCAGGGCGAACTCAGATCCAGGCTGCCTCCAGGACTGACATCTGCTGGGGCATTCACACCTGGTTTGGAATGAAATCAAGGGGAGGTGAGAATGAGGTAAGGAACAGCTCAACTCCATCAAGCTGAGGTCATAAAGCTGTGCTGCTTGAGAGTTACATGGGAATGTTAAAGTAAAATCTACATATTTTAAAAATGAGACACCTATAGAATTTAAGTATTGCCAGAGTTTGGGAACAACTAATTACATCCCTGGACCAGCTGGAGGTTTCCAGGTTAAATTCTTCCTAAATGGCTAAATTAAATCTTGTGCTCTGTTCTGACTCCTTCTCTAGAAGATCTCTGAAAAATAGACAATCTGAAAGAGTATCATCAATTACTCTGCACCAGATGCAAGGCTTGCAAAGAAGAATGAAATTATTGAAATTCATTTTTAGTGGCATTTGGTACATTATATAAATCTAATTCTTCAGGTGCTGCATGGTATAGCACTGGCCTGGGACTTCCTGAATTTTGTGGTAATGAAGTTTTATGCCGAAAAATGCTGAGGGAGCAGCAGCAACCACTGACCCCAGAGGCTGGATCAGGATCACTACAGTGAGAGTAAAGCTTTGGAAAAGGAACTTGGCACTGGAGAGGTTCCCCATTGCAGCTGTGAAGGATTGAGTTTGTCCTGGAGCATCCCTGAGCTCATCCAGTGCTCACAGCAGGGCCAGGGGCAGCCCCAGAGCCTGAGCTGGTGCTGGGTGCAGCAGGGGATGCCCAGATGGATGTGTCCAGCAGGACAGGACAGGGCAGCCCCAGAGCCTGAGCTGGTGCTGGGTGCAGCAGCGGATGCCCAGATGGGCATCCCCAGAGCCCTGCCTGGGCAGTATTTGGGCTGGCACTGGGTGCAGCTGTGTCCATCAGGGCAGGGCAGCCCCAGAGCCCTGCCTGGGCAGCACTGGGACACCTCTGCGTGCCCCAGGACAGCCCCTGGCTCCAGAGCAGCTCCAGGGAGCCCTGGCCCAGCACCGTGTCCCCCTCCCCAGGCTCTCCACGGCCCCTGGGCCAGCCCAGCTGCACGGACAGTCCTGGCAGGGACAGCACATCCAACCCTCCCAAATGAACACAGCCGTGCCTGTTGCTTCGGAAAATAGAGCTTTTATTTGTTCATACAAATAGTATGAATTATCAGAATTTCATTTTCCTAGAAACATCTTTCTCTGTGTAAAATTAATTTGTGTTGTACATACCACAAAATACTCCATATAATTTTTTTTATATTTTCTTTTTTGTGGCTTTTTTTGTTTGTTTTCCTTTCTATTTTGTACTTTTTTTTTTTTTTTTTTTTTTTTTTACAAATTGACTACTGGACTATAGAACCATGTTACAGGCAACACATGACTAATAGCTATACTGCACTTCTGAATAAAAGACTGAATGAAACTCAGCCATAAATTAAAGTTACAATGTGAAAAAAATAACCAACCAATCAAACTTCTAATCACACCTCCAAGCTTAATTTAAAAGAAATAAGGGGGGTATTTTAAAAAAATGCACCAATTCCAATATTAGCAACTAGATGAACACCACAGAGAATTCACCTTCATTGTCATATTTGTTAGGTAAGGCTTTTTTACATTAAAAGTCTACTGCAGACTTCATTATGAAGGATATTGAGAAAATTTTCTTATGGTTAGAAGTGTTATTCCTCACTCTCTGTATTTCCACTCTCCAACAAGTTTGCTCCACAAGAGTTCTTCGCAGCAGGGCTTGATTATACAAATTAAGCCCACACTCTGCTGTACAGCTGAGGAAAGCATTGGGATATTAAAAACTTGTTTGCAGGCAAGCAAGGAAGACTTGCAGGGGGATGCAGAACTCTTCAGGCACTGAGCAGCCGGCAGAGACTCCGGAGGGAAGCGCCTGGAAAAGAGCCCATGCCAGCACACAGGTCCTGGAGGCTCCACCAGTGAAACACGGGGAGGTGGGAGCTCACCAAGGGCCAGGTGGAGAGGTCAAGCTTCTTTCCATGCATTGCATAAGCTGCTAGAAGGAAGACTGAGGTTTTGAGAACCAAAAATCACTTGTTTTTCTACCAGGAAGCATTTTCTTGGTGACTGCAGATCCTTCACCTCGGTCACCCAACAGTGGCAGGGTCTGGGATAAAGCAGACACACTCCTGCACTCATCACCTGTCCAGCAGCAGGAAACAGAGCCAGGGACCTGGCTGGAGCTGAAGCCAAACCCCTCAAAAGTGCATAGATCCACCCAGCTGCTCAGGCCTGCAGCTGGATTTTGCAGGACAGAGGGAAAGCAGGGGCTGTCAGCCTGCAGAGCCCAGCAGGTCCCTCATCCCACCTGAACCCTCTGCAGTCAGACTGCATTGGCCCAAAGTGTCATTTCTTCACCAGAAATGGCTCAGGGCAAGGAGAGCTTCCCTGTTTGTGGGAAGATGTGTTTGGAGGCAAACCCCAAGGAGGGATTTGGATCCTGCTCACAGCAGCTTTATAGGCATCTCAGCCTGATGCTGTTATGCTTAAAATCTCCCTTTCCTTGAGGTCACCCACATGCACTCCACCTCAGGGGTGAACTCACACATGGTGGTGTGAGTTCCTAAATCCCTCTGGAGGTGTGACACTGCTGAGCAGGCCAGAAGCCCTCAGGTTTATACAGAGCTCTGAAGGGCAGCTCCCTGGCACCTGCAGCAGACCCAGAGCCAAGTCTGCTCTTTGCTCTGTCTGCTGGAGCAGGACTAGCTCGAGACCCAGACAGAGCAGCCCAGGCTCTAAGGAACATTTTCATCACCCAACAGCCACAGCAGAGAGATGGAAGGGGCAGGCTAGAGTGAGAAGGCTGCAAAAGTAAAACAAACATTTGGGAAACAACACTGAATGGGCCCCACCACAGCTGGGCACAGCTACAATGGGCAGCTCTAAGGGGGAGCTACAGGTAACTATGGAGAGGTGCAGGGCAGGGATTTCTATAGGCAATGCATATGAAATTAGATGTTCTACCTATTGGTGCTTTTGTTGTTTCCAGTTTTGCTCACACTGCCTCTGGAAGTGCTCCCACAGCAACACCAGGTGATGCTCACTGCAGTGCATCTTTTCAGGGCTGCAGATGAGGAGTGGTGAGTTCTGCTGCCCAGAGACATCAGATCTCTCTTTCTGTTAAACATGCAGAGAGAAGATCACTTCTGCTGCCACCTTGCCCTGGAAGTGTTGCAGTCAAGCTGGCAGACCCTCTGACAGCAGTGATAAGGCATTGGACACACACAGTGCTTATCAGGACCTTCTGGGCTCACAGAACACTGGTAGAGCTCTCTTAGGACACACCTAACCTGTCCTGGAGTCCCACAGCAAGTGCTTATATCCGAGAAGGATTTCATTCAGGTTAATGGTTGCATGTTTGCAGCCTCCTGTCCTGCCTGGCTACTCAGCCAGGGCACTCAGGGACTGCCAGGAGTACCCCAACCCCAGCGTGCCCAGATTCCCCCCTGCCTTCCTACAGATTCACCCTTGTTGGTAAAGCAGCGCTTCTCCCTTGGGAGAGACCACAGATAGAATTAAGATGGAATTAAGAGGGCTAAGGGCGATGCTCCCCAGTCTCACGTACTGGGACGTGCTGTGGCAGCCGTGGGGCTGGAGGAACAGCGCCTGTGCCATGTCCTGGGACATGCTCCATGCTGGGCATGATGCCAGGCAGGCACCTGAGGTTTTCCCAGTGGTTCTGCTGGTGTCTTTGGTGGTGGAGGGTGCTCCATGTGCTGCAGGCACTGCCATCTCCCAGCAGTGCCTGGTGTGCATGGGTGTCCCTGGAGCAACACTTTCTGCAAGTCGCTCTGACCAGCACCAAACATGTCACACACAGACACAGCATTTTGCATTTGTCCTGCAGTAAAGATTTTAAATGCATAGAGGGACTATGGGAAAGAACCTCCTGGACAAAAAGCAGGAAGGAAAACTGTACTGAAAGCTTTGCCTATGCAATCAGCTCTGCAGCTTGTCTGCTGGAAAAAGAGCATATTGCCCTCCTGGCAATCCTGAGCAGGAGCCCTTGGCTTGGGGTTCCCAGGCTTACAGCCACTGGGAAAACATGCTGCGGCTCAGCAGAGGTATGTGGGGTGCAGGGATGCCCAGCCTTCCTCCCACCCACCCCAGAGAAACACCCCCTGGGCCATGGAACTAGCCAGAAAAATGTGGGATGAGGGAGCACAACAGCAGAGCAGAGACTGGGACACTGGAATAGGGAAAGCAACCATTTATAAAGGCCAGATACCCGTAACAAAAATAAACTTGTGCTTTCCCTCCCTCCCTCCTTTTGATTTTTAAATACAAATTTTGTTTAGGAAAAGTGGAAGCACTGTCTGTTACAAACCAAACCAAAGAGAAAGAAGAAGGGCAAAAAACCAAGGAAAGGAGAGACATTAGAATTAAACACCGTGGAATGTTAAACAGGTTACAGGCTACCGTTCTAGCCAGTGCGGTTAGGCAGCTTAGTGAATTAATTGCTTAGGAATTAAAAATAAATTATTATAAAATAGATTTCTGTACATTTTACATACATATATATCTCTTTATATAAGCAAACCCTGCTGGGCAAGTAATAACAGGGGACTTTCCCATGCCAGGCTCAGTCCCAGCCGAAGTCCTGCCCTGTCATCTGGTAGAACTTCATGTTGAAGGGCCTGTAGAAGTCCCTCAGCCTCTGCACCACCTCCTGGTCAATGTCAGGGTGGGTCCTGCCCTTGGTCTTGCCCAGGCAGTGGGGTTTGCTGCTGCCCTCCGCCTTCTTCAGGCACGGGAAGCCCTTGGTTTTGTTGAAGTAGAAGTGTTTGTCCGTGATGATCCTCTTGAGGCCCAGAAAGTCCTGGACCCTGCCCAGCTCCCCCGCGGGGTCCCTGATGAGCCTCTCCCCGCTGACAAAGAGGATCTGCCCGATGGGGAAGTGCAGCAGCCAGTTCTCCAGGTGCTTGGCGTAGATGCCGATCTGGATGGCGCTCCACGAGGTGTCTATGAGGCCTGTAGTCCTGTTTTTGAAGGTCAGGCTCTCAAAGGTGGGGATGTCAGGCTTCTTGGAGAGGGTCTGGGTATAGTCCGAGATGGCTCTGGTGACGGGGTCGCGCACCACCACGATCAGCTTGGTGCCCTTGCTCATGGAGGAGATGCGGGCTGGCGCCTCCTTGGTCACAAAGTAGCTGGGGGTCTTCTCCATGGTGATCTGCCCCTCCAGTGTCCTGGGCATCAGCTCCCTGCCAGCAAAACACACAGATGTGGGTCAGAAGGGCAAGGAAGAGGAACAAAAATATCCATATGCATTTACAGGTATGTTCACACATAGATACACAAGAATTCTTCTCCCTAGAATGCCTTCACAGGCCATTTGGATCAGACAGACAAATCCATTTCCCATTGATTTAGGGATTAAGGAAGGATTATTATTAAAGGCCACTGTATTAGAAATCCAGTTGAGTAATCCCCCAGTTATTCATGAGTGGATTAGCTGAACTACATTCTGTGCTTGGACCATGGCTGAATGTACCACACCAGCTCTAGACTGGTCAGGATGGGTCCTGAGCTGCACCTGAGGCGGCTGTTTTGGCTCATGACTACACCACTGAGACCTCAGCCCCAATCCAGAGCTCATTTCCCCGTGGGAATGAGAGGATGGTACAGCAGAATAGCAGGAGATCACTAGAGTATGTTCAACTAATTTTTCCTCAGCATTCCAAATGCAAAACTTTTCCCAATTCAGGCAAGAGTGTGCAATTTTTCTCTGGCTTGCCATCAGCAGGACTTCACTCACAGGTGTCCTCTTTTATCCAGTTTCTCCCCCTGCTTTACTATTCCCTATCACTTGTTTCCTCACATGAGCAAGAAAGGGCATCAAGAGCTGCCTGTGGCATCTTCAGCACATCCCAGTCCAAGAGACAATGAGGACAGCCCCACCCCAGCACTGCCCCAGGGGCTACAGCAGGTCAGGATATGGGGTACAGCTGTGGAGAACACCACCTCAGCACATGGGCAGGACATACCTCCACAAAGGACTTTTAAAACTTAAAGCTTCCAGCAATTCCACCTTATTCCCTGACTATTCCTAATTAACCACATGGGGAAAGAGTAGGGAGCTTGCAGAATTGATGGAAGTGGCATGAAGAAGGAAGAGTAATTTTTTCCTATTATTCACTAGGCAAGCTAAAATATTTTAGACCATTTGCCAGTTCTTTCCCTTTATAGCCCTAATGGACTCATTTGCTCTCAATTGAGAGACAGTTGAAAAGAAAAGGCAAAAGGGGAGTCAAGTACAAAATTAAAGTTATAAAACTTCATTAAGTTTTCAAAGCATCCACCCAGCACAGAGAAATAAGCAGCCAGCATGTGATCTACAAGCCTGAAGCTGTGCTTCCCTCAGCCATAGGACACCACACAGAGGCTGCTCCCACAGCCATCTCCTCCCTGACTGCTTTCATGCTTCCACAGCAAAGATCACCAGGGCTCTTGCAATTAAAACAGCCACTGATAATTTGTGCTAAAGCCAATGGTTGCCCTTATTAAGAACGCAAGGGAAGAAAGCTGACCAGTCTGTTCTGAGGGCAAATAACAGGGGATCCAGGAATGAGAGGTCTGTTTGCATCCAAAATCATCCCATGTCTATGAAATTTGGTCAGTAGCTGTTTATGCAACCATTGGTGAGCTCACACTGTACCTGGTATTTTACTTCACCAGCCTCTGGCAATGCTTTGTGCAATGTGTTTACTGGCAAGGGGCACCCAGGGGCTGTGCCCCCATCCTCCCTGTGAGCTGTGCCCACAGGCTGCCCATAAAGCCCCTTCTCCACAGCGCCAATGTGGGAGACAATCCCTGTGCCAGACCTGCATGGCACTCAGGTAGGAGTGGCAATAGACGAGGTGGACAGTGGAGGAAGGGGATATCAGCTTGTTGAACCTCCAGTCATGGCCAGAGGTGGTGGCAACCCTGAAGGCTGGGATTTCAAGTCCACACAAGTGGAGTTTCACATGCAGATAAAAATCATGCTGGTCTACCAGATACCTAGGATGTGAGAGCTTCTGGAAGGCAGGAGCTAGTATGTGTGCCAAAACCAGCAACCAGAATAAAACTCTGACTAATCCTTCGCCTTTCTGGCCAACTCTGCAACCCCATAATGCTGTCACAGAATAGGGCCAGTCAATAACACTCAGAGCAACTCTTAAATTTGTCGTGGGCTGAGGTAGATTTCAACATTTGCTCATTAAGTGGTGTCCCCTTTTACGGCCACATTAAACCCAAGTTCTACATCCTGCACTGGCCACCAACTGCTTTTCAGCTTGATTTAAGAGGTTGTTTTCCACCCATGAAGTCCTTAATGGCCTGGGACCTGCCTAGAGAGGAGAAAGATTCCCAAAACATTCTCAGGTCGCCCATGTTCCACTGAGGCCCTTCAGCTTTAGGTCAGGTTCATTGGATTGCTGGTTGTATGGGGCCCTGCATTTTGGGACTGATTTCTCCTCCAGGACTACTACAGCCAGTATTTATCAGTCTCATGGGAATGATGCAAGGTTTATTTTTCCCCTCCTTGCACAAGAAAGGCATTGGGCAGGGCTGTGAAACAGGAGGAAATTGCTGGGGATGGAGTGCCAAGTCAGTTGATTCAGTTGGGAAACACAGGTTCTTAATTAGCATTTCAGCAAATACAGAGGAGCTCACCATAAGTGGAAGAAAGCAGGGAGTTACTCTTTACCTAAGAGGCATCCATTGGCCTGGCATCAGCCCTTTGCAGAGCAGTTCATCCCCTGGGCCCACACTGCACTTGTGGCTGAAAGTATTCAGTTCTGGACAAGCCTAAACCTCCCAGATTGTTATTTTTGGAGAGGACTTAAATTCCTGGCAATTTAAGAACATTTTGCTGGTGACCCATCACAGCAAGCAAAGCAGAACAAGGCACATTGACACACCTACTGCCCTCAGGTTGGCCAACACGGGCTGAGGTGAGCAGAGGTAGAAGCAAAACCTTCATCCCACGTACAAGGCCTGGATCCACCAGAAACAGCCCTTGGGCCCCTGCTCTCCCTTCATTGTACCACATGGGTGCCAGGCACAGTCCGAAACTGAGACCCTCAAGATTGTCTCAGACTCTGCTTTGTTTATAAAGTGGCTGCATGAAAGAAAGACAGCTGCAAGAGAAGCCAAATATTGTGGCCCATAGAGGTCGTTTGAACCTCTGACAACATCACATCCAGGAAAGCAAAGTTTTACTGCATGGGCATGTCAGTTGTGGGAGCTTTCCCATGGTTTCCATAATCTCCCACAGAGGCACCATCCATCATCCTGGCAGCCAGAGACAGCAGAGCCTCAGGGACAGAAGGAACTGGTATGTTGGCTGGTCTGAACTCATAGTGGTGGAAAGAAGAAGAATAATTTATTCCCATTCAAGCCACAGCTGGAGAAGGGCAACTTGGCCCAGCAGAGCACTGCAGCTCCAACACAACACACTGGACATACACTTTGCTGGGAGGAGGACCAGATCCAGAGCTGAGCATATCTGCTCCTGGGGCTCCAAGACAGCAAGGGCCATGCTAAACTACAGCTGCTGCTTTGGGAGGGGAAAGAGGAGCTGTGATGGTGAGGAGCCACGATGGCCTGGTGGGATGCAGCCCCTTGGGAGAAAGGAGTGGGGTCCAGCAGAAACCTGCTTTCAGCTCAGGTGGACCCAGATCACCCCAGGCAGCTTGTGACCACTGTGGAGTTTCTGTTTCCATGGAGGATTCTCAGGCACCATGGAGACATGGGCAGCTCCTGCCAGCACTGCCTGACACAAGGTGAGAAAGGCAGAGGTGCAGCTACCACTGCTGTCCATACAGGAGAGCAAAGGGAGATGAGAGAGGGAACCAGGCTGTGGGAAACAGAGAGCTCAGCTGAGCCCCAGGGCTGGATAGAGACACCACTGAGGGCCATAGTGGAAACTGTAGTAGAAAATACAGCATGAAAACCTTGGCAAGCCATCCCTCCTGTCTTGTTATCCTCCTGCCTTCTGGCAACCTGGAGTTCAAAGACCTCTGGAGACAGCATCTGCATCCAAATCATCCTATTTCATAGTGACTATGAACTGTCTAATCCTTTCAAACCCACAAATACTTCTGGCCTTGAGAATATCCCACAGCAGATAGTCCCAGCACCAAATCACTGCCTCTACCTGTCATTTGAACTCCATCCCCACTTCCCTGCTTGGGAAGGGACGAGGCACCTGCTTATTGAGCATGGAAGAAGGAAACGAGGATGAAGAGCACCAGCAGACTCCCAGCATCCTTGATTCCCCACCCAGCCCAGCCAGAAAGCACTGCTGACTGGGGCAGAGCCGCCACAGCTGGGTCCCAGCAAGGGGAGGAAGCTGCTGCGTGAGCACAGCTATGAATTTTGCACAGGCAAAGAGCAAGCCTCTAACCCTGAGCTATTAACATGTCAAGAGGGACAGAGGAAAAGCTTTTCCTTTAATGAACATTTCCTCGGTGAAGCCTGCACCCTTCGTAGGCGAAGTGATAGGCTTAGTCTAAAGATGGATTGGCCTACTTTACCTATTAACCACTTAAACTAATGTAATAAAGGCTCTCTTCATTCAAACAGCCCTAATCCCCAGCCCCACGCAGCTCTGAAGCCTGGAATAAGAAGGGATACTAAGATGAACTCAGCCAGGCTGTTGCTTGGAAAGGCACTGAGCAGGGCATTTTGTGGGGGGGGGGGGTTTAGGCGCAAACTTTTCCAATGTGAAAATCAGACCCAGAGTGAGATAAATTTACAAAGTGGGGATGACAGGTGGCCACATGGTAATCCAATCCTGAAGCCTAATGCCCTTTGTGGCAGCTTTTGTCCGCACAGAGGGGCTCCAGGCTAATCTGCTGCTGCTTCTCAAGGAGGAACATGCCAGGGGTTGAGAGGACCCCCACAACCTGTTGCTGCCTTATTTGCCACAGGTAGGACAGACCAGTGCAGGGCAGAGCACAGCTGTGGTGTCTGGTTTTATCCCTGGGGATGTCTGCTGGCCCCCCGTGCACCTCCTGCCACGGCCAGCCCCTGCTGGGATAAATCCTCTGCTGTGGCGGAGCCCAGGGCAGGCCCAACCCGGGCTGACCCAGCACCGCCTGCCCTAGGCCCAACCCAGGCTGCCCAGCCAAGGCCCAGCTCACTCAGGTGTGCTGCTGCCCAGCAGGAGCTCCAGAGCTGAGCCACGGGCTTGCCTTTCTGAGGAAGGTTTCATGCTGGGTAGATTCCTATCCAGCCCCTGGAGCCACCCAGCACCACTCTGGGAGATGCTCCCCCTGCTCCAACAAATTCAAGTAATGAGTCCCACAGGTAAGTCTTAAAACCGGGTTGTCCTGTGATGCAGCTGCAGCAATGGCACTTCCAGTCTCCAGCCTCTCTGCTCCACACCACCACACTTCCTCAATGCTCTGTGCTTCCTCAGTTTCCCTCGGCAAAGGGGATAAAACTCTCCTGGGGGAGATGGAGTGCACTCACAAGCAGTCCCCACAGCAGCTCTGCCAGCAAATACAGCAAGAACCACTTTAGCACAGAATTTCTAGACTTTCCCCCCACAGCTGTTCCCTAGAAGCAAGGAAAACTGGGAAACCTCAGGAAAAGCAAGTCCAATTATTCAGGACATCAGCCACATTTATGCCAAATTCATGTCTGTAACCCACAAACTTTGCTTTGCAGCCCAACACTGCACACACAGAGCATCTGACCTGTCTCTGACCAGTTTCTGCCCCATTCCTCACTGATGTTTCAAGAAGGCAAAAAGTGATTCCTTTTCAGAAAACCCAATTTTGACAATCTGATTTTTTTCATGGGAAAGTGCCCCCCAAACCCTCCCAAGAAACTGCATAAATTAGATTGAAAAGTTATGGTGAGAAGGTGAATAGAAATACAAAAGGTAAACAACAAAGTTCTTCTCCCATCCTAGGGGAAAACAGATTTTTTTAGCCTGCAGAGTAATGACAGAGGGTTTGAAAATCCAAGATGACACCAAGCTAAAGTACAGCCAGTAACAGAACAACCCAGAACATGGGACAACTTAACGCACATGATGAATTTAAGATTTTTTCTGCATTTTTAATTTACAGGTTCAAAAGCAAACAGGCCCAGCAGTGGTCTGTTCAGTCTTGGAACATCTCTGAGGAACCAAGTGCAGAAGATGAGGGAGATTAAAGCTGCATCCCCTCAGAAGCTGATTCTTTCCAGCATGCTGCATCTCCCTCTGCCTTATCCCCACCCCAGGGGCAGTTCGGTACCCTGTTCCCATCTCAGCATGGGCCTGTTCAGCTTTGCTCGGGTCAGGATCCCACCAAAGCCAAAGGGCTCATTTCACACTGCAGTCTATCTGTCCATCTGTCATCTTAAGCGAAACATTTTTAAGGAGGGCTTTACTGCAACAGCCAATTCTCACTCTAGTTCCTGCTGCTTCTCTGCCTTTTCTCTCCTCCCCATATCAATAAAAAAATTTAGGCAGAGCGAGTTAATTCTAATATCTTGGAAAAGACCTGTAGACACTCAGGGAAGGATGGGGCGGTACCTCCATTGGTGGTAGCTTTGCCTTACAGCTCATCCCCTCTGCCAAGGTGATACCCAGTAGCTCCCAGCTTGCAAGGCAGCATGTTGCTGTCAGAAAGCAGGAAAAATGTACAGTGCTGGCAAGAGCAGCCAGGGGCTGGATCAAAACCACACAGCTGTAGCACATACTGGCACCTGACCACGAGCAAGAGCTCAGATGCTCATCAATCAAAACCCCAAAGCATCACCAGCTCAGCTCCTGAGGCCACCACACTGGTCCCCTCCCGACCCTGTCAGGCCCCTTTGCCTCCATGGCTGATCACAAAACTGTTGGATGCCAGCAATGCTCCTTAAAAGCAAGGACCTAACCAGCTCTGGGAAAGAATGTTAAAGTAAGATAAAGAAAACAAATAATAAAATAAAATTTAAAAAAATAAAAAATAAAAAATAAAATAGCTTTAATTGCATCACAAACCCTGCCACCAGCACACTGGTCAACTGGCTTCAAAATTACCTGCTTGGCTTTGACTCTGCTTTCTGGTGACAGCAATGGGAAAGGGCAATGAGGGAGATGGAGGAAGAGGAAGAAGTAGAGAGAGAAGCAGTAGCAAATTCCTCTTTGGGGGTGTGAGGGCTTGCTGCTTTATTATTTGATACATCATCTTACAAAAAATTTTCCCTGGCTTCAGCTGCTGTTGCACCACAGACCTGTACAGTAGCAGGCAGTCTCTCCCTTTTTTATGACCAGTGGTAAGAGCAACATGTGTGCCTTTGTCTCAAGCAGGAGTCTGTTGTTTGAGTTGGCAAATTATACAACAATAAAAGGGAACGGCTGGGAACCAGCCTCGGCCTTTTTGAAATGGATGTAACCCTATCCAGCTCCGTCGAACACTCACCACGATGATTACACAAACCAGATGATGGGAATTAATGAACTTTGGGGGTGAGGAAGGAGTAGGTGAAGAAGGAGGGAAAGGAGGAAAAAATACGTTGGCCTGAAATTAATGTTTTTCTCACTCTCCTTGCTCCCTGTCCCCAGATCTGCTAGGTACCCTTCACTTTTTGGGGAATTTTGGGGATTAAAGAAGGGAGAGGACAGTAACTGTGTGTGAAGAGCACCCATGATGAAGGTGCTCTGGGACTTCAATGGGACTAAATAGCTGGTGGCCATGGGTGGCATCACTATGTGCCCCACAGCAACAGGCTCTGGTGTGGCTGAGGAGCCTGATCTAAGCTTCTTTGATGCTGATGAAAAGCTCCATCAGAGGTCTGGGGAGTGGGGAGGTGCAGGGCAGTGGCAGATGGTCCTCTCGTCCCCACTGCACGTGGCACAGCCAGGACACACCAAAGGGCCCTGGCAAATCAAAGCAAGAAGTGTCCCAAGGTGGGGGCAACACACCACAGCAAATATCATGGCTTAGGATATTTTTGGGGTTTAGGTTTGTTTGGGTTTTTTTCCTAAATAAAAGACTTTATTCACCTCTTCAAAAGTCACTGCCTCCAATCAGACCTAGGAGCCACCACAGAGGCTTGACCCTCTCTATGCTGGGACATGAGGAGCTAACCCAGCCGCAGAGCTGAACAGACAGTTTGCAGCAGCATCTGAGCACCAACCTGGACAAAGCAGGGCCTGATCCATGGAGGGTTTGTGCCTCTGGGAACAGTGATGGGTACAACAAGCTCCACCAGCCTCTGCTGCAAAGGCAGCCTCCCACCCTGTGCCAGACAAAACGCAGCTCTCACCCACATGCCTCCCCTACTGCATGAGATGAAATGGGTTAATTAGGAGCAGTCTCACAACCAAGATATGACATGCCATCCCTTGCAGGACTGCTGTCTTCTATATCAAAGTGCCACATATGGTGTACCATATAGCTGCAACCTACAGAGCAGGAATAACTTAGATCAGCAGAAACACCTGCTGGGAGTCTTGTCTGCATGGAGCAGGCTTGTGCTTTCACCTGGAAGCACAACAGAGAAGCCCAGGTTGCACCAGGACTCCTGGGCCATTGATGGGTGATGTCACCATGGCTCCTGGGACATGCCTGCTCCTTGGCAAAGGCTGCAAGGGCACGAAGGTGGCCTTGGAGGTGGCTGATTGGAGCAATCTCCCTTCCTACCTGAGCTCAGGCTCCAGGCAGGGCAGCCTCTGGGAGGGAGGGTTCAAGGAGCCGAGACCACCCTGGAAAGCGGAGAGAAGGGCACCCTCCTTGCAGACACTAACATGAACGTGCCCACAGGGCACCCTCCTTGCAGACACTAACATGAACGTGCCCACAGGGTGCAGTCCTCTCCTTGTGGCCCTCTCTCCTGTGGCCTGGGGATCTCCAGCCCTAGCCAGAGGAGGGAAAGGGCAGAGCAGGAATGGGGCAAGCAGCATGCTGTCCCCTACTGTTTTCTCAGCCTCCATCCAAATTCAGCTCCAGAGGCTTTCTTTTGCTTGATGCACTTCGTCCACCTAACAATCCTCAGCTGATCTCTCTTCCAACCCCTTGTCTAGGTGGTTGCCTCATTCCTGTAAGTGTTCAAGGCCACGTTGGATGGGGCCCTGAGAAATCTGGTCTAGTGGGTAGTATCCCTCCAGGGGAATGACATGAGGGGATATTCAAGGTCCCTTCCAACCCAGGACATTCTATGATTTCTCCTGAACCTCTGCATGCACAGCCTGTCCAAGGCAAAGCTCCTTGCTTTGCCCATTTTCACCAGGCCCTGCCCTCACACCATAGCCCCAGTCCTTGCACCATCTCACCAGTCCACCCCTCCCTCCATCTCCAGCCTAGCTGCACGTGTGGCAAGCACCATACCTTCCCCAAGGAATCTCTCTGCCAGGCTGAGGATGCCCAGGCTACCTGGTCATTCCTCCAATAGAAACTCCTCCAGCTCTGCAGAACAAACTCAGAATGTTGCCACTGCCACTGGGTAGGTCATGCACCAACTGAACACAGGCTGCAGGGATGTGGATTAGGAAGAGCTAAATTTCCAATTATTTTTTTTTACTCTTGCCCAAATAACAGCGTGAGATGTTACAACTGCTAAGCAAGAACTTTCCCTCCTCCTTTGCTGGAGCCAGACAAGATATTCATCAATGTCCCCAGTTCATTACACAGGCCCTCCTCTTCTCTTTATGTAAACACGGAAGCCTCTTTCTACTCCCCACCATACTTAAAAGCTCTGAACTTCCACTAAATAATTATCTTCACCGGGGGGAGAGGAGCAGCACTTTACATATCAAAGGGCTGCTTTGGAGGGATTTACAATAATTTAAGATGAAATGGTAAATATTCTATTCACTCCAGTCCATCTCCAGTAATAATTATAATCCTATTAGCAAGGTCCCAAGAAAGTGATTTCATTATCATCTAGCGAGCATCTATGTGGATTTCTTGGAGGGGTGGGATGGGGGAGGCCATAGGCAAATAAAGAAGGAAAAGCAACAAAAGACGCAATTGCCAGCATCTCCCTCCCCCCAGCAGGATTTGGGCTCCATTGTCCCGATGCTTCAATAGTGCTTTGCTCTGAAAATAAGAGCTTTTGAGCGCGGTAAGGGGGTGGGGCTGAAATGAGCATCTTATCCCTTGGGGTCACCGCCGCTCCCCTTTCATGGCCGAGGGTCCCCCTGGTGCCGCTCCAGGCCACAAAGAGCTCCCGGTGCTGTTCCGGCAGCCCCGGGCAGGCGGCAGTGCCACCATTAAAAGCTAATTGCTGTTCATGGGTGAGTTCCTTAGAATATTGCCCGGCATCACCGGGCTGTGCTGCCACCGGTCAAGCCATGTGAGATAACTCTAATCTGTCTCCATTTCCCTCAAAAAAGGACAAAAAGACTGGTTTTGTTTAAAAGCAGAGCAGGGAGAGGGAAGTTCTGTGAAACCCATGATTTAAGGGGGAAAAATCCCCTGAACTCAGCAGGAAATATGACTGAGCTAACTGACAAACTGGGACTAAAGCCCCTTTATCAGCAGATCTCAGCACCAACTGCCTACACCAAACGGTGTGCTTTATTGCTGCTCCATGTCAGCTCTTCATACACCCCGTTGGAGTGTTTAACTGGAATGTTTCCCTGCAGGAGTGCCTCAGTTGCGCCGGTGTAATCCTCTTCCCTCTCTTCAGGCACCTGGAGGGCCCCAGTGTGAGTCCCCAGCCCTGCCCCAGGAGCAGCAGCTCAGCTCTGCTCACTCTGGGAAATCAGAAACTGCTCCAGAGCTGCACCACTTGCAGGCTTGAAACGAGCCAAGATCACTGTCACAGTGTGCGAGAGTTTGTTGCAAAGCTGTAGAAACATTTTTCTCAATAAATTAAACAGACAACAGCCTGAAAGGGAGGAAAGAGGAAGAATTTTAGGCATCCAGAGAGATTTCAGTGCTTACAACTCATTCTTGGTAAAAAATAAATTCTCTGGACTGCCTCTTCCTCTTACTCTTTTGCAACCAGAAAGACCAGCAACTTCTCCTCCCTCCAGAATTTATAGCCTAGAGTTAACATAATGTGTACTAACCTCCTACTATGTAAAGATTTGATAGATCCACTTACAGACTCATTGCAAGACAAAGTTCTGCTCTTGAAGAGTGCTAGTCAAACACATCCTTGCACCAGAGACATGAATTCTTGAACTCAGCTTTACTTTAGTAGCACCAATCCTGCCCTCATGAGAAGCTGAAACCAGCGTCTGGACTGGGTAAGCACCTGCAAGCACAGAATGTCCTTGTCCAGAGAAAAGCCAGCAAAGTAAGAGAGTCAGGGTCTGGAGTTATTGGCTTAATTGTGGAGACAAAAAAGACAAAAACCCCACAGATCTTGCAAGGCGTTTGCTCGCTCAGAGTAGGCCTGTGCAAAGGAAGCAAAGGAAGCCTGTCTTGGAAGAGGCTTAAAAGCAGATGAAGAAATCATAAGGGTGGGATATCCAAAACACATCCATGGCACCCAGGTGACAGGAAGGTCTCCTGCAGCAGAGGATGTGGGACTAAGACAGTCCACATGAACACAGAGACTCTGATCTCCGGGGTTTGGCTTCAACTCCATCAGGAGAGTAACTGGGCTGTCCCCACAAGTCCCAGCCAAAGCCTACACCTCGCTGCCAGCTTTCTTGCCCCACAGCAGCCACTCAGACATGTACAAGAGGCACCAATGCCCACTGCTCACACCACAGCTTCTTCCCTCTCACCCCTTCCCTGCCACCAAGGCTCAGGCATAAATCTCCGGTGCGGCAGGAGCACCAGCCAGTACTGGTGGAACATTCAACCATCGAGTCCACAGCCCCAAACAGCTCCCACACCCACCAATTTGCTCTCTTAATTGTAGCAACAGCACTAATCCTCTCAAAGACTTAAACCACTCGGAGCACTGCTCCTTACAGGTCTTCAAGATATTCTCCTAGGTCTTGGGAAAATAATTTCTTTAAGGGAGCAATATAATCAGGTTAAGCCCCAGAGATGTGAGGATCTGGGATTTGGGGGAGGCAGAAGTGGCTACTGAGACACACAGAGCTGGCACTGCAGAAAGAGTACAGCCTATTGGCATTCTGCTGCTATCCCAGGAGCACCAGGTGTTTCAGGAATTAGATGCCCAAACCAAGTGGCGCCAGAACTCATACAAGGGTCGAACCACCAACCGCTGCACATGGACCAGAACATCCTCCTGGCTCATTCCACCTGTGACACCAGAGCACCCTGAGGCTCCTGCCCCTGGCTAGGACACGTGCAGGTATTCCCAATCCAGGCGGCCCCCAGGAGGTTATCCCACCAGCCTCATCCCTGCAGCACCTCCTGTTCCAGGCCCTGTTCCAGGGACTCCTTTTGCTGCATGCTGGAGGTGGGGAGCCCAGCGAGCAGGGTACACCTGGATGTGGACCCAGAGAGCACATCTGGTGCAGGGGAGATGGTCACACCTCCTACCCCCCAGTCATCTGTACAGCAGCAACACACCACACTACTTCTGTAGCCGTGCTGCAATAGGGAACTTACCCAGTTTCCCAGAAAAGGAGCTGGCTCAACAGAAACAGCTTCTGGTTTGGGCCATTCTAGGGTGCAGGTCCATGTCAGTTACATGGATATAGATTTGTGTGGCACACACTCATAAATCAACTTTCTGGTTAAGTAACCCTGTAGTGACCATGGCAGCAGCCTCTCTCCAGCCACCAAAAGGCAACTGAATGTGAGTGGCCAACCCTGGTCCACCCCTGCTGACACTGAGAAACACCTAACAAATTTCTACCCAGGAGAGCACTACAAGGAGATGAACTTCCCAGGCTTTGCCTCTCCTCTGGGGCACTGCCAAGCCACCACATTTCACCTGCTCCAACTCTGCTAGAAAGAGGGAAAAAAACCTCAACCCACACAGCAAAGAGCCAACTCCAAAAGGAAATACAAGTCAACAGCCACTCCAGCAAGATACAGGTAAGACCATGTTCCCCTAATGCAATGTTCATAAATCACAGCCCTGCTGAGAGGTCTTTTGTATTTTCCCCAACACAGAAACAAATGCCTTAATCTGTGTGCCTGCACGGGCAGGTAATGAGTTACACTGATAATGTTGCCTTTTGTAAAACACCTGCACGAGTGGCCCAGAATTTGCACAGGGAGGACTTTGTTTGCCACCTTGACACACATCTCTCCTAATTAAGCCCAGCCTTCCTGCTCTGGGTCTTTACAGACATGATTAGAGAAAAAAGCCTCCTGATAGACTCTGGAGACCTGAGTGATACCCCAGCTCTCACCCTTGGGATCATAACTCATGCTGGGGAAGTATCCCCCGTGATTTGTCTAACCTTGCAGTAAGACAAGCCAAAGTCAGGCTTGAAACACTGTGCTGAGTTAGAATCCCAAAAAGGGACTGGGGGCAGCTCTGCTCCTGCTCCTCTTCCTCACCATGGACATAACAAAGCAGGGAGGGGGAGCAGGGACACTTTGTTCACCCAGCAGCACTCTTCTCTGTGCACTGACATGCTCTGGAACAACTTCCATATCACATCTGAACCAGAGACCACTAGCCCTTCCACAGCATGTAGGAAGGGATCTCACAGGGTGGCCAGGGCCAGACCAGGCTTGAAACAAATCTTGAGACACATTTACATCTACAGTTTTATGAAAAAGCCATGCAAAATCTCCAGGAATTCACTTTCTGCACCAAAAGGGATCCAACAGGCATCCAGCACCACCTGAATAGCAAAGACCTTCAAAACAACAGCACAGAAAACAGTCAGCTTTTCATTTTCATTATGAAGAAAGAAAGTTATGGTTTTTCCTGCCCTTTCTGATCATCTACATATGTTCACAGGCCAAGTAATGCCAACGAGGTTCTGTCAACCCTCAGCTGCACGACTCCACCTGCCTCTTCAGCAACACCCAAACCAGCCTTGGAACTGTGCAGCACTGAGGCTTCTCCTCAGCTGTGGGACAGGGAAGGGGGTGCCCCTCTGACCATCAGAGCACCTTTCCCATGGCCAGTAACAGCAGGGAAGAACAAATCCATCAGAGGAAAACCAGGAGGGTGCTCAACCAACCAAGCACGTCCTGTACTCACCAGCTGCTCACTACCCTTAGCATCTCATTGAGTGGGTCAAGAATTTAAAATTGGTTTAGACTTTATTCTCAGCTGAAACACCTAATTAACTTCTGGAAGTCTCATGCTTCCTTCTCAGAAGGGAGGGGTGGCACCAACCCCAACCATCACTAATCTGGGCACTGGCCAGGTCAGTGTGACCCTCATTGGGATGAGCTAAGTTTGCCACCCACTGGAACAAAAGGCCTGGCAAATTAATACACCGGTGATCCTCTCAGTACTGATCCCTAAATGCATTTTAGCACAAATGGGATTGTCACCTCAACTCATTTGTTAATGGATTTGTGATTCGCTCTCATAAAGGAGTAGTGCTGAAAATCAAGGATCTCTCTGTGGCAAACAGACCAGGGCAGTGAGACATCTGTCCAAAATAAGATTTATTCCACCAACATCTCTAGTCAGGCCAGGATGAACCTCCTGACTCTCCCCTCCCTTTGACATCTTACATCAAGAATCCAAGAGAGAAAATACAATTAATTTCCAGGACTAAAATCCAGCATGCCCATTGAGGCAATCAGGCTGCAGGTTTGTGGTGCCACCAGATCCCTGCGTCCCCAATGACACTGCAAGACTCAGGGTAAAACAGAAGGAACCAAACCAGCCTTGGGAAGGAGAGAAATTCCCAGTGAAGGAGGGAGACAGGTGCCAATTAGGGAACATGAAGGAGCAGGTCTGTCTGCAGACTGCCTTTCTGCCCAGTCATTACCTGGGATCTTGGCGTGGTCATAAACAGTCAATGACACCCAGCCAAGAGCTCTTTAAAGAGCAGGCTCAGCTGGTGGAGATGCTCTGCTGCAAGTACAACAGATGCAAAGCACTGCTTCTCATTAAAAAGGTATTCACATAATTAGAGACTTCACATGGCCATACCAATGATTTGGTCTAGTCCAGAGCACTCGGGCACTATTCAAGAGGGCCTGCTTGCCATTTCTGATGGCTTGGGTTGTCCTTGTGTGTAACCCTGCCATCTCCTCACACCTCATGCACTGCCATGGCAGGTCCATGGCTATGGTGACAACCAGGAAGGACTTCACGAGTAAAACTACACGTGCCAAAGCCCTCAAGCAACCTCCAGCATCCCACTCTGCTTTCATTCAGAGCCAATTTCCTTCCAGAGCCAGCCATGGGGCTGAATTATCCACAGGTCCTTCAAGCCCTTGTACATAAAGAGCACCGTGGACCAGTCTGCCAAGGCCTTAGAGCACAACCCAAGTGAAATGACTTTTCCCTGAACACTGAGGACTCTGAATGACAGCTATTATTATTCAGATGAAACCAAGTGTCAGATTAACAAATCAATGGGCATAAGAGATATAAAATGGGTGACTATTGAAGCTTTTCAAATACCCAAACATATGGATGAAGCAAATGTGAATTGTAATTGACTCACCCACACCTTTGATCTCTACACCCTTAGGTTCTTAAAGAGACAGCACAACCCCCTCTGACCCGGCTGAACTGCTCTGGGATTCCATTGTGAGCCTCACAAAGTCCTTTCTCTCTGCCTCCATCTCCAGGATGTAGATGCAGCCTGGTGCTTGAAAAGTGAGAGGAGTGAGCTCTGCCTTGGAGAGCCGGGGAGCTGGAGATGAACTATACTACCAAAACACAGCCTCTCACGTGGAGCCCACCACCCCGAGCATCTCCTCCACCAGTCCTCACCCTGGTGGTGGCCCTCAGTCACCTAGATGTGCATCAGGAAATGTCCTAGGAAGCAGCAGAAGAGGGTCCAGAGCAAACATGGGCAGCGACAATGCTCATTGCCCCACTCCTGGAGCCAGACGTGGCGTCTCATTGGTGTTCAAGGATTTCCCTGTGCAAAACCAAGGGCCAGACTTTGCTGATGGGTTCAGGGCATGTACATGCCCCTGCTGTAAAACCTGGGCTGGTCTGGAAGAGCTGGAAGCTGCTCTGCCCTTCTCCAACTACCTTAACAGCACATAATCACTAATGTTTGATTAAGAAGTCTGATTTTTAATTTTCACTAAGATGTTTCTGCAGATACATTGAAAATAACAAAGAGCTTAAACAAATGTTATCCCTAAATTTTTACATTTGGAGTTTGGAGAGAGCTTCAACCAGTTTTATATCAATATGTGAGAAAATTAATAAAAGAGCATTACCAATTTTGATACCATACAAGCCTCAGCTCCCCAGGAGTCACAAGACAAGCAATTGTTTGGGTTTAGCTTCAAGCCTCATTACAAACTTAAGTTTTCATAGCTCTTCCAGGAAACCTAGCCCCTCTTATTCTTCCCCTCCATTCTGCAAATGCCACACAAATATGCCTTCGGGGAGGTTTTGAACCCCACACTGTAGCTTCCCCATGTTCCCCATGTTGGGAACAAGCTGTCGAGCTTAGCTCTTTCTATACTGAGTCCCAAAGCAAGAGGAGCTTTGGAACGCCTGTTACTGAAGGCAAATGCCAGCAGCTATTCCCAGCTCGGGGCTCTTCCCCATCAGGCACTGCCACTGAGTGAAGGGATTCACTCTGGGAAGGCAGAGATTGGCGTGTGCCCTGTCCCCCGGCACCAGCAGTGGGCTTGATGGGGGAGCTGGGTGGGGCAGAGCAGGCATTGCTCTGCCCCCATTTCTGGGCTCTGACCCAGCTGTGCAGCTGCTTAACCCAACTGGTGAGCGCTGCTGGAACAGCCGAGCCTGCGACAACTGCAGGGCTCACCCGCAGAGGAGCCCCGCGAGAGGAAGACTGTGGGGAGGAAGGCGGAGAAGAGGAAACCCACGGGCCCTTAAGCTACTTTAGGACCACATGAGCTTTCTGTTTATATATAGCCCAATTAATTATTACACTGCATTGAGCAGTTTGACCTTGGAATCGTCTCCAGGGGGAGGCAGCAGGGGCAGTGCAGCCGGGGCAGCTGGCCAAGGCTCCGGGCTGTGCTGGTGGCTCCTCTGCAATTACCGGGGCACACAGCAGCTCCCGGCCCCTCTGGGCTTGCAGCAAACCCAGGCTGAAACCCTAACCAGCTATTCCACTTCTGCTTTGGCAAGGCTGATATCTCCTCTCAAGGGTTCCTTCCCTGCTCAACACCCTGTATTAGCTATTCCCTCTGCTTTTCCAAATGCCATGCAGACAGCCCAAGGCTCATTAGTTACCAGACCAGCTCAAGAGGAAAATTAAAAGGGGAGGAAAAAAAGGTGTTACAAGCTTTGTGTTAAGTTGCAGCAAGTCAGTGCACTGCAGGGAAAGGGAAAATGGGCTTTGCTAAGCATGCCCTCAACAAGGGGCAATGCCCAGGCTGCCTGGCTTTATGTAGCTCACTTTGGTTGGTCCAGCCATAATAAAGTCAGAGCAGGAGCCCAGGGATGCTCAGAGTCACCCAGACATCTACCACTGCCCTACTGGTCACAGGTGAGACCTTCATGAGCTTTCTCCATTCCAACCCACTTGTGGAAGATGGAACCCCCTAGCACTTGGGACACTGGCTCTGATCCAGCACAATTCACTGAACGTGGCACCAGAGGTGTGTGCAGGGGTTCAGAGCAGAGGCACAGCACCTCAGTGGCAGGCAGCACCTTTGTTCCCACACACAGAGACACGGGGCACAGCACAGTCACGGGGTCCCTCTGCAATTCATGTTTAGCAACTGCATTCATGGCCCTGTGTACAAACAGCTGAGGACCGTGCACAGCCACTCCGGGACCGAAGGGCTGGGACACACCTCCTGTTTACTCCAACACCTCCTGATTTCCTTCCAAGCCTAATACATCTTCAGAAAAACAAATGGAAGGCATGCCAAAGCTGCAGGCCTTGCCAGTTTTTTTTTTTTTTTTTAAATATTTCATAGCTCAGTGAAGAAGCAAAGCACTTTATTAGGAAGACGCTGGGGTTTCATCCTCCCCCTAGTGACAGGAGGATCCATGCTCTGAGCCTGCTCAGCCTCTGGACCCCATTCCAAATCAAAAATACTACTGGAGCATAACCCCAGCACAATTGTCCTTTCACTAAATGAGCACTTTTCCAAGGATTTCCTACACCTCCCTGTGCCATTCACCCACACTTGAAGTTTAAGTTTTCAAGTTTCAAGACTTTCAAGCTTTAACGCAAGTTTGCATTTGATAATCAAAAGAGGCTGAAACCTTGGGGCTTTAATATAAAGCTTGTCAAGATGCTTTATTGAGGTTCACAATTGTAACAGATTTTGGTTTCTGTGGGGTCATTTTCTGCACAGAGACATGGATACACCCGAAGGGTTTGGTCTTGGAGCCCATCCCTAGGCAGAGTTCTGGACTGCATTGGACAGAGTCATGTTTGGGAACGTGGTTCAGTCTCTGTCACCACATGCTGCTGAAGACTCGTCTCCTCATCAGAGTCAACTTCCCACGTGAAAAAGTGTATTTTTACAGGGAATTAGTGTAGCAGAATACAGTCATAGTACTGTTGGACCATATTTGTGGCAATGCAGGATTTGGCCTTGTGTTCACTTTTAGGAAAAATCTGTCAAATGCACACATCCATAATATTGTACATTGGCATATAAAATGAAAGTGTGTGCACAATAATTCTCCCTCTCTTGTGGAAGAGCTGCCTGCTGCATTGACAGGAATGCAAAGTCTGTGTCAGTTCCAGGGAAAGGTTACAACTGCTCACTTTTATTGCAAACCAGCCACTTTGGTGTATTCGTAGAAATCCCTTGTACCAGCAGAGAAGACTGGCCAAATTACAGCTCTGACCTATGGAATTTTATCAGCACAACACTCACAATAAGACCAGGACAAGGGAGGATGACACCCACCAGCATAGGGATAGCAAAGACAGGCTGCCTGTGTGACACCTTACAAGCCACATCGAGGGCAGGGCAGAGCCAGCTGCTCTGCATCCCAGACAGGCTGCAAATTAAACTCTGGGTCAGACCTGCTGCCAAACAGAGCCATGACTCCCTTGGTGCCAGGGCTAGGTCACACCATCCCTCTAGAGAGATGTTCTTCCTCCCTCCCTCCCTTTTCTGTATGGAGAGAAGAAAACAAAACTGCTGCAGAAGCAGGCTGGTTCCAGGGCGTTTCCAAGGAGGTTAACGCAGATGTAAAGCATTGAGCAGAACCTGGAATTATTTTTCTCTAAATAAAGTTTCTCTAGCCACCACGTGGCAGGACACTGCCATGCTCACATATCTTGACAGAAAGATTTTAAAAATGGAATTATTCATTTACCAGAAATCAGTGTGAGATCTGCCAGCAGCACCTGCCTACCTATTTTTCTCTAACATTCCCACCAATATCACCTAAAG
Source organism: Melospiza georgiana (assembly GCF_028018845.1). Classification (NCBI taxonomy): domain Eukaryota; kingdom Metazoa; phylum Chordata; class Aves; order Passeriformes; family Passerellidae; genus Melospiza; species Melospiza georgiana. The sequence continues at coordinate 11,804,321 of NC_080450.1, forward strand.
TCCCAAACACCAAAGTTTCTGGTCTTGTCCAAATTATTCCTGAGGCCACAGGGCCAGGAAGAAAGGTTAGGCAGCCAAGCAAGCCAGCTCCCAAAAGCCCCTCCTCATCTCTGGACCTTCCCAGTACAGGGGCACCACATGCTAAATCATCATCACTGAGTTAATTTTCTCCTCCTTCATGGCTATTCCTAGGAGCAAAACCACCACAGGGGATACTCAAAGCCAGCATGGCACCAGGAGAGATTGTCCCCACTGGATCACTGTTATGAATGGACTCAGGTACCCCGCACATCCCAGCCAAGCAGACCCTGCTCTCCCTAGGTGGAGACAGAGGGACTGTGCTCTTCCATTTCTTCCCCTCATCTGACCCATGGCACAATGTGATGCCCTTTCCCACTTGTCTCTGCACTCCTTCTCACCACCTTCAGACTGGGAGCAACTCCTTGAAGGCAAAGTTACACCACCACAAATGCCTGTCCTGAATTCACCCCTCCTTTCCTCTGAGCCTGCTGATAATCAATATGTTTTGTCACAGGACCCCTTGTTTCCATTAAGAAATCTAAGATAAGGTCCATTGCGTCCATTGCCTTCTGGCTGCTGCTGGGCTGAGTACCTTTAAAAAGTACATGGTATTTCTGGAAAGCTAATTAAGCATACAGCAAGCTGCTGAAAGACCTGGAATTGCAATGGTTAGGGCAAGCCCCAGTACAGTCATCAGCAGCAAGTCAGGACCCAGCACAGCACTTAGTCATTTCCCACAAACCAAGGAAGAAGCCTCTCCAGCCTGTCCTCATGCACCACATGGTGACAACAGGTAGTAGCTGATAGCCCTTGACCCACTAATTACACCACTGAGACAACATGCCCCACTATTTGTTGTTCTTTGAACCCATATGTTACCCATCCCACATGGCCCTGGCCCATTCATTATCACCTGAACCCATCGGTCACCCATGGCCACACCACCAGGAGACGTGAATCCTGTGCTGAATAGTCACTAAATTAAACTTCTTCCTAATTAAATAGCCCCTAACCCAAGCTCAAGTGAACAGAGCAGCAGCAAGAGAGGCCTGAATTCAAAACGTTCTTATCATTAGCAGATTGGAAATCCGGCTCCAAAGAACAGTAGTTCGGGTAGAGTTTCTATAGCCGCTGCATGCAGGCCTTGCTGGATGCTTTTAAAACCAAAGACTTGCCTGGAAGTGCCTTGAGCTATCCAACGCTCGGGGTGTGTTACAGACACCTGCCATGGCCCAGTTGAAAAGAAAAAAGTAATAAATCCCAAACTCTGAGCTGAGCCCGTGGGTTTTCATTCCCATCATTTTCATGCCAAGGAGCACAATGCTCCCGGCAGGCCACGGGTCCTGCGCTAACACGATTAGCCAGGCAGATCCACCATCCGCATCCGTCACCCCCAATGCTTGGTCAACTTTGAAAAGTTCAGCAGCTCAACAGGTGAGGCCATGAAACCCGATCACAACAGACAATGTCATCCCCCCAGCGTCGTGCTGGGAAGAACTTGTCACGTGCGTCATATCGGGCAACATGCTTGAAACAGAGCAGTGCACTGAAACCCCAGCAACACGAATAATCTTTGCCATCTGTTTGAACAACTCAACCCTCCTCAGATCTAAAGGAATGATCCCATGCAAACACAAGGGCCTTGCTGACTGACTATAGCAGTCCAGCCCTTCTTTTGGGGGCCATTTTCTTCCCAGTGTTATGCGGCAGCTCAGGACACATCGTGGGGAGCCGCTGCAGTGGCCAAGGGGGCACTGAACTCCATGCACATTCGGAGGGGCCACTAAAAGTCCCTGCTTGCTTAAGCACAACACAATGCAAGGTAAATAGTTGAGTTTTAATTTTTTTTTCACATCAAGAAAATGAAATCTCAATACCAAAATTGTTTGGCAAAACCTTCCCAGAGAACACAACTGTCCTTTAGGAGATGCTTGTTCTGACCCAGCACAACTCACAGGAATGCAGTGGAGGAACCAGTCTTTGCTCAGATGCAGTCATTTGCACCCAAAGCCCAGGTGGGACTATCAGGACTGTTCCCAAACTTCCTGGGGCCAATAAACCGTGTGACACTCAGTGGAAACCAACCACGGTTCTGTCTGTGCTGCTGGGTCCATGCATCACTGGGAAGGCAATTAAGCAGCAGGTATTAAACCTTCATTAAAGCAGAGATTATAGACCATGACCAAATACAGGGGCAAAATCCTGCCTTGCTCAAGATTTGGTTCATCAGGGCTTTCACCCCAAACTTTTAACCTTATTCTTTGCTCACAGCCTGGCCAATTGCAAGCACCAGCTTGTACCCCCACACATTCCTTGGGGGAAAAATAAAAGCAGGCTCATGGGAAAAAATATAAATAAGGAAGTTTCTCACAATTCAGGAATTGCTTTCAAGCAGCACCTTGCACCCTAAAGTCCAAACAATTTCAGAGTCTAAGAAATGCATATTTGAAACAGTTTATCACACACCACAAGACCACAGGGCCTGATCCTGCTGATCCAAATCGCCCAGTAGCAGCTAGGACAATGAATTAAGGCAACCTAGGAGTAGTGGGAAGAGAAAGCACCAGCATTTTAAGAATTTTCCATAACAGAAAAGAAGAAAAAAGGACAAGAGGTGTCCCTGGTGCCCCGCTAGAAGCAGAGGAGCGCAGCCTCGTCCTGCTATCGCAGTTAGCCGGCACAGCCGCGGCAGAGGTTCCTAGCAGAGAGCTACCGACTTGAAATATAAATCAGTGATGCTGAGTAGGGCTGACAACACCCAGCCCAAGGCAGGAGGGACTGGGCATTACAGCCCACGGGGCTGAAAATAATAACAAAAAAAGAAAAAAACCAAAACATGTAACACTAATGACAATCATTTTTTCTTACAATAATTAGAGGACAACAGGCTTTCAAGTCCATAGAACACTTCAAAATGCATCATTGTTGAATCAAATGAAGAAAATCATAAAAGAAATTCAACAACTGATTTTCTAGGGTTGGAAAAAACACTTCCACCAAGCTCTACTGTAAATCCCAAAGAAAGCAACGACATCCCTGAGGCTGCTCAGCCAGACACATGCACGCAGGCTGTGGAGCTGAACTCCCTACTGCCACAAAGAGGGAACTTCTCTACTATCCAAAAATTCAAGGCACTTCATAAAATTAGTTTGAAATAGTGGCTGGATCCCATTTCTCCCCTGTCACAATACATATTTTCACTAGAAGCAGTTAACACGCTGTTATTTATTATGGGGGGGGGGAGGAAACCTTGCAATGTGCATACAGAAGTTATTTCCACCAATTTTTAGTTATCTCACTATTGAAAAAAAACATTTAATTTGTCCTGTTTCCCCCCTGCTTTTCAGGAACGATACTCAGCACCACTTGATGGTGTTCTGCATTCCAGACTATGGAAACAAACCAACGGATTTCATTTCACCATTTCACTTGACAGAAAATGGAGCAAGGAACAAGTTTGTGTTTTCTCTTTCTAAAGTTATTTTCAATAGATGAAAACTTCAGGCAGAAACAAGTAGTTAAACAGGATTAATCACAATCACCTCCAAAAATAAGAATTCATCAAGCCAAACAAGTAAATCTCATGCCCCTCCGTCTTGAAAATCTGAAAAATATTTTGGATGGCAGGAACAACTTAAACAAACAAAAACTCCTAACAAACATAAACAGATTTAGTCAATTAGCTAAAATACACTTCAAATGAGACATGGGTCAAAATTCTATCTTAATCTTTTCAAAGTCAGGCAATTGGATTTGCACTACACTCTGAGTGCTGAGGACACAGTAATTCCCCCAGTTCCAAAGTTGAGTAGATTTGAGCAAAAGCATCTGAAAAATAAAGACAAGGCTTGCCCAGCTCACTGCACCATGCTGACACCACACACCTTCTACAGCATCTTTAATCCAACTGTATTGAAACACTAACAAGAAGATACAAGCACATCTCCTTATTGATACTAAGATAATAAATAAAAGCCTCATTAGGTCTGGGAGAAATAAACGTGTTCTTGAGGAGGGCTGGGAAGCCAAGATTCACTGAAGTCAGCAAGAGCTTGGAGTTACTACTCTATAGGATCTGACTTCTAATGACTAAATTTATAGGAACAAACTTCTGTATCTAATTCTAATTAAGTTAGAAATAATGCACAATATAAAACAACTTGTCTGCTGGTTTTCATCCTCTCCCAAGTATTTTGCATTAATTAGCTCCCCCCCAGTTGACCCAGGCCCCAGTACCACAGACAGCCAGACACACTCCCATCTTCGGGGTAAATCACACACAACTGATTTCAAGACTTCCAGCATCTCTTGCTGCTTGAGAGCATCACCATTCAGACCTCAACATTTGTCAGATCTCAGCTAAAACAGCCCTTTTGCAAAGATACTAATGAAAAACCACAGTATATTTGCAGGGATAGGGCCCACGCTGCTTAAAATTCAGCAGCTGATAAGGTGAAGCTTTAAGAACTTAAACACAATACCTGTTCTCCAAATTTAAAAATAATGTATGTCCTTTAAATATTGGCTTTCACCCACTACATCTGGGATAACAGATGAACTCAATCATAAAGATTATTCTCTCCTTCTCCCCTTCCACCTCCTACTTGTAAAAGATTAATCAACCATTTTATGGTCTAATTTAGGTGCCTAATTAAAAACAGAGTTCAACACATACAACACCATTTTGCTGATAAATCCTGACAGGTTTTCTGCTCTGTTATATGCAAGTTCTCCTTCAAAATGGGAGATTTTTAAACTCAGCTGAATTTACAAAGGTTTCATTTGGGCTCCTGTGGGACGACACGCTACAGCCTCCACCGAGATGACAGAATTTCCTAAAACGAAACGGCTTTCAAATACTTCCTCCTCATCAGATCTTATCCTTCACTCATTTCACTAACTGCTGGGAGACGGCAACATTAAAAAAAAAGAGACATAAACGTAAGCGGACTTGTCGGGTGGGAGTTTCAAGACTACAAAGAGGTTACAATTCGGAACTTCACAGCTCCCATTTAGCTTCAAAGTTTCCATCTCGGCTTCTTTAGCATTCCTGTAAACACTCAGTAGAAAGACGTATTCAAAACACCCCGATAAAGAAACTTCAGTAGGAAAAGGGTGAGAAAGGCACCGAAACGGGGTCGCCCCTCGTTCGGTGTCCGCGCTTCTCCGCCGAGCCCACCCGCACACAGACACCCCGGCCCGGGCTGCTCCTCGCAAAACCACTTACAATTACATCCATCCTTACAGGCTGCAAGCCACAGATTTATAATTTTCTCCCAGTGCAAAGGGTTCATCCCGTTCCCGACGCGCCCGGTACCCGCTGCACCCCACGCCGCTCCCGCAGGGCAGCGCCGGGCTGGCGATCGCGACCTCGGGCGATCTATCAGCTCCACAGATGATTTCGGGGAAGGAGAAAGTGAACGGAGACTGAATGCAGGCAGCGAGTGAGGAAGCTTTACCTGGAACGTGGAGCTGCCGCCTGCCAGTCCCAGGCAGCGCTCCCGGAACGGGTCAAACCCCCTCCAAACCTGCAAAAAAATTCCCAAATGACTAAACCCTCCCCACCTCGCCTCCCCGACACAAAAAATGGAAAAAGAGAAAATGGGTCAAGCCCCACCGCAATGGGTACAAAAAGAAACCCCAAAAAACAAAAAAAACCCGAACCCAAAAGGGTCAGAAACCCCGCAAACACGCGGTGGCTGAGCGCACCGCCCGCCAGCCCGCGCAGACCCGGGAGACACACCAGTCATCCCTCAGCAACACCCTGAGCTGGAGGAAAAGTACGCTCCAGCAAAAGACCGGGTAGTACAGCGGAATAAGAGTGTTTAAAAATATTAAATTAATATGTAACCTTTATAAAAAAATTAAATAGGGTTTGGCTCGCGGAAAACCTGCAGACGCTCCGCCGCCGCCCGGGCTAACGGGGACCGCAAGTTGCGCTCTGGGTTTATTATATTTGTAGGGGTTGATTTTCGGGGGAAAGCATTCGGCGGAGCATTTACTCTTCGCCTCGGGCGCTCTCCAACCTGCTCCGGAGCCCGGGGCGGCCGCATCCCCGCACCGGGGCGGCGAGCGCAGGACGGCGGGGACCCTGCTCAGCCCCGGCCCGGCCCGTACCTGTACCAGGCGAGTCCCCGCTCGTAGTTGCGGTCGAAGAAGTGCGGCTCGGCACCGACGGCGCGCACGTCGGGGTGCACCCGCAGGAACTCCAGCAGCGCCCGCGTCCCGCCCTTCTTCACGCCGATGATGATGGCCTGCGGCAGCCGCTTGGTACCGGAGCCGTTGAAGAAGCTGGAGATGGGGCTGCCGGCGTCGGGCGCTGCCCGCTGCTCCTCCAGGCTGCTCTCCTCGCCCGGCTCTCCCGGCAGCAGCGGGGGCAGCGGCGGGGCGGCGCGGGGCGGCGCGGGTGACCCGCGGGTCGTCAGCCCGGCGCAGGAGCCGGCGCACGAGTAGAACATGTAGAGCCAGAGGAAGAGCATGATGAAGAGCAGCAGCAGCCTCCGCCTCAGCGGCGGCAACGCGACGTGGGCATCGAGGCAGCGGTTCAAGCGCTGCCCCATGTGCCCGCGGGCGCAGCGGGATGCATGGCTGGAGCCCGCCCGGCTCGGCTCGGCTCTGCCCGGCGCCTCATGGGCACCCGCGGAGGCTCAGCACGGCCCCATCGCCGCCGCCCGGCCCGCTCCGCTCCGCGCCCGCCGCCGGCAGCGCAGGCAGAGCGGCGGGGGCGGGGCGCGGGCCCGGGGGACGGGCGGCGCCCTCGGCCAATCACAGCCGCGGCTTCTCGCATAATGAGGAGGGGCGGGGCGAGAGGAGCGGAGGACGCGTTGATTGGCTGGCGGCAGGAGGGGCCGCGCCGTCGGGGCCCCGGGCCCGTGGGGCACCCCCGGGCGGCTCCGGGGGCTCCGAGCGCCGCACGCTCGATCCCAGGCTGGGATTGCCCGTCCTGTCCCCCACGGCTGCAGGGAGCAGCCAGGCACTGGGGGCAGCATGGTGTGGGGGGCAGCATGGTGTGGGGGGCAGCATGGTGTGGGGGGCATCTCAGTCATTTTCTTCTCCTCCTTGTCCCCAGATACGTGGGTAGCAAGGTTTCCAGGGAGAGTTTATTGTGGTCTTTCAGTATCTAAGTGGGGATTATAAAAAAGGTGGGGACAGGCCTTTCTTTTAGCACAGTCAGGGGATAATGGTTTTAAACTGACATAGGGTAGGGTTAGATTAGATATTAGGGAGAATTTTTTTACAGTGAGGGTGATAGAACACTGTTGCCCAGAAAAGCTGTGGATGGCCCATCCTTGCAAGTATTCAAGGCCAGGGTGGACGGGGCTTGGAGTAACCTGGTCTAGGGTGCTGGACTATATCACCTTTAATGGTCCCTTCCAACCCAAGCTATGTTGTGATACTATGATTTGCCTTTTTTATTGATGAGTTGGCTTTTCAAACTGCTGCACCTTCTGTTGTGCTGTATTTTCTGAAATCCTGGCCCTTAAAAATTCCTGGTGAGATTTGCCACAGTCCACATTATGGGAGTAACACACAGAAACCAAACTCAACACAATAGGTCCTGCAAGGCAGACTCAGAGAATCTGTCTGAGAAGATCCTTGCCATAATACCATTAGCTGTGGGGCCCTCCTTTCCAGGACCAGATTGCTCCAGCATTCTCCAGGGATGGGGATTTTGCACATTCCATGGAAGTGCTTCAGCCAGTATTCTCCCAGCAATCAGGTAACTTACAGCTTCAACGCATTTGGGCAGCTTTTCTTTTCTGCTTTTTTTGGGGTTTTTTTTGTTTGTTTGTTTTTTTTAATTAAAAGATGCATAAATATAACCCATAGAGGTGCAGCTTGCAGTGAGTGTTCTTGGAACAGGGCTGCTGGAGCAGCAGGCAGTGGCCATCCCAGCTGGGGGAGACAGGCCATGGGGTGGCTGTGGGTACCATCACTGGGACTCAGAACAGCTCAGCCACTGGCAAGGCAAGTGCCCAGGGCTTTATGCAACCTCTCTGCACCCAAGTCCGAGTGCCACATAATGCCTTAGAGCCCTCAGCTGTGGCTTTGTAACCCCAGCACTGAACAGGGACATCCCAGGAACAACCTCGGGGGACCCCAGGGACATCACTGCCTCTCACAGTGTCCCGCTGTGCTGTCCTGGGCATGCTCCCACCAGGCCCATGGGCAGCACTGCTCTACAGATGTAAGAGGAGATCTTGTTTCTCTTAACCTGAAACCATTTCCTTTCCCCCACTGCCCTCCCTCCCCTTACTCCCTAATTTGTCCCTGGGGTTTTAATATCTATTTCTCCAAGTGCCATAAGCCAAATTTACTGCTCACATAACTGCACTGACTTCAATGGAGAAGAGCGTTTAGGGTGCTCCAAGGAGGCATAAGTAGGAGTGATGTGATGGAATTGAGTAAAGGAAAATATAGTCTGACTGTCAAGAAGAGTTTCCTACCAGTGAAATCTATAGACTGCGGAAGTGTCCCATGGGAATGGGCAGAAACCAAGTTGCTGAAGTCATTTTAAACCAGCACAAGAGAATAGGAAATCAGCCCGGTAACTGGCCAGAAGGAAGGAGAGATGACATCATGCTACTCCTCCGTCTCTAATTTCTGTGGCTGCATTGCTTTGTCCATGAAATTATTTTAACGCAACTGGATTTCGCCTTCTTTTGGGTGATGTGATGGCCCTTGCTGCTTTGGAGAAGTTTCAGTTCCTCTGCCCTGGATTAAATTCTGCCCCGGATTAAAGCAATACCCACTGCAGCCCCCATTAGTCTTTCACTTATTCTGCTGCTTGCAAACCCCTTCTGGGGTCTTCTCAGTCTTCTTCCCTGACTGACCCGAGCCTCTGGCTCCAGTCCTGTACTTACTGAACTGTACAGAGTGGAGCAGCCATTGGGAATAGTGTGAGGGCTCATCCAGGCCATGAGAGGCTGTGGAAGGTACCAGACATGGAGCTCTAACTCCATGCTACTGCCAAGCATGAGAGACCCCACAGATGGAAATTCTCCTGCCTTCAGGGATTCTTCAGGTAAATTCCTTGTAGCTAATTTGCTGGAAAACCATCAAGGAATGATTTTCATCACTACTTATTTCCATCTCTATAGATTTTCATCATTCTGTATTTTCATTACAAAGGAATGATTCTCATCAAGGCACAGAGGGAAATGCTGCTTTTCCTGGTGACCTCTGGCTCTGGTAGCCCCTTCCTGCCTAACTTGGGCTCTGTGGATAAAACCAGGGCTGCAGATGCAGTGGCTGTGCCCTGCTACCACCCAGTGGCTCTGGCAACCTCTTGTCCACGGAACTTCCTAATGTATTTATGAATGACTTAACATTTGCTCAGTGTCTCAGCAAAGCTCTAGTGCGAGCAACCTCCTACCTCACACAGTTCCCAGATAATTACAGATTAGAACCGGCTAATTTTTATTTTTGTAAAGCTGTCAGAGATCTGTGTTTGTTATTATTGTCTCCTGGGTTGCCAGTTGCATAAATACATATGTAAAACCCCCTTTGATCTCTAAATATAATGACACAGATTTATCAAATGTTTGCCTTTTTCTGTCTCTTTGAAAAGGCTGATTTATGGAGTGAAGTCCCTACCTCCCTTCCTCTCTTGAAATATGAAGTGTTTGTGATCAGCCAAGGTAATATTTAATATCCTGCCAAGAATCCTTTGCACTTCCTAACAAATGAACTACAACCTAACCAAATGGTTCACATCTGTTTAGCCTCTTCTTTTTAACTAAACAAATTAGCATTAGAATACCTGGGAGGAACACAAGGTCCCTTTCTAGATGACAGAACACAGACAATTATTAGCAAGGGAGTAACTGTACTGAAAGGAGCAGGCATGGACCTAGCAGATGTTTTCACATCTCCTGTAGTGTCCATGAATGACCTGCACCACAGTGGACACACGGCCACGGCCTTTTGAAGTGGGTGAAGAATCCGTTCACAGTCGCCTTCTGAATGAAATTAAAGGCAGCAGTCCCAGTGAGTTAAGTGTTGCATTTAAACCACTTCCAGCAAAGGTTTTGCTAGGGGGGGTGGTTTCCCCCATAAATGTCTAAAATAAAGAGCATCACCCCACTCCTCCCCACCCACAGACTCAGGATACTCAGGAGACAACAGCTCTGGTTTTATTTCTGTTTTCACTAGTGCTTTCTCATCCCAAGAGCATCAAACCACCCAAACTCATCACCCTTCCTCTCTGGGAAATAAGGTGTGATGGGTTGTTTGGGGTTTAGGAGAACACAAGACACAAACAAACATCTGCAAAATACAGTTGGGATTATTATAGCCTCCTACAGTCTGCACATGGGCAATTAAAAGTTCACGCCCCTCCAACCACACAGTGCCTTTCAAGCACCCTTATTCCCACTGGGGTCCCAAACACCTTTTAATCAGAGGTTCAGGAGAGGCTCTGGGGAGGAGATGGGACAGGACGGGGTGAGACAGGCTCTGCACTGAGCACACAGTTAATTGCATTCATCGCTGGAGGAGGCAGCCAAAGGAAACACACGTGTTATTAGGGCTAACACTTAGCTTTTATTGCAAATGTTTTGGAAAAGAAAACACTCTAAAGCTTCACAGAGATACTGCCATTAATATATCATCCAAATAACAAGTGATTAAAACCAACAACAGCTACTATGAAAATGTGGCTTTGCAGCAGTGGACCGCATGGGATGCAGCCGGGAAAATCATTATGAACAGACCAGCGGGGTGCAATTATAAATAAAAACAGCTCTGCAAAGGCTAAAAAAGCAGCAATAATCAGTCTGGTCTGTGGTTTAGTGAGGGCTACAAACATCACCGAAGGTGCTATTTATTACAGACCCAGGGACACTGCTGGATGAAGGGATGCAACTTCGGGAGAAGTCAACAGAGGGAGTGGAGTGCCCGCCACCGCGGCCAGCGAGACTCGGCCGCACATCCCGGCAGCCGCGCGGAGCAATCCCTGTCCCTCTGTCCGTCTGTCCCTCTGTCCGTCTGTCCCTCTGTCCCTCTGTCCTCCCCACTGGGAGAAGGGCACACGAGCGGCGGGCGGCTCTGGACCGTGCCCGGAGCTCTGAGCTCTGCAGTCCGACGGCGGCTCTGGCATTGTCACGGCTCCACGGCTCAGCTCTGCAGGTGCCTCGTTCAGCTGCACGGGTTCCTGAGGCTCCTCGCCTCCCAGACACGCACGGAGCGATGGCAGCGATGCTGCCTCGGGGCCCAGCAGCAGTGACACCGCGGGGGCAGCTCCCTCCCACCCCAACAGAAGCGTTCGGCAGCCCGGGAGGCACGGCCTGGCCGGCCAGGGGCCATGGGGTCCCACAGGGTGGGGGCCGAGCTCTGAGCAGCGTAGGGAAGGGACGGCATGGGAACATCGCCCTGCAGATGCTTTCACTACGCTCTTCCCAATCCTCATTTTTGAAGCGAGGAGGGTTAATCAGCCTCACTCCCAACATATTGACAGTCCTGCCAGTCCTTGCCCCCGCTGAAAGCCAAGTTCAACGCAGCAACCAGGCCAGAGCAATCAGACGAGGGAGAAGAGACCCAAATAACATTCCTCTCTGTTGGTGGGTGAGTGTGTGGCCCCAGCCATCCTGCTTACCCCTGGCATGCCTGAATTTCCCTTCAGTGCTGCTGGGTCTGGTTCAGTGCAGGGATGGCCTTGGCAACTTTGCAGCAGGAATATCCATCCAAACCTTGGAATTCAGCTGATAAACTAAAAGGCTGTTCCTTTCCCCAGTCTGGATGCTGTCCAGCAGCTTCCCTGGAAGCACTGTGGAAATGCCTTAATTACTTTATTTGCATTTCTGTTTCCATTTTAATTTGATACAGTGTCTCCTCTTCATAACAACAACAACAAAAAAAATCCGAAACATCTCCCAGCCTTTCTCAGCAGCAAAAATCTTGATCTTTCTCCTTGGTTAAAAACCTAAACGATGGATCTCTGGGCCAGACACTTCTTTGCAAATGAGCTTTGAGTGCCATGCCAATCCTGCACCTGAAGAAGTTCAGGGCTGGAGCCTGTCCTGCCATGCTGGGAGATGCCCTGGCAGCAAGGTCTGGTCTCTGTGCACCTTTCTCGCAGTCACCCCAGTTAGGGACAGTTTGGTCAGTGTGGGAGATCAGATCCCTGCTGTTTCCAATCACCCAGGACAATTCCTCAAAGTCTGCATTTCTCTTGAAGAACAGAGAGTCTGTCTCTGACTACAACTAGTTTTGAGGGGCACAGACAATGTGTGTTACAGCACACATTCCATGAAAAAAATGTATGAAAAAGAATCTGTAATTACAATAGAAAGTGTTAAAAAGGGGAACAGGGGGCAGAAAGGACCATGGGATGCATCTGGGACAGCAAAACCAGGGGAAGAACCTCAACTGCCAAATAGCCCCAGTCCTGAGGTCTCCCCACACTTTGGAGACACATGGAAACCTCTCTTTGGGTACCCCCCTCACTCGGTGGGCAAGGCTGAGTCAGGTGTCCTACAAAAATGAGAATACAGGCATGAATTTAGAGCTGTTCCAGCACTAGTGGTGAGGGTCAGGCACCCTCCCTTCTAGCACCTTTTTCTGAGTCCTTGTGGTCTCCCAAAGCACATGCACCATGGCAGCAGCTCCTCACCAGCTCCCCAGTACAATCCATGCCCACCACATGCAAAGCATCTCTTAGGAAGGGTCAGCAATGCTCAAACAAGCATTTGGGAGCCACAGCCTTTCAGGCACCGGGAAAAACACCCAACACCTTCCCAGAATGGTTTAATGTGCCAACCTGAGCCCGCTGCCAAATCGTCAGTTCTCGCTCCAAGTCCTGGGGGTGCCAGAACTGGTTAGGAACAGTAGGAAAACATCTCCACATTGTGGGAAAACAGCTTGTTTTGCCAACTCTGTTCTGTGAAACAGATGAACTGTACTTTTCTGAAATACTGGAAAGTAGCCCGAAGTGCTGACCCAGGCTGGAAAATCTTCAGCACAAACAGGTAAAGTCTGGAAGCAGAAAAAACAGAGGTGACGGATGATGGTGTCAGACTCTTCAGTAGAGCCCAGTGACAGAACAAGGAGCAGTGGCCATAAACTGAAACACAAGTAGTTCCACTTCAATATGAGAAAGAATTTACTTCCACTGAGGGTGGCAGAGCACTGGAACTCCCAGGGAAGGTGTGGAGTCTCCTTATCTGGAGACATTCCAATCCCACCTGGTCACATTTCTGGGTCACCTGCTCTGGGTGGCCCTGTCTTGGCAGGGCATTGGATGAAATGATCTCCAGAGGTCCCTTCCAGCTATTCTGGGATTCTGTGAACAGAAGGGTTCAGAAGGCAGCTCTGAAGCTCACTAGACCTCCTATTGGAGCCATAGAATCCTGTAGTACTTTTATTTCAGAGGGGACTAAAAAACATCGACGGAACCATCCAGAAGGGTACACAGTCTGAGGGATCTCAGGGAGGAGGGTGATCACTGATGACGCCTCTGAACTCCCAACACTGTTGTGGCCTTTGACTCCAAATTAACCCCAAGTTAACCCTCCCTAACCTCATGTTAACCCTCCCAAACTCTGTTTGGGAGGTGACGAACATTAGAAGCAGACTCTGACTTATCTTGGGCGAGGCCAAGAACTGGACATGTTCCCCTGGGGGACAAGCCCTGCCCTGCAGCACTGACCTTGCTGTGATGGGAAGAAGGAATTGCAGCACCAAGAGGCAAATAATTGACTCAAGGTCCCATGGACAGCACAAGTGGCATCCTGCATCCCATGAGCCCTCACTGGGAGTGGCTCTTTGCCTGGTTAAGAAATGCCATGACTCAAAATGCCATTGGGGATAGCCTGCAAAGGACCTTATAGAATTACCACCTCCAGCAGAGCTGTTTGCAGGGAAACAGTGCTGATATCTCTGTTTTAATAGCAAAGTGTTCTATAGATACCCTGAATTTCTTAGGAAGATGGAATATCTAATCAACTCTGGAGAGCAACCAGGACAACATGCCTTCTGTCTGTAATGATGATTTCTAACAGTATCACTGCTTCCATTCCTACTCTTCTGGGACTGTCAGAACTGAAAAGGACATGTGTTTTGTGTAAGCCTTGAAATGCCATGGCCTGGCTGAGCGGGAAATGCTGCTGGAGCCAGGAGAGTGTGAATGTGTGACTCTGCTGGGGCAGATTATATCAGAGATTGATACAGGAAGTGAGAAAAAAAAGCCCAGTGGGGAAAATGAGAAGGAAAAGTGCTGCGAGCACAGGGATTGTGTTTCTTCACTCATGCTGGAACAAAGAGCAGAGCGTTTTGTTCCAGCAACTGCCGGCTGTGCTGGGATGCCTCCCTGGCAGGGGTACCAGGATACCTGCTCTGCTGGGGTACCACACACAGCTCACACAAAGCCTGGGGCTCCTCGTGAACCTGAGAGCACAGGGGAACTCCCAGCCACGCAGCTCAGCTCCCCAAACCACCCTGCCAGGCCAGTGCTGTGCTCTGTGATCTGCTGAACATCAGGGCAAAGGAGAGGAGGGGGCCCAGTGTCCCTGCAACTCCTCAAAGCCTTACCCAGCCCTCACCTTGCAGGGCTGCTCAGAACAATGGGGGTGGGCTGACAGAGACATGAGCTGTTCCCTCCTCCAACAAGAAGTATCTCCATCCCTATTTTACAGCTGGACTGCATTTCTTCTACAGAGATCTGGAAAGAATGAAGATCTTCTGAGCCTCAGGCCTACTGTTTTATCTACAAAACCACACAAAATATTTCAAGTCCAAATAGACAAAACCCAGCTTCATCCTCTTGAGTCACTGGTTCAGATTCCTCCATGAGCTTCAGTACAGGCTTCTGGTGGTGCAGAGTTGCCTCCTGTGACAGCAACACCAACATGGGACCCTGTCCAGCAGACCAGTAGACCAAGGGCTAGGAGGGATACAGCACACCACTGCTACTTGTTTTACTACCACTTAAAGAACAGGTATTCCATGGCTGGGGGCTGGAACAAGATGGTCTTTAAGGCTCCTTTCAACCCAAACCATTCAGTGATTCTGCAGGACCAGTTCACAGGGAGTTCCTGAGTAATCAGCATAAATAGTGACAAACAACCATATTCAAATTATCCAGATGGGATAAGGGAAAAACAACATTGCATTTCCACCGCTGCTCCAGGTTCAAGGAGTCCTCAAAGCCTGATGTGTGCACAGAAATGCAGAAAGCCCAGGTTTATCTCCTGTGCAAAGCCATCCCAGCAAGGCACCTCATGCACCTCACCTGCCTCCTTCCCTGCAGAATTTGGGCAGCAGTATCAGCAGTGCCGGAGGGGGAATGGCTGACATTTGCCCTTCCTGGGGGATCACAGGCACCACAAACACCCTTGGGTGATGGCAGACAGCTCAGATTTTTCATTTTCCATAGTGGCACCAGCAATACCGAAAAAGAGACCTGAGAGCACCTACTGCACTATCCACCTCCTGCTACGTCTTCACTTTGGCAAGGTGTTTGCAAAGCACATGCAACAGCAAAATTTCCTAAAGGCAGTAAAATGGCAGCACATGGACACCTGACATGTGGCCAATGTGCAGCAGGGCTGAGGACACTTTCTCAGGTAAAGAAAGTATTTCTTTTAAATAAGAAATTTAAATAAGATATCTTACATTTAAATCCCAGTTACACTGATTCTAAAGCCATGTTTTCCTTCAAGGCCAGACCCACTGGGTGTGGAGATCTTGGTGCAACCCAGTGACCTGCATTTTACAGACATTCAGTGATTATTACCAAGCTCCTGTCCAGCCCTGAACCCTGTCCATGTTACACATTTTGGCCCAAGAAATGAAGATGACTCTCTTCAGAACACAACCACAGGCATGTCCTTGAGACCTTTAATCAGAATGGAATTCCTCAGCAGCACCCGGGAATTGCAGAACATCTGAAGCCTGGCTCTATAATGACTTAGGAGAAACCCACAACCCTCCTGCCTCAGCACCACTTTCTGCCTCTGGGAGGAAAATCTGAGTTTTTTTGTGAGCCATCTGCTCTTTTTACGTTCGTCTCCCACCTAAAAGTTGACGAAATTATTTGGTTTCACACAAACCCCTTCCACTCACATGTGATTTATTTTCAGTGTGCTGCTTGCACAATAAATCAGAATTTCACAAGCTGTCCTTACTCTTAAGTGGTCAAGAAAATTGCTGCTGTGAGAAGTGCCCCAAAACTACCAAATATCTTTGCGATTAACTGAACTCGACCAGAGTTTCAACAAGAAGTGAATAGTTTGTAACAGATTTGGAGCACTCAACTCTTTTTGGACAGTATGCACTTTATTGCAGAGAAGACTGGGTGCATTTTTAAAACAAATTCAGGAGTTGCACAGTTTCCATACAGTTCCACAAAGTGTCCCCCACAGTAAGTAGAGCACAATGGAGGCTGTCAGACAGTGAGGGAGCTCCATCTTGTGACCTGCAATCACTCAAGTCACCAAATCTTGCAGGCAATTGTTTAAGAGCCATGGAAACAGGTGGCCCTGCTCCTGCAAGCACCTCTGCCAGAAAACAGAGGTTAAACTGTGTCACTCCTGAGTTACACCAGCATAACTGAGACCAAGAGCCAGGCTTGGTCCATGAGAGCAGCCAGGGAAGGTTTTATGTCAGTGTGACACACATGTGATGAAAGATTTGTGACGTTTCCTGAGGGGCTTTATTTGAGAACAAGCTCGAGACAGTGTCTTCCTTTCCAGGTACTGCTGTATCTTTGGATCAGTGCTCATCCTGCTGCCCAGTCCCTCTCCACATGGGAAAGAAATCTTGGCATGAAAACACATCAAGTCATAACAGGCACTACCACAATAAACTATCACCACTGTCTCTGTCTGCCCCCGATGTTGCTGTGTTTGGGAGCACACCAGGAGGTCACAGTCAGCTCCAGGCAAGATGAGGTGAGCCACAGCTGAGCAGCAGGATCAAAAGCATGTTAAACTGTGACCAGAAATGTTCTTCAGTGTATCATTTAACAGGGGTAATGCACTCTTCTCGGGAGACCATCCACAATAATTGCTTCGGCAAGACACTGGCTGCATCAGCAAGTGAACATTCTGTTAGATTAAAATCCCCAGCCCTTTTTCTGTAAAATGTCTTTCTTTACCTATTAATCACCCCCAAAGTGAAGCTCTTCCGAGCCTCCACCCACACTGTGACATTAAACACAGCTCAAGCTCTTGGTGCCAGTCCAGAGCTTGTCTAAGGATGCTGAGACTCAATGGGCTGGCATAAGACACATTAACATGGAAAAGCCTTACAACCACCCAGCTCTCACCTCCCCCACTACTCACAGCCTCTCTGCCATAAACAGTGATGGTGGTTGTTACCAGCTGAAGATCTGACACACAGGGCTCAAACACTAATGACATAAAACCACATGGGAGTCAGAAGTTCCCTGTGATGGAAATACAGTAGAATGGCTCAGTGTGTCCAAGGGATATGCGACAGGAGAGCTGTTCAAATTCTTGTGTGTGTTGTGCTGAAAGACAGTTTTCTTCACTCCTTTAGCACTGTGCCAGGTGTATGAGAGCTAAAAATCTACTGAGGTGAATGGGAACCTTGGGAGGAGCAGCTTATTGAAAAAAAAACCCCAAAACTGAGGGCTTTGGTGTAATACCAGTGCAGGGATGGCACAGATTCAGAGAAGAGTTCACCCTCTCATATTCTTCAAAGATTAAATTAAAGGAAAGGGTGCTTGCGGAGAAAGGTGAGAAGGTGAGAAATCATTCATTGGTCACTTCCTGATGGCTTCACCAAGGCTGCCAGTGCTAAAGGCAGCACGTGTGCGCATGTGACTTCCTAACTTATCACCTCAACTACCCATGAGGACAGAGACCATGACTCACAGGGAATTTGGAAAGCCATCCCAAAGTGATGTGCTTCTGGCATAGACTAAATCAAAACCTGTGATGAATTAAGGGGCCTAAGACCCTGAATGCTTTAAGCTCTCCTGACTATTCCCTTTCAAAAAAAAAAAAACCCCGAAATTATCACATGAAGTGGTCGCTAGGCACAATGATTCTTCTTCAAACAGATTCCCACAGGATTCCCCCTTGCAATCACTAAAATATACTACCTGATATGTCATGAGAATGACAGGTATTGACATTTAAGGCAATCTAATTTCCATAGCCATCTCATGACTTCCCCCGCGTAGTTCGCCCTTGTCTTCCTTCTCCAGGACCGACTTCTTGCAGGTGAACATGACAAGCAGCAGCAATGGCAAGTGCCACAAACTGCAGAAGAAGAGCTTCCTGGAGCTGCTGCGGTCAGCATCCCTGTAGAACCGAAAGCCGAGGTAGGAGATGTAGAGGTTGATGGGGAGCGAAATGATGGGGAAAGTCCACGTGGTGATGTTGAGGACAGGAGCCACCGCTGAGAGTCCAATTAAGGCCAAGCAGTGCCGCAGAGCCACCCGCCGGCACAGCCCTGGGTGAGTGACAGACATCATGCAGTATCCTCCTCGCGAGTAATCTTCCCGCAGACCCCAGCTGAGGGCATTGAAGTGAGGGAACTGCCAGGAATAGAGGATCCCTCCTAACAGTAATGCACCTGCAGTGGGAGAGAGAGTGTTAGATGATCCCTCAGGAAGTGCCACACACAGACCTCAGATGTCACACCCTGTTTGCAAGAGTGCAGTGCTACTCCCCTGTGACACCAGTGACACTGCACACTGGTGGCACTGCTCTGTACAGGGACAGGGCAGACCCACGAGATAAGGAACCTCTGGTTTTCATGGCATTCACACAGGGTTGGAGCATGGTGGTTTATCTGGTTTTGGAGCACTTAATTTGAAAAGCATTTCAGCAAGTCACTTCCTTCTAAAGAACTACTGCTAATTGGTTCCTGCACCAACTGTCTCTACCAGAGGGAAGATTGGTGGGAATGAAGTGAAATTGGATGAGAGACTGTATTCCTGGGAGCATCTAGATTCTACTCTCTGAATTGGTGTGTCCAGAGAAGAAAACAGCTAGTGGGCAAAGCAGTGGTTGCATCAACCAGACACAGGGAGCCCAGCTCAGTGACAGAGGACAAGGAAGACAAACTGCTGCTCCTGAGACCTGGGGAACACCACACCTGGAAGGCTGGAGCTAGGCCAAGCCCTCTGTCTGCCCACTGCATGAAGGAGGGAACCATTCCTGGCACAGCACAAGCTCCATCATGGACCTGGGCAAGGGGAACTGGCAGAAGCTGTTAATGAACTAACAGGAGATGGAGAACTTACTCCTTCAAACCATTGGAGAAACTTCTAATCAGTTTGATCAAGTAACTCTATTCACACCAATTAACTACTTTCACATTTTAAAAGGAGCTATGGAAGCACCACATTTGCACAGCTCTTCCTGGGACACAGTACAGGGTTTATTGAAGCAGAAGCAGCTCATGTGCTAATTTTAATGAGCCTCCAGGAGGCCCTCAGACCAAGCTCCCTTCACTAATTTTATTTGAAGACACAAAAAAATCCCCCAAGGCTGTTGCAATGTTATGGGCATTTCATGTTTTCCTTTTGTTTATCCACCTCCCAAAGCCTCTGCTCTCACATTAAAATGCTTTCTTTGTACCTGCCTGCCTCCATGAACTCAATTCTCTATGGAAACTTTTCCAAATGGAGCCATGCATCCAGTGTTATCTTAATGACCTGAGAGAAGCAGCAAATTCTTCTCCAGCAATTCTGACAAAGCCCAAGTCACTGTGTCCTCTGAACAGCTTCATAGTTCAGATTTCCTCTCCATCTATTTCTTGGAGCTGTGCATGCCTAGTTCTTGTCTCTAATAGCACAACTCGCACTGGTGCTGCCATGCAAAAAGTAATAATCTCGGTTTGCAAAATTGCCTTTTTTTTTTTCCCCCTACCTTATCACTCGTGAAGGAACTCTCCATTAGACTTTATGCAGGTTACCAGTAGCTTATAAATGCAGGAGTGATGCAAAAGACACATCTCACTGCTTTTCGAACGAGTAACAAATACTCCTTGAAGTGAGTATGGACCTCTGGAAACTGATTACATGAAGCACAGAGACAGACACACATACCTTGGCGTGCAGCTTTCAGAACAACATTGTCTGCCACAAATTCCAGGTGATTACATGAGAACCACAGGGAAGGGAACTTAAAAGATCATCTCATTCCACTCCCTGCCATGAGCAGGGACACCTTCAACTAGACCAGGGTGCTTCAAGCCCTTTCCATCCTGGCCTTGGATATTTCCAGGGCTGGGGCAGCCACAGCTTCTCTGGGCACCCTCTGCCAGGGCCAGCCCACCCTCACAGGGAAGAATTTCTTTCTCGCATCTAATCTAAACCTACTCTCTGTCAGTGGGAAGCCATTTCCCCTTGTGACTCCAGACTCGTGTAAATAGTCTCTCTCCAGGTTTCTTTTAGGCCCCGTCTGGTACTGGAAGGCCACAATTAGGCTACTCCATTTCCTCCTGGTCTATGGCCCAAAATGCTTCAAATCCAGCTACACAATCCTTCTAAAGTAGATTTTTTTTTGACATGGATGTTAGCAGTTTTTCTCAACTGGAACCTTTTAAGACAGCTGAAAATGATGTACCCCAAATTACCAATAATTTCAGAATTTCATAGCCAGAAAAGTCAATCTGGCCCTAAGAGAACAGTATTTGATTCAGTTCTGCTGAAACCTGAGGGAGCAGCTCTGCTGAAATAAACCAAAATTAAACTTACTGAAGGAGCAGTTCTCCCTACATCAGGAGACACAACAGAGAAAATGTTCTTGTCATAAGTCACTCTGTAGTTTTTTCCTATTCTTGTAAAACACATTAATGGAGGCAAGATCCTGAATGCGCTACACCTAAGAGAGCAGTATTTTTCAAGTATCACATCTGAAGTGCTTTAGAGACACTAGCTTGTCATTGTTCAGAACTTAGGTAAAGGTAAGCTACAATTATCCATCAGCTAACGACTCTTAAGCAGATGAAGCCAGGGCCTAAGACATGGGGCAGAGGCTGTCCCTGCTTCCCACAGCTGCAGACCTGTGTCTGTGTGTGTCCCTGTGTTTCGGCTCTAATGCAGATTTTGCTTATTCAGTTGTTCAAATGTTGTGTGCAGCCAAGCTCAAAACACACCCTAAACCTCAAGCACACAAAGCCCTTTAACAGTTCCCTAACTATGACACCATTAAAAAAAGTCATCCGGAGAAACTTTTAAACACAAACAGACCAACTAAAATACTTGAGGCTGGATTCCCATTTACAAAGCTCTGGTTTTTACATGCAAGCCTTTGGAATTTAATTATTTTGATTACATTACAACCATTGAGATAATTGATATTTTACAGAGAAGCTGAAGAGTGAAACAATTTAATAGCCCATTATGAGGACTTTACTGACCCAATCTTTTTGGTTGGTTCCCATGTGCTGGGACATCCTGTAATTTCCTTGACCTAGGCGGAGATTGTTGGGTTGTCAGAGATTTTTAAGTGTCACGTAAGATTGATGACTTGCAAAGCACGACACAAGGTACAGTACAACTCAGCATCACATGAGCTCACAGTAGGAATCCTGTCAAGCCCAGAGCAGACACTGTAATACTCCTTAATTACTAGATGAATGTTAACTATGTCATAATTAACTCAGCAGTGTTTTTAAGCAATATTACAGTAAGACAAACTCTGGAGACTAATCTGGTTCTAAACAGAGCTGATCTACTCTATGGCCCCTGTGCTGTTCCCAACAGTTTGGGAACTCAGTTTAATCATTGCAAATCTCCCTTTTCTCTACAGAGTTTATAATTAAATGAACATCAGACAAGGTTGCTCCCAGCTGGAACACACGGACCTGGCACAGGGTTCACAAAAGCAAAGCTGGTTGTTGGACCAGAGTCATTGCTTGGGCAGCAGGAGACAGCCAGCATCCAGGGGCACCCAGGGACACCCAGAGGCATCCAGCACCTTGGGGTCTCTTGGTTCCTCCACAGCTTGTGGAAATCTGAGAACAGGCACACTGACAGGAACTCAGATCTGTCTGCTTTTCTGCAATGGTTCATAAATTCCAGGACCACAAGTACCTGGCTGGCTTGTGGGTATCCCAAACTCCCTAGTCTTTTTGGCCAAATTTTTAATTGCTGCAATTGAGCCCATTTATGACAAATTCTTCTCTCTGAGTGTGAGAACCTGGGACAGATGCAGCAGACACTTAGAAATCCCAATAAGTTGTCAGATCAGTCCTGTTTGATTTTGGAAAAAAAATGGCCACCTAAAGAAAACAAGGCCCAGGTCTCCAGAACTCTTTCACTCTTGTGTGCAAAACAGGAATAAAATATCTTCTTCCTGAGCTCCTACTCTTTCATCTCTTTTCACTGTCTTAAATCATCTCAAAAGTTCCAGGATCGCAGAGAACCAGGTAGGTCCTAAAGCACACAAAGAGCTCAGGATAAATAACAGGTTTTATTATTTCTCATGGATTTTAAGGTTAAGCTATTATTTCTTTTCTTAAATTCTTCTTTGTGATTTATTTAAATAGTAATAGATCTCCTTTATAATAAACAAGAACAAGCTGAGATTTTTATTTTATTTTAATATGTAAGATAAAGCAAAAATGTCAGCTGGCATTGAAGAAGGTAGAAAATGGTTCTTTCTCTCTGTAAATATATTTTAATCTAGTGAAATACTGAAGTTTTCTAAATTGCACTTTTCCTAAAACAAACAGGACACTAAATTTCACAGTCATTCAGCAACTGCTTGGATGTTTTACAGTTCAATAAATTTGGATAAGATTTCGAAATAATTGTGAGATGAGACTTCCAAAAGGAAATAGTGACTTTGGGTTTGCAAACTGCAGCAGCTGACAGTCTAATTTTCAGAATTACAAGAGCAAGAAGCACACCCTTCTAAAGTTCTGCTCTTTAAGGTGTTAAGAAGGCCATGTGGCTCTTCATAAATTGTGATTCAAACTTCATGGTTTGCTCCTTCTAGAGCAATTTATGATGATCCCATTTGCTTGATGGTCCAAATCTCAGATGAGAGAGCAATGTCAGTGCAGGAGCCAGACTAAGTCCTTGGGCAGGAAGAGCCCCTAAGAGGAGGAGGCTGGAAAATGATTTTTTGGGTGTAAGTCCTTGCAGGCTATGGGCTCTGACCACTGGTTAACATCTGGAGAGAAGAGCAGAGCATTCAGGCATTAACAGCTCCTTGTCCTGCCCACCCTGAGCTCACACCAACAGCAGTGACACAGTGATTAAAAGCTCCAGATCAAATTCCAGTTGCTCAAACTTCTCATGTCCCATAAAGGATAGTGTTCAAGTTCATACAACATTTACTCAAGAAAGAATAAGTACATAGAGCTGCTGAGTTATTAGTGCCAACATAACTCTGAGCAAACTGAGCAACCCGAGGACTGCAAACCTACCCTCTTAACCACTAAAGGGCAGTAATAATGTTTGAATTCTGCCTGTCTCGTGTTGAGGATGGCACTCTCTTAAGTAACAATTTGAAATATGCCTCTTTCTTGCTGGCAGTACCTTTCATCATCAAAGAGCTTTATACTCGTCCAATTGGCACATGGAGCCACAGTGATGGTTTCACCCAGACATAGATTATTTCAGCTTAAATGAGGCACAATACTTTGCGATGGTCCAGCTGAAACTCTCAAAAAATTTCTGAAGACAGGTTTTTCCAGCAAAGAAAAGTCCTTGAACTACAGCGGGGCACAGGCTGGAGCACAGTCTGTGTTTGTGGAAGCTCCAGACTCAGGAGCAGGATCAGCTAGAGTCTGGCCAGCCTGGGAAAGCAGGTGAACATGGGCCTGTCCACACAAGTCAGGACAAACGTCCCAGATTATCTGCAGGGTCTGCTGTATCAACACCATGTTCCTGAAAACACACTGTAGAGGAACAACATGCGCTCTCTTCTTGCCCTTCTCATTGTACTGTAAAGAACACACAGTGCTTTCCCACTGCACAGGGCTCTGCAAACAGATCATGTTCAGGCTGCAGACAGGACCAACACCTATGCACTTAATCAATAAAACAAAAAAATAAGGAATGGGAGCTACCTGTAGCATCAGTTCAAGAACAGACTTGCTCCTTCTGCCTTTGCTCTGGTGCTGCATATGTATAACAGGAAAGTGGCCAACCAGGCATTAAAATAAACATGGAATAGTTAAATATCAGCTCCAAAACAGATGTTGAAATCTTAACTGCATTTCCCAAAGCTGGTGTTTACTGCCTTGGCAACCTAAGAATGCTGTTTTGCTTAAAGCATAATTTTAGTAATTCTTCTGCCTTGAATAATGTGAAGGAATTTTAAAATTATTTCCAGACATTGGTAGCTGTGACTTAAGAGAGGAAAGCACTGGCCTTTTGTCTCTAGGAAACGGGTATGGGTTTGGCTGCTGTAGGGAGGGGAAGGCTTTGGCAGTGTAAGCTCAGCCTCTTAATGGATCATAGTCAGGAAACAACCACACACCGTTTTACTTGATAGCACACAACTGGCTCTCTTCCCTTAAAAGATGTTGAACAAATTACTCCTCTTTAACTCAGACAAGGTAGATTAGAGCTCAGAGATTTGACTTGGTCCAGCTGTATCCACCTGCCTGTGAGCACCCGTGCTGTCTCAGGCGGCCTTTTCCACCTTTTCTACAAGAAATTTTAACATAACCAGTCCCAAACTCTTTACCACGGTCCTATATAAGTTTCACAGGATGTTAAATTGACAAGAAATGTAGAGAATACATGTCCAAACCCTTTATTTTCTGTCTTCTATGCTCATCCAGATGTTTAACACAGTAGTCTTCCCTGGAGATTTGTAACTGTGAGCAATTCTGGGGGTAAAGAAAGATTTTAAAATCTTGTCAAAGCCTAGTTGCCCACTTCAGGTTCAACACAATTTTACAGGATTATTTGGGAGTATTGGTACAAAGATGCACAGTGGTTTGGAGAGTCATGGCCAGAACACACTGTGATGTTGTGATCCACAAGGACTGGTTTGTCCAGCTCTTGGTTGCATTTTCTGTTTGTGAAGGAGAGCTGGAAGGTACAATCATTACTGCCTGTGCTTCAGCTTGTTTTGGTGATGGAAAATGATTGTTAAATCAAGTGACCTCCAGTTACAAGTGTTCAAGATACTGTCCTGATATCATCCCTTCTAAAGAGAAATGTTACCAGCTACTTAATTCTTCCCACTGTCTTTAGAATTAGGAACGGGATTAGCTTGCCAAAATTTACATCCTAATTTGCAATTATGCAGCATTCTCAAACATAAAGACATTTGGGAATTACCTAGACACTAACCCTAACCCAACTGATGCAATTTCCCTCTACCCACATCAGCACCACAGCAAGACAACAATCAGCGCTTTTGCTTCCACTGGAAAACAAAAGTAGATGCTACTGCTTGTGCTGGATGGCACAGGAGTGGCGAAGCAGCCTTGAGAGGAGAAAGAGAAAGTGTCACTTGTAAAGCTGCACACAAGGTCCCTGGGCTGGGACAATGGTCCCGGCTGTCACCGTGGGATGCACGGCCCGGCCTGCATTGTGCCCCTCCAAGGTTACACCGTCGTGGAAACCAAGGGCGACGAGGAAAACACTGGAAAACTCAAAAGCTTCATGGTCAGGGGTTTCAACAGCTGTTTCTTTTGAAGGATGGCACAAAAGGCCTGTGGAGCAGGAGCATCTAGGGGCTGCAATAGACTCCTCTGCAGCAGCACTGAAAGGGAAGGGGGTGCTGGCCATGTGTTTGACTTGTCTGCAAAACAAAAGGATCCTCAGCATCCACCAGAAATAGGAAATGAAGTTGGCTGTGGGATTTTTCACCTTGAGAGAGTGTTCCTGGCTTCTGCCTTTAACAGAAGGAAGCCAGATGTCCTTAGGTATGCTCACCACATAGGAAAAAAGCTGTGTGTGTATGGATACACACAGGCATGTGCACTTCTTGTGTGACACAACAGGTTATTGCAGCCAAAAGCCTCACAGGGAAACACCTTTCATTACACAGGCAAGGCTGAGGAAACAACACCACATATAATTCGCCTTAGCTAACCCCAGCAATAGATGCCATAAAAGAAGAGCCTGTTGGGTAAAATGAAAATACAGTCTTTTGCAAATATGTTTAGGAAGTATTTACCAAAGGACCAGACTCAGCAGAGGATTGCAAATCTGCAGAGCCACACAGGGGCTCCTCATCAGCCACCTCTTTCCCCCAAGTCCCTTCTGCAGATCCCCCCATCCTGATTTCTCTGTGGGTGCTGTGTTTCACACCCAGGGGCTCAGGGCTACCCCATCAGCCATACACAGGGTAGAGAACCAGGCAAAGGGCATACTGCCTGTGAACTTGTGGGGTCGGTCCCCAGGTGCCCCAGCAGTGGAGCTGCCATTTCTTTTGTCTCTTATGAAGATGGAAAGGAAGAAAAAAATAGCCCACTGTTTTTTGTCCTAAATTCAGACCAGCTGCTCACTAGTATTGTCCCTCTGCCTCATTTTTACAGTTTTTACCCCCACAAAGCACACTCCTGGGCCCCCAGCTCCAAGTCTCATATGTCAGTGACATGAATATCTCTGTTTCCTCTGGAACAGACCACAAATTCTGCTCTTTCATCTGGGGCAGTGAAACCCTGAAAAGCTGAGTTTACCAGTGGGAGTTTATAGCCGGAGCCTCCTCTCCTCCGGCAGTGGGATGCTGGAGCTGCCCTGCTCTGGCGGCTGGCTCCCAGACCTGCTCCCACATCAAGGGGCTTTGAAAGCTCCAAGTGCTTAACTGGAAGGGACACAAAGATCTTCAAGCTAATTTAGCATGCAATTAAGCTGTTGTTTTGCTCTCCTTCCTACTAGCAGACAAGTGCTACACCAGGGAAAGTATGAGAGACTCCAGCCTTTGGCAGGTTGGGCACAGGCCCCCCTCTTTCCTATTCTCCTTTTTTTGTTACTGAAACCATCCATCTGCCAAATGTCACTAGCTGATAAGAACTGCCCATTTTTAAATCCCCTTTTGTAAATAGATGCTGGCTGACATAATTAATGTCTACCATACAACACAATTTGAATTACAAAGTAAAGGCAATTTAAAAATCAGCCTCCACATGATTACAATTGATACTGAGTCTATAAATTCCATACCCCGAGGAATTATTTAAATTTCTGAAAATGAATGAAAATCAGTACAAGATGTCTTTCAGGCGAACGAGAGCAGAAGTGGAGCATCTGATAAACTAAACAGTCTCTTTAGATAAACATTCTTTGGTGCAGTAATACCTATGGCTCCTGGGCCACTGTGGCTCTGCAATGTCTGCTGCACTGTCAGGGCCCTTATCTGCTCTGCCACCACCTACTCAGAATAAATCTCTTTAGCTGATAAGAACATTAGGTAGAGGAGCCCTGCTTGTCACTTCCATCTCACTGGGTGGTTTGTATGAACTCCGTGGCACCAAAGTGCTCCGCCCTGTGACACCGACCCTGCTCGCCAGCGGGATCCAGCCTGAGCAGAGCATGGGCAGGGGAAGAAGTATAAAACTTCCTGGGCCCCCAGCATGGCAAGGACATGGGACCATGTCCTTTGGAGCAAGACTCAAGGAGTGGACAAAGTTGATAAGGAGGCTGAAGCATCTTCCCTATGGGGACAGGCTGATAGAATTGGGGCTGTTCACCCTGGGGAAGAGAAGGTTGTGTGGAGACATCACAGCAGCTTCCAGGATCTGAAGGAGCTACAAGGAAGCCCGAGAAGAACTCAGGAAATGTAGTGACAGGACAAGGGGGAACGGATTCAAACTGAGAGAGGGAAATTTAGATTTGATATCAGGAAGAAATTCCTGGTTGTGGCATTTGAATCTACTCCAGTTTCAGTGTTCTGTTAACTAAAAATAACAAGTTTAAATGGACATTAGTCAAGGGAGAAAGAACAGCAGCGTGAGGATAATTTAAAGCATGTATGCACTCTTACACACCAGAATAAACAGCTCTGTTTCTTTCTTTCTTTCTGTGCAGAAGCTCAGCAGCATTGCAGCACAGCCAGGAGCTCTTCTGCTGGTGGATCCCATGCAGGAGGGGGATCTGGCACAGAACAGGGACACTGCCAAATCTTACCTACCTTCCTGTCTCTCTGCTATCACTTAAGGTTTTAAGTGAATGTCATTATTTTCCTGCTAGTCCTTCCCTTGCAAAATAATTTCAAGGTACCTTGATTTACTAGAAAAACAAATCTCTTCAGAAACAAATAGTACCAAGAAAGAACAATGAAATCTGATTTCAAGGAAGCAAACGTGTTACTGCAGATCACAGGCTGGCAGTTAAGTTCTACATAAATACCCCAGATATGTGGCAGTGATATCCTTGTGATAAATTACATTTATCATGCCCTTCTGACCGTCTCACCTGCACTCACTCCCCCAGTGAGGAAATGTTAACATTCCCCATCTTTCATCAGTTTCAAACAGCTGCCATTAAAAAAACACAACCCCCCACAAACCCACAACAAAGAATTCCACATCTTCCCAGAGATAATCTTATCTTTTGCTTTTGAAATGGGAGGTTTTCCCCAAATTACTTTGGCACAAAATCCAGGCATGGGGGCGGGATGTTCAATCAGGCTTAGGTGCATACAGTTGAAGTTACCTATTGGGGTAGAAATGGAACCAAACATTCCTGGGAAGTACCAGCAGATCTGCAAAAATGCATAGTGTAAGAAATTACACAGAGAGCAGTGAGGCTCGTGCACAGGCTGCCCAGAGAAGCTGTGGCTACCCCATCACTGGAAGTGTCCAAGGGCAGGTTGGATGAGTCTTGGAGCATCCTGATCTAGTGGAAGGTGCCCCTGCCCATGGCACGGGGTTGGACAGTCCTTAAGGTTCCTTATGAACCCAAGTCATTCTATGATTCTATGAGTATTCTATAAACTACAGTAAGTATTTGCATCACTGGAAATATGAGGGTCCCAGATTTCTATATGTAAATACACAGTATTTTTTTCTGGTGCAGGAAACTGCTAAGGTATTCATCTTTAAAAGTCATAAACAAAATGAGGACAAATTAAAATAAGGCTGCTCCACTCTGAGATACTTTGTTACTAGCTCTGGAATTGGAAACGAGGAACAAGCTTCAACTCTCTAAGGCACCATCTCCAACTCTCCCAAAGGACAAAATACCTCACAGCATCCATGTCACGAACTCCTGAAGGAAGCAGACACGGCTGTCCTAACTGTTACAACAGTTACAACAGTTTAACACTTGGCTGCCCACAAATGGTAATGAAAGGGCTACACTTAAATATTGTTTTCCCTATAACCAGCAACATGTACAACAATGTGGCTGCTGTGAGAATATTACAAGGAGAGAAAATCCACAGGAAAATGTAAACTCAAAACCCCACCACTTTAGTGGTGAGAACTTTCCTCCTCATTAGTTTCCTGCCTCCCTTCCTTCACATTCCTCTTTGTTATCGAGTAGAATGATTTTTTTAAAATGAGGTGCAAAGGCATTTTCACACCTCTAGAACTAGGTTAAGTCTCCACACTAATTACATATTATTAATGAGTTCAACAACTGAGACCAGGCTGGTTAGGGAAGGGACACGGGTCTGCGTATTGTGTATGGATGCACGCCTGTATTCCGCATGGATACGATGCTGCCAGGGGCTGAACTCTCTTACTGCAAAAGTAGAATGTTTAAAACTGGAAATCATACTCTACAATGCCATAATTTTCTTCCAGTTATTTCTTTTCTCTGTAAAAGTGTTTTTAGGGTTTGTGTTGTGTTTTTTTTGTTTTCCATTTGATACGGAAATGCACTAAAATATTACATTCCAGTCCCTGTTTTCAGGACTCTCCCCAGGTGTGCTTCATTACAAACACCAGTATCAGCTCAATAACATTTCTTTCTCTATTAAATAAGTTGCCTGGCCTTCCTGACACAGACTGGGAGGTGATTTTAAAAGTTTTAGCTATACATAACACACTATGCATCAGATTATAGTGTTCTGACAAATTCTGCTTGGATGGTTTAAAGGTAGCATCTTCCACTGGTGGCATCATTGCCTTCACAGCAGAGCTGGCACAGGGACACATAACCACATTTTAGCTGCAAGTTAGAGAGGAAGAGCTTACCTGGCCACCAGTGGGGTTCCCTGCTGCCCTCTCCGATGCTGT
This sequence comes from Melospiza georgiana, assembly GCF_028018845.1. Taxonomy (NCBI): domain Eukaryota; kingdom Metazoa; phylum Chordata; class Aves; order Passeriformes; family Passerellidae; genus Melospiza; species Melospiza georgiana. The sequence goes on from NC_080450.1 coordinate 11,834,420, forward strand.
ACAGGGACAGCTTTGCTCTTTGTGAACTAGATCTCAAAGAGCAAGTTGACAAATTAAAGATAATGACAGTCAGCGCCAGTTTAATCTGCTGGGCTTTCACTGGCCTCTACAGCAAGGGCTTTTGGAGACATGCAGCTCTGCACTACAGCTCCTCCAGGCTGAACTGTGCAGGTGAAGCACAGGCATATGAGTGTCATCTTTGGACACCAACTCTGCAATAAAGTGGTAAAACCATCACAGAAATCCCCAAACAATTAGTCAAGGTCTAAGTATCTGCAGCCAGAATGATATGAAATTATTTCCTCTCATCCTGTCCCTTGTTTCCTGGGAGCAGAGCTTGACCCCCACCTTGCTGCCCTCTCCTGTCAGGAGTTGTGCAGAGCCAGAAGGTCCCTCCTGAGCCTCCTTTTCTCCAGGCTGAGCCCCTTCCCAGCTCCCTCAGCTGCTCCAGCCCCTTCCCCAGCTCCGTTCCCTTCCCTGGACAAGCTCCAGCCCCTCAATGCCTTTTTTGTCATGTTCCCTCTGCTCCTCTAAAGTACAGAGCTGCTAACTATGTCTGTTATGCAGTCCTAACACAAGACACTATACATTCTCTTATATAAAAGTTCTAGGTCTAAGTAACTTTTGGAGAAGAGAGTATTTGTATAGAAGCAGCACACAATGAAAAAAAAAACCCACAACACCTTCCATCCTTGCTTTGGTTTAGATCTGTGCGGGAACATGTGGACACAAAGCCAACTCAGACCGAGTTTTATTAGGAAGTGCATAAAGAACAGATTTTGCAAAAATTCTGATAATTTCTAGTTAAAAGCCTTGTTGTTAAAAATATTATTCAAGCCTTAAATATGCACCCCCTGTGGGATGAGTGTGCACTAAACCAACTCTTAACAGACCTATTAATTGCACTTCATTAGTTGCTTCAGACTATAAGTTTGTGGAGCCACTTTGATTCTTAAGTTTCTAGCTGGCAGGAAAAACAAGGCCTGATTGTGTCAGAGTTGAGCTGCGGAAGAGATCAGTGTTTTACAAGGGATGTAAAAGTGGTTCACAGCTACTAAAATAGAAATCTTCGTTTGCTTTTCAAGGATGAGGGAAGGAGCATTTGTAACTTGGAGTTTAGCAATGGGTAATTAAGAAATACACCAATAAATTAATCTTCCCAGGATATTTTCTGGCTTGTGGAAAGACAGTAAAACACATCTAGGAATTTTCCAACTGCAAGGCCCTTGCAAGCTTCATCTGACTGGATATGGTTTTAATCCTGAATACGATTTGAACCCTGAAATTATGTAACATTTTCTCCTATGTGAATATCAAATATGCTACTTTCCTTCTGGATTTTTTTAAGATGGTCAGAACACATATTAAATAGGTCATGCTGCTTTATCAGCTCTGTTTTGCCCTGAAATACCTGTGTAAGGAGAGTGTTACCAAAATTAGCTGCTTTCAAAGCCTTACCACAGGATTACAGAATGGTTTAGGTTGGAAGGGACCTTAAAGATCATCTCTTTTCACCCTCTGTCATGGCCAGGGACAACTTCAACTAAACCAGGCTGCTGCAAGCTGTGTCCAACCTGGCCTGGTCAGGTCAAGAACATAAAGAACAAAGTTTACTGCCTTTTGAGTAGGTTCATTATCCTGACAAGCACTCACCCAACGAAAGGGTCTTGTACTCACCAGCATCCAGACTCCCAGTAGCTGCAGTCCAGCCCATGACGGGGGGAATGGCGCCGACAACAGCTCCCACCCACGTGTTGGCAATGCTCATTCTCTTCAGGGGCGTGTAACAGCACGTGTAGAGGAAGATGTTGAAGGCACCCAGGGCCCCGGTGAGAGGGTTCACTCCCAGTGTGAGCAGGGCAACTCCCGGGATTCCACAGCAGGCAGCAAAGCAGACAGCGAGCAGGGGGCTGTGGGGAGACACGTGGCACAGGCTGAGCAGGAGATGGCCTCAGAGAATGGCTGCCATCCCTTCCCTTCGGCCTCCCCCCCAAAATTAACACTGAATTTTTGTTATTGTTTTACTCAGTCATCCTAAATTTTCTTGTTTGAGCCCCCATCCTAACAAAGGCCTTCCCAAAACGTGAAGACAATCTTGCTACAGCTCTGCAATGGAGGTGATTCTTAATCTTGTTCACCAAATAAACTCAAGCTCTGCAAGTAATGGAGAACTGTTCTCCCTTATGGAGAACTGCTGCTTTCAGCACATCTTCCTCCTTCATTTTAATTTTAGTGAATTTAACCACTGGAAAAAGCACTCGGAGTTGAGAGTAAATTAAAATCGTTGCAGTTTGTCAGATTTTTAATTGATTGCAGTTATGCAACGGATCCTTCAAAACACAACAGGGTTAGACACAAAATTAATAAGCATTTATGAGAAAAGTAGTACATTCAATCATTTTGAAATTACATCAATAGGTATAAAGTATTCTTTGACTTTACTGAAAAAAGTCTGAATGTTCTACACCCCCATTTATCTGATGCACTGTACTAAGCAGAGGAAGCACAACAAAACAAAGCTGGCAGCAGAATCAAAAGTGGCTATCTTGTAAGCATGACTGAAATTAACTGAAGATATTTTAGGTTTGGTCAAAAGCAGCAAACAACAGTGGAACAAATTAACTCTGTGCATTTCTACTGTGCATCAGCTGAGAGCTCAGAGAAGGTTGGAAACTCATATTAAAATCTGTCAGAAAGTGGCTAGAGCTATGTAAACTTTTGCTAATAAATTCCACAACAAACATTCAAATAGGATGAACAAGGATTTTTTGTCTGGCTACCAGAACCACACCTGACAGGCAGCATGATACCACAACCCTAAGGAAGCTTTAGCTGTGGTTCCTTGCGCCAGATCAACATGTTTGCTGCTGGTGGGGATCTCCTCCTGTGTGCTTGTTTGAGGTGCTTGGTATAATAGGAAGAGAGAATTAAAAGCCCCTAAGAAATAATGTGGTGTGGGTAAGCTCTGGAAAGGAGGAAAATGCCATTACATTAGTTGTATTTAATAACCCATGTGGCTAAATACACACAGTCATCCATGTAAAACCAGAAAATATGTGTGCTTGCAACGAAGGTCTCTGCATGGAGTTTAGCTTTACACCTTTTGTTTAATTGAAAATCATGAAGCCTTTGTGTTCTACAATCCACTCTGCCCTCTGGTCAAATCCTTAACCCTAAAATAGGTGTTGCAAGCACCGCTCCAAGCCTCATAAGAAAATAAGAAAAATCTGCTGGTGGGGATGATTTTTATGGGAGTTTTATCAGCAAAAATTTCTACCAGTCAAATTTTTATATTTAAGATATTTTTTAGACCAATACAGTACAGAGATCCTGAATACCTGGAAGAACTGAAATGAGCAAATCTTATGCTAAAGATCTGCCTTCAATTTAAATTGACTAAGTAATTTTATCCAGCTTTTCTAAACCATCAAGAGATTTTACGCAATGCAGTGTATTGAGAACATATTTCTACTCAGCATTACCACCCCTGGTGTTACCAATACAGCAGGGGTTGAGGGAGGGTATGTCACTGCCTGTCACTGACAATAAGATGTATAAAATTTGAGGCTGTTTTCAGGAAAGGAGCCATATGGAGCTGTGCTCTCTGGTTCTGCAGCCTGTGGTGCTCCTGTGCAGGAGCTCCTTTGCTCCTGTGCAAAACACAATCTGTACTGCCAACGGTCCCAACACTGACCACAAACGCCAGAGTACTTCGTAGATGTTGCCCCTCTGTAGTGAAAGTCTGAGCAGGCCTGGTTAAACAAATCTATCTTGACTGATTCTTGAATAAAATACAGTCAGACAGTAAACACCAGATTCACACAATACTCACTCTCGAGGCAACAAAAGACCAGTGTGATTCTATGAGGGCTGGGTTTCCCACATCTACCCTGCAGGGCTCACAGACACAAATGAGGGCACAGTTTGATCTAATGCAACGAGCACTTTTCTCACTAATAAGGAGTGAAGACTTATCTACATGTCTCCAGTTTAAACGAACACTGCCCTCCATGAGCAGGCACCAGCCCTTCATGTCTCTTCTCAGACAGGAAGGCAAAGGGTGGGAGTGTAAAGCCCTCCTGTTCTGCCTCACTGTGTCCCTGCAGCACCAACAGCCCTCGGTGCCAGCCCTGACCCCAGGTGTCTGCTGCCTTCAGTTCCAACCAACAGATCAGAAAAATACCTTTAAAAATACAGCTTTATCAAAAGGGAGGGGTGAAGTTAGGTGGCTGAGACCTTCAAAAGATTTGCTGTGATCCTGATAGATGAGAACACATTTTTGTTTTTCAGTTTCTTCTTTTTTGCCTCTTTAAGGGGAGCTCCTAGAGGCACAGTATGTAACCACAGAATCACAGAAGTTTGTGTTGAGAGGGACATTAAAGCCCACCTTGTTTCAATCCCTCTCTGAAAGGCAAGGACATCTTCCAGTAAACCAGGTTGCTCAAAGACCCATCCAGCCCGGCCTTGAACACTTCCAGGAGTGGGGCAGCCACAATTTCTCTGGGCAATCTGAGGCAGTTTGATCAGTGTCTATAACAGTGTCTATAATTGTCCTGATGCTCTCGGGGGAGGGCATAAAGTCAGTGGGGTGGTTCCTCTTAAGCAGCTGAACTACTTTACTCTCAGACATCCTGGGAACATCACATTTTCTATTTCTCTCTAGTGTTTCCTCAACAAAGAAGAGTAATTGTTTGACTTACAAAGGCCTGTTCCTAAAATTCCAACTGATCTGGTCATACTGTGATCTGATGACTCAGCTTTGCTATTTCTGCCTCTTTAAATACTCTCTGGCACCACATAGACACTGCAATGAGAAATCAGGACTTTTCTTTAATGGTGGAAAATGAGGTAGAAGAGAGTTCAACTCACTCTCATGGAAACTTGTATAAGCAATTCCTCACTGCGAGAAAGAAAATATTTGAGGAAAATGCAGAGAGATTTCAGTCACTGGTGATGCTCTTTCTGCTTCAGTGACACTGCAGATTTTAAGACAAGACTGAGCCTAGGTTTAAATCACGGCAGTTTAAAGGGTATTCTGATTTCTACTAGTTTACATCTTCTGGGGACCAGTGTGCATGTCCATGCTCACATTGTTTGTTAGTACTCAGGTACGGGGGTGCACTCTCCATTGCCAGGCTGATTTGATGCACTCTCCATTGCCCCACATCTCATCAAGGGACCATAGGAGATCAGCACCTCATTCTGGAGCCAGAGAAAGGCTGAGACACTGAGCTGTCACTGAATTTACCAGTTGTTACTGAATTTACTGAGCTTCACACAGCTCCTCTCAGTACAGCCTCATGCCACCACACTGACCATGTCAGCCTTGGGCAACCCAATGCCACAGAATTCTTACACAGTGCTCAAAAGGGGCTGAGGGGTCTCTGATGGTTTTCTTCATCCTTAAACCATCCCATGCAGTAAGTGCAGGCTGGTGATAGACACTCATTTCATTTGGGCGTTCATGTTTGCTGAGGGAATCACTCCCATGGGAAAAAGGCAATCTTCCATTGGAAAACTGGCCAAGGAGCTAGCTCAGAAAGCAAACATCTTGAGTAAGAAACTAGGTTTTATGATGGATTCTTGGGAGGAGTTGGTTTCAGTTATTTGGCTGATTAAAATCAGGCTTTGGAAAAATATTGCAAGTGCCAAATGAGTTCTCTTGAAATTTCAACTCTAAAATACCCAGTATGTCACCACATAGGGCACCTCCTAAAGCCAAACCAAAACCTAGTAGCTGTGCCTTGTCCCTCTTCTCTCTTCTACTGACAACAAATACACTAAAATCTACCTAATTAACGTGCTAAAAGACATCCACCTTCAACTAAAAGCTTTTTAGAATTTCATCTTGACTAGTGAATAATCAAACTTCTCCTGATGCAAAGGAAATGTGTTGTCATTTCTTTTCCCAGGGAGTTCACCCAAGATGGCCTCACCCAAGTCACACTGCACTGAGAGCATCCAAGAGGAGAATGAGAAGCAGGAGGAAGATGGGGCCCACATTCTCCTCATTCAGGAGACATGCTGTTGTTTGGGCTGGGGAGGATTGCTCAAGGACAGCCCAGGGCTGCTGGGGGGAATGGGAACAGGCAGGAGGAATTCCACATGGGCACTCTTCAGCTATCTCCTACGCACATGACCATGAGACATCCGCATGAACCCTCATCCAGAGGAGTGAGGAGGCTTTGGAGGATGCAGCAGTGTATTTTAATTCATGTGCAATAATATAATCCCTAAACTAGTCACCACTTACAGATATTCTGGTTATACTCAAACAATGAGCTTACACACATGTGCAGGAAATAAATTTATTTAACAGGATCTGAAACCATGGATAATAGTATTTACTGACTCACAGGCTTATTTGGAAAAATTAGGAGGTGAAAACAAATCAAAGCATTTGCCTGTCTATAAAATTACTGTAGTATTTTACCTATTTCACAGCAGCATCAGCAAGCTTCATGTCTATAATGATCAACAGTGGGACTACTTACACAGGCATTTCTGTGCTGTCTTTGCCAAAACATTTTGTAAAGGTGACTGTCAAAATACAGTTTGAACTACAATCTAAAAAACTGTTAAAAATGGGGCAAAAGTTTAATGAATTTTTTAAAAAATAGAAAAAAAAAAACAACCAAGAGCAAAACACAATTCTCTCTCAAAACCTGTGAGTATTTGAAATTATGGAAAATTCCTGCACCAGCATCTAATGCTTTAACCTATTCCTGTGAAGAGACTGACAGTCCCATACAAGTGCAGACACAAAGCACATATGAATCCTGGACAGGTGCACTCATTCAATCAGCAGTTCTATGGGATTCACATTCAGATATTATGTAAATACATAAGAAACTCAATTTGTGACCATGTGTCAATGGGAAACTGGGCACAACAAACCTACATAAAAAGTAGGTGAAGTATAAGTGCATATATTTTAAAGTTAGATTCAAAGCCTAATACAAAAGGTAATAAATCTTATCTTCTCCCTGTCTGTCAAAAATCCTTCATAGATGTGTCACCTACTTCTAAAAGTGTAAACTAAAAAAAACCCAAACAACAATGCTCTTTTATTTAGTTGCAGCATGAGTGGAATACCTTAATGGATTTGGAACATTTAAATTCCCAGTTGATTATTCTGAATTAGATGTCATTAGTATTGACAACTGTCCCTCATGCCACAGGACCCTGGATCCGTTCTGCCAAATGCAGGGTGATGCTCTAAAATAAGCAGAGCAGGGATGGTGAAGGAAGAATCCAGGCATGGGCTTGTGAAACAAGGAGGGTGGAAAGAGAAGAAACCTTATTTAGAGTAATTTCCATATCCCAATGAAGCCAAATACATACCCTTGTGTTCCTCTGTGTGGGTTTTTAGTAACAGCAAATACTCTGCACAGACTCTGCCCTTTAAATAAACTGCAATTTACCTACTTTTGAATGAGACAAAAACTGGGTTTGGGTTTTTGTGAGTTTTCTGTGTGATCCAAGAGACAGGTTCAGTAAGACCACTGTGCTTCTTCCCCTTGCTCACCCACAGAAATGGTACTAAATTATCCCTGACTTCAGCATCTTCCATGGTGGCAGGCAAACAACGCTGAGACAACAGAGGTGAGACTGATGGCTTAAATTAATTTCAATATTGCTACTCTGGGCCCAAATTCTATCTGCATATAGTGTCAAAACAATTTGTTGTAATAAGAAGAGGGACAGCCTGAACCAGGTTCCTGCACAGATGGGCTGAAAAAAGCAGGAGCTCAAGAGAAGGTATTTTGGCAGACAAAGAACACAAGTGTGACCCTCATCTGCAACTACATTTCACCATCACAAGCTGAGATACGAGTCCAGTGCTGTTCCAAAACCATAATTAAAATCAGCTTTCAGGAGGAAGCATCATAAGTTGCTTATTATTTCTGGAATCTCTAGGTACTAAAAATGTCCCCAGACTACTCGTCAGTACAAAGCTACTGGAGAAAGCCCCCTCCTCTTTTCCCTAATTTTTTCCAGGTCAGCAATAAGTTTTCAAGGCTTCTGAAGCCACTTACTAATTTAGACAAAAGCTTCAGTCTGAAGGTTTCGCCCTTTTCCAACAGCAATGAGAGGTTACACAAACAGAAGTTCAAGTGCCACCCCTTTGATGGTTTCTGTGGCTGCAGAAGCCCATGGTCATGAAGGCGAAAGGATGTCCATGGAGACACCTACCTACATCCATGCAGAAAACCATACTCCCCCTTAGCTGCTGATTTAGTTTTGCTCATCTCCTGGCATCTTCTCAATTCCTGCAGCCAGGCAAGACTAAGAGTTGCTGGAAACAAGTCCCAGGGCAGGAGCTGGGCCTGTAGTCAGCATGACTGTCTTACAGTACTGGGCTTTGGCTTGGTCACCTCCCTCAGTGGGAGGAGCATCAGCCAAAAGTATTTTTTTTAAACTTATATTTATTTTCTTTAAGATCAGCACCCAAGAACTGCTGAACTCTGCTCAGCAGCTTTTAGGGATCCACCAGAAAAACTGGAAAAGGCCATCAACAACAGGAGTTAGAGCAGGCAACCCCATCCCACCTGGAGAAGACAGAAAAGAGCCAAGGGTGTTATGAAGACTGACAGAAGCCTTCATGCTCCCACAGCTGAGGTAACGGGGATGCAGGCCCACCTCTTTCAAGCACACATCTGGACTGCATTAGTGTCATTCCCAGCCCTGCCTCCCCTGATGGACAGATGCCTGGAACTGGCAATGGGGTCGTCTGCTGGTGTGAGTGCCGACAACTCAGCTGACTGCAAGAAAGGAGCCAGAAGGCTGGAAAAGGACATTTTGCCCCAAATTGCCACAACAGCATCCCTGAAATTAGTTTTGATGGAAAGGTAAAAAATTGCCTCACACAGTTTTTATGTTTGAGGTAAGGCCCAGAGCATTCAAAAGAAATCAGTAATCATGGCAGAATGCTGAATGATGGCAATCTACCAACTCTGAAATTAAAATTTAACTTTCCACACAAATCCTTTCAGGCTGTCTATTTATATATTTAGTAATAAAAAACATATCCATGACCACTGTCAACTGTAAAAGTTCTATCATAGCAACAACACTACTAACTTACAGGGATCAGTAGCTTCCTTGCTGATGACTTTACTAAAATGATTCTAATTATTTTTACAAAAAAAATAGATAAAACTCTCAAAGAGCTCTACAAACTGAGGATGTACCTGATAGAAAAAAACATCCACATTCGGATGTAAGATTCTGAATCAAAGTCTTTACATGATGAGCTGATCTAGTGGGTTGCATCCCTCCCCATGGCAGAGGGGTTGGAATTAGATGGTCTTTAAGGTCCCTCCCAATAGAAACTATTCCAGGATTCTGTAATACATCATGACCCCTAATTAGTATAGTTTTGAGGCTGAGGTTTTTAAGGACTCAAAGCAAAATATTTTTACATTCAACTAGAACTTTCAATTATAGATTGGATTAGTCTCAAGGAATGATTTCTTTCCAATTAAAACAAAAAAAACCATAGCTGTAATACTGGCAGAATGGACATACTGCCAGACCTTTATTTCTTTCATGTAGTTCTGATTCAGCACCAGTCACAAGCCTTACTTAACACAGGCAACTCATGCTCTCACTTTTGGTATTCTCTTTTACAGGTATGTTGTGGCTGAATATTATGAAAAGCCCAAGAACCTGCTGATTTGAAGCTTAAACTAGCAAAGTACCAGAGTTACATTAAACAAAGCAATATATATTAAACTATATATATATCAATGAGTGAAAATGGTATTATTTTAAGGGAGAAAATGTTGAGGAAGAGTTTAATAGATATTAATTTACTCTCTTTCAGTCATGCAAGAAAGTTTATGAGTCATGATAAGGGGTGAAGGATGATGCAGTTTAAAACTAAAGCGTGAGAGTAAACTGCACTTTTAATTGGGAATTCAATTTTTCTCCATCTACTGCAAATATCAGAATACAGACTATCTTTTAACGCTGAAGATGCACAAACAAATGGGGAGCCTTGTCAAGCTCTTTTTTTTTTCTTAGTTAATGATTTAATTTTGTCTTCACAGGTTAAGAAGTAGTATCTACATTCTGTCAGTGTCTGGTATTTCATCCCCAAAAACATGTTGCTGTGGTCTACAAGTACTAAGAGTATTGAATTTTATATCAAACTCATATCAAATCACCTTTAACTGAGTGTACCACGATTTTTAAGACTGCCAGAAAACACTTGTTGCAATTCTGCCCACCTGTGTTTTTGTAAATGTCTTTTTTGTAATCTGCTTTCTGGTAATGATTATGATAAAGATGTTGCTAATCTCAGACTGGACAGTACTTTTCCCAAAATGGGAAAAAAAATAAAAGCGAGGAAAATAATGAAAAAGTTCTAAACCTAACTTGTAACATAAAATCTGAGCTAAGGAAGAATTCATTGTTAAGAGGAAGTATGAGAGTGGCAGATGCTCCCCAAAAATCTAAGGAGCTGGGTTAACCAGTAGCATTTAAGCACACTTAAACACCACAGCAATTATGTCTGCAGAAAAAGAGTTTACAGACACAATCCTCAAGTAAACCTCTTTAAAATTCAAATCTCTCTGAAAGGAATCACCCCTAATACCTTTCCTTTGTCCATAGGGCCCAGCCAGGCCCATCAGCACCAACCTGGACATGATTTTGAATGACAGCTGGACCATCCACAGGGAAACAGGGAAGGATTCAGTGAGTGATGTCTAAATCTCTCAAGGAATGTCATACAGTGAGAACTTGGCATAAACAGAGTTCAGTGATGGATAAAATTCATGTATTGCTGGCTAAGTCTCATCATTGAGATGCCTTTTTGAGTTTGCCTCTCAATTGCCACCAGCTCCAGCTTTGCCATCAAATATACTCACTCAGAAGTGCATTTAGTGTAAACAAACACAGACCAGGCTAACATACTGCCTGTCTGTGTCAATTCATTTCTCTCCCAAAGAAGAAAGAGACCAAGCACATAGCCCAGGCCACCCTGCCACAGGTGTGTATCATTGTACAAAAGCATGATCAACACTGTAATTTACACAAAGTGGGGGCAATGCTCCCCTCACTCCTCAAGAATCCAAGCTGCAGATGTTCTGTCTCCCCTGCTAGATTCAGGTGCTTTAAAACTATCATAAACAAACACGGCTGATTTAAAAGAATAATTTCATCCTGAAAGGGACACATCTCTCTTTTTTATGCTTGCATAAATAAAAATTGGCTTGATTGATTTTGCTGAAGGTTTTGCTAAGGTGATGCAAAAATTTTTACTCAGCCAAAGAAGGAGATCAAGAGTCCCACACTCAGCATCGAGCTTTCTCTATACATCTGCTCTCAGTTTAACCAGTTTAACTCTCTGCAAATGATACAAGGATCTGGTTTTTCATGCTTTCATGAGCCTGCCCTGAGGTCTGAGCCCAGGTCTGGGATGAGATAGCTCAGTGCACCGTAGGGAGACTTGTAGTTCAGACAGAAGTAGAACTTTTATGCTTCCCTTTGTTATTAAGCAGATACTCTAACTGGGCCTCATCACTTCACTTGGAAATAAAGAATTACAAATGAAAAGGACCTATACTTACAAAATGTTTATGCTCTTATTACACTTGATATCTACATCACAATGTTAATCATAACAACCCTGAGGAACCCTGTGCAGTGTCAACAGGCTTTTGGTATACGGCTTTGTTAGGCAGGAGTGAATGGGTGACTAATAATATTCACAGCTTCCCGCAGTCATGAAAATGTAAATATTTTTTTAAGTGCTTACAAGACAAACCTACAGTAAATCTGAAAAATGTCCCCCATAATATTTAAACTAAATTCTCCTCTTTGATCTAACCTTAGAGTGTGGCAGTGAAGTGATCCATTTATTCTACTTCAAAATCTCAGTCCTCTCTTTTAGAGCCAGACACCACCTAACTAACAGGATGGATAATTTGGTTCCTCCAGAAATATTTTTCTGATTTAGAATGATTAAATATAACATGTGCTTCTGCTAAGCGCTCAGCCAAGATTTGGAAAGCAGTGGTAAAGAAGTCTCAGGTGAGATCTCAATCCCATTCAGACAGAGAAAACTGATGTTCTAGGGTATTTTTATCAACCTGCTCCTGGAAAAACAGAAGAGAGAAGATAGTTCAGTCATCTCAGCACAGGTTCTAAACACTGCTTCTAAATACATTTCCAGGAGCAATGAAAATGAAAGAATTAAGTTATTCCCTACAGCAAAACAGAGCAGGACAAGAAGCAAAGGTCTGCCATGGGAAGAGGATCAGCCTCTAGACACAAGCCAGTGGAAGAGCAATGGAGCAGATTGAGCCTGACAAATTTCAAATTTCAGATTTCCTTTCTGCCCATCTGTAGATTCCCCTGCACCACTGCAAACATGCCTTTGACACCCACAGCATGAGAACACTCTGTAGAGAAGTCATAACTACCAAGTCTCATCTCAGAGGTGAGGAGGATGAGGATGGCTGTATTTTGGGATTCCTGTATTACCATCGAGGTAGATTGTCTACAGTTACCCTCCAGAGGTACAGAATTTTTTAGAGGAAAAACAAAATGAAAAACCCTTCATATACCATCAAAGTGTGCAAATAGAACATAATTGTCATAAATATTGTCACACAGGCAGCAATAGGAGTCCCTGCGGCTCCTTTCCAGCATGATTTATAATTTTATATTCCTTGTGATTTTACATCCCTAGCAAAAAAATAACGAACTAAAACATATCAAAGCCATTCTCCACATATCTCAACCTCAGGAATGCAGCTTTTCTAGTCATAGAGACCAGAGAGCAAGCATCTGTGTTCACACAGCTAATTAAAGTGCAAGAAAAACCTCTTTTATATCTGACTTGTGAAGCTGATAACATGTAAGTTATAACTTGTATGAGACATGATAAACTCTGTCCTTCACAGAGGGAAATGGACTTCCAACATGACTCACTGTACACAGATCTCGGGGCATAGCAGCTTCTAATCAGAGGCAGCTCCATAATGGACTCGATGAGCAGTGACACTTCCTACACCACTTGGCACAGGGTGAATGATGATGCTGTTGTTGTTAAACCAGACAAGGCTCAATACTAATACAAGGAACAAAGTGTTGGGGTTTTGACTGCATTAAGCCAGAATTTACAAACATGAACCTGAAATGTTTGACAGATATTGGAAGAAAAGCCATCAGGAGAACACTGCCCCCAATATGGGGAAAGGATCATGGGCTTCAAGATTAAATATTGTTTGTTTGTAAAAATTCACTTTAACATTACTTTTGGAGAAAATGACTCATTGCTAGTCAATTAAGAAGAGAAGTGGCAATGGTTGCAATCAGTGTCCAAGAGGCCCATCCACACAAGACACAGAGATGGCAGGATTAGTGCACAATGCTCCCTCCAGCTCCTGCGGCTCCAGCCCCCCGGCGAAGAGCTGACATCAGAGGATAAGACAACTCCATCAGGAGCCCCTATCACTTCTCTGCAGTGCTCTCCACAAGCAGATGGAGCAGCTATTTAGCCAAATGCACCGTGACTCCAGCTTTATACACGAGCATGTGGGATGTTTCCTAATGTGCGGCAAGGCACAATGTACTCCGATTTATCAACTGTCCCACATGCAATTAAAGATTCAGATAAATAATTTGGGGTAAACACCCATCGACTGAGCTGAAAAGCAGCAAGGCATGAGGGGTCAAGTGTTTCTGCAGGATTTATATGTACCAAACAGAGCTGCATGCAAAGGAATGTCTGGGTTGAGCTGTGGCAGAATGAGGCCTGGGCAGGAGTGAGCTGGAGAACCAGCAATTGCTTCATTTCAACTGGAACAAATTTAAATGTGGAGTTAATAAAACAACCCTCTTTACTGCCCTAAGAAACAAAATATATATGCAGTTAGAGCCATATAATTTCCTCCTAACATACATTTTGATCTGAGGAGAATGTGCAGTATCACCATTTTTCTGTGCATTCTACAAAAGGCCTCTAATACCTTAGAACCATTTAATCAACATCCCATGCAGGCAGTGAATAGATAATTGAAATATAAGTAAGTACTGTCATCCATATCCCCTTTGGGAAAGAGACACAGTATATCATTGCATTAAAACATCCTTTGATGTGGGTTTTATTCTCATTAAACTATGTTTTAGCCCCAAGGTTTCTCCCTCCAAACCTCTCTGTGACATGACCATGCCAGGAAAAAAAAATTTAAATACCCCGCTGTTCAAAAGGCAAGAAATACATTTTTACAAGCAATTGTACATGTCAAAAATATAAAGCTGCCTTTTTAATTTCTTGTTTACCAAACACAGTCAATGACAGCTCCTGGAAAACACAGGGTGGAAAAAAAAATGAAGGCAGGAGGGTGGTGGTGGGGAAGCATTTACTTGTTTTTAAATAATAAAGCCTGAATACAAGCAGGATAAGAAATTCTTGAAAAGACTGCTGTGATGGTGTCTGCTTTGAATTGTGCCGTGTTTAAACAAGAGGAAAGCCTCCCACTGAAAAAAGAAACATTTTTATCATTCAAAAAGATCTCAGGGCAGTCCCTTTAAAATGAGGTATTTTCTAAACAAAGCATCAGAATGTTCCCCTGCAGGGAATAAGCATCTAATCTCTTAAAAATTATTATTCCTGAAGAACTGCAGATTTATGGAGTTTTTGTTTTATTTGTTTTAACTTAAGTAGAATGAAACCTGTCTGAAATGACCACCCAAGGGAGCAGAGCCATCGGCTAAGCAGGGGCTGAGCTCTAAAGGGGACCCAAAGTTGTACCAAGACCCCTGGGGAGGTTTAAATCTCTGGCTTAACCACAGCTAGCAAAACCCTTAATGCAGGTCTCTGCGTAAGCCTAGGACATGGATTTTCCTTCACTTTACATCCATACAGCTCCACTAATATCAGTAGGAACATTCCTGATTTACATTAATGTTAAGCATAGAAACAAGCTAATTACCCTGAGTTATCCACAGTGATTACAGGAGAAATTTTGTTTTAAAATGCACACATTTTTTCAGCGTGAGCTGGTTTTGTTACACTTGTAATAGTCGGCTGGCTACAGGCAGCAGAGTGGAAAACTTAGTGTTACATAGAAATAGTCTAGAGTCACAACGTGCTTCTGAATAAATAAAATTTCACATGTTGCAGTTTTCTACTAGTTTACGAACATCCAACTTCCATATCTGCAATTGTGACTACAATTCACAAATATAAGCCATTGGTGAGAAACAGTACTAGCACAGGAGCCCTTTTTGGTCTGATTCTTCAAGAGTCTGGTTTATAGTTCAAACTGAGCCGAATCAACACTCCACTCAGAAACATCAATAAGTGTTACTGTCTCCATTAACCGCAGCAACCATCAACTGTGAACATGAGAAGTGGAAAGCTCACAGACAGAACACAGCTCTTGGGCATTGAAGCCATTATATTGAAGGGTTTTGAGACAAGATCTGGAGGAACCAGGTCTGACCTCAGAGCTGAGACTGCTGTGAGCAAGAGATGGGTCTTCATCTCTCCTAAGGCCTCTTTCAGCCTGGCCACCCTCTAAAGGTACCTGTGTAATGCTTCATGGTCCAGGTAAGCAAAGGAGAAGCCCTAGGCCCACTTCCATGCAGCCACTGCTGAGTGCAAAGCCAAAGGACTGGGTACAGAAAACAGCTGTAAGCTGCAAAGTAGCGCAGGAGCAGAATTGAACAATGTCTACACGGTCGTGAATTGGCTATTTAGAACATACTGTTCAAGGTCTTTTTTTCTTAAGATGAGAAACTATCCTTGTACAACTATGAAGTCTTTATGAGTGATTAGCACAGTGGATCCAGTAGTACTCCAAATTCATATAACTGCCAATATTCAGAAGGAGTGTGTGCAGGTAAAGGGTGATCAAACCTGTCCCTTTGCACAACATAACAGAGCAGGACACTTGTCACCCTTGAGATTGATCTCACTCAGTTACTGCAGCTCATACCAGAGATTTGTTAAAATTAATCTGCAGGAAAATTAAATCCATTACCTTAAAAAATAGGGGAATAAATCACACCCAACAGGAAATCATGAAAAGCTGCTGCCATGTGAAATTTTTCCTCGTCAATGACACAGAATAAATTCATAGAAGGAAACAGTATCAGCTGTTATTATAATGCAGAACACAAATATGCTCAATGAGGTTAACACTGCAGTCCAAGTATAAAGAACATTTCAAGCTGTTCGCATTTCCAAACAAGACTTGAAGGGTCAGAGGAGGGAGGAAGATGTGGGCAGGCAGGATGATGGATGGCACTCAGTGGCACACTGTGTTTGGGGCTACTCTTGTTGGTTTTGCAACAGGATGTCTCTGATTACTCTCTGAATAGAGAATAAGGATGGTTACATCTCATGGCTCAAAGGGAACATTTTTTTCAGAGTCTTACAAATTAAACAGAACATTGTAAAGCAAGGAGTCAATAAACTATCTGTGTTGTTTGCCACAGATCTCCCAACAGTGTCAGAAGATTCCCTGGAGGCACCAGAGTAGGGGACTGGCAAATAAGGTAAATGTGTTCTTATCCCTACATTCAGCAGCCCCAGCTCTGCAGAAACCATCTGTGCCATTGCCTTTATAAATTGTCCAACCCGAACATATAAAATATAAAGCAAGGGCACACTGAGCCACTAAGTTATTCTTGGCCATCAAGATGATGCAATACAGAGACTTCACAAAGGATGGAGGAAAAGCCTCATCCTTCCAGAGATCTTTGCAAAACTGGCTCCTGGCTCACAGGGAATGATGGACAGGCCAAAGCTGCCCAACTGAGACACTTCTTGAACATCACCAGTAAGAGAACAATACTGTCTCCAGCCAGATGTCCACACCTCAAAGTGCAGCCTGGGCCACAGAGCCTTTTTCTGAAAGCTACTGACTGATGTTCCTCATCAATGCCAAAGGAAATTTCCAGTCCTCAGCAATTCACAGAAAAGGGTGACATGTGGGGGTTTGGGAACCACATGAATGTGTATGCAAAGAAATTAACCCCTGAGAGGGACTTGTGTTTTCTCAAACTGAAGGCTGCTGGCAGAAGGGAAGGGGAGAGATGTTGTTGGAAGCAAGATCACTTAGAATGGACAGCTGGTCCTAACCCTGAACAAATTGGGGGCTGAAGCTGCAAGTCCTTTGTGGAGGCCACAAAGCAGAACACATGGGAATAGTTTCTCTACAAAAGCTTAAACTTTCCTAATGAGCCACTTCTGTGAACTGTCTCACTTAAAATGGAGACACCAGCTCATCCAGGGACTGCATGACTCAGTAATTCCAAGAACCTCACTGGGGCTACCAGTGTGACTGTAGTACATACAAAGCATGTAAGAATTCTCTTTGTGATGACACAAGCTCTAGAAAAACTCTCAGTGTCCTCAGTGCAGTTTTCAGTGGGCAGGAGTCACATCAAAGCCACCACTGAAAGCCTCTCCAAGGAGGTGCAGAGCCAACATGACCGAGAGTTAACAGCCTTCTCTCTTAAAAAGGGATCTTAAGCTCAGGGCAAAAATTACTACCCATACTGTCCAGTTCTGTAACAACAACTATGCCAAATAAATAAAAAGCAAGGAAAGCAAGGAAAAAAGAGAATATATTTACAAAGAGTACAAATGAAGATGGATTAGAAAATTATGTCTTGTTTGCACTGGATAGCACAGATGTTGTAACACAGCAGAATTTAAAAAGCAGTAAATGTTTCATGAAATGAAGCAGCTAAAGAGAAGAAAATGTCAGCACTGAAATGTCAGACAAATTTTGGGCAAGAACTCCCCAAACTCTCTGAATTATTTCCCAGAGCCAAGACACTGGTCTCTTATGTACTATATGTCCATCCCTCTATTGTCTGGTTTTGACTGGTTTTAGCATAACCATTTACAGGTTTTATTTTATCAGCCAGGAAGGTAAGAGTTCAAGGAACAGCAAGAAATATGTGGCAAAATACAACAAGGTTAGATTACGTGCACTGGTTTATTCTCCTCTGACACACTACAGAAGAAATAACCCCAGTCAAGGTCTGAGTACTCCACAGTCTGCAGGGAGCAAGAGCAGCATCACTCAAGGGAAGTGACACTAAAGAACTTTAAATTAGCTGTTGACAGGCAGGTAGATAGATTGATGAGTGATTGCCCAATGTCCCCAACATTACCATTTTGTGGTGAAAGCAAATATGAAAGGGGGGGAAGTAAGAAAATCCATGAAATACGGTTTTGCCAATTTGCGGTGCACTCAGATGACAGTGAAGTTCACTTATGGACACTGGAAACATAAAATAAATTGTGTTCTCTGAATCAGAAGTTGACAGAAAGTTTCTGAGTTATATTTTTGACTCCAGAAGCACTGCAAGCCATGCTAGCAGACCATGATAAAAATAAAATAACAATAATAAAAAGAAAATCTCCCCATCATTTTTCCTCCTAGTAAGTGTTTCTTCTCCCAGAATGTAAGGACCACATGCAAGGGAGGCAGAAGTGCAAGTCCCCTGAACCACACAATTAAGCCTGGCTTACTGTATATCCAAAAGATGCCCTCACTGCAGTGGTCCTTAAAATATTTTTTAAATTAAATTAACTTGGAAATCTGCAATTAGCACCACCTTTGAGAACAAATCAGAACAAGTTTATTGAAGCGCTCTAACTATTTACCACAAGAGTGAATTTACCCCCGAGGTTCACTTGAGTATTTTGTCTCAATTTTCTTGTAGTTTCATCTATCATGTTTTTTTTCAGTCCTCCAAAGGTGATGGATAAAACACAGAAATAAATGGGACCAACTGTTCACAGAAGCCTAAGGGAAAACATAATTTTGTTATAAATACTCTTTGGCACAAATCATGGAAATGTAATACTAAAATTGTTTGTTGAATCATTTATGAATTGGGCCTTCAGTTTTAGTTTGCAAATAAGTTAGAGGATTTTTATTGATGTTCTTTTTCACTTTGCTTTTTTAGTTGCCAAACAGCCTTTGAGAAACTAAACTGATACATTATCCAGAAAACAGAGGGAATTGAGGACTTTTTAAAAGGAAATTCCTATGCTAATGAAGGACTTTTTTTGGTGGGGGGAGGAATTTACTTGTAGATTATGATAAACTTTATGATAACAAAATTTTAAACCAATTTCCTAAGATGCCACAATGAGTTTTCAACCAACAAAAGATGTAGAAGCAACACACATTTTTGTGTTTGTTCTTAGATGGGAAAATTTTAGGATTTATTATTACAAAACAAAAGTTCAGTGGAACATAACTGCATGCTGCCACACCATACACAGAGTCATTACACACGAAGAAATATGTAATATGAAGGGAAATTCTACAGTATTGAGAAATTCAGTATTTTACAGCTGTGAGTGCCCAAACTGCTCACACAGAAGTTATAAACATGAAGAAACAGCAAGGAACAAAGAATTGCATTTCTCTTAAATGTTCTGTCTCAAAGTGTTACTTTTCGTCATCTGAAGAGGGAGAGAAACTTGGAAATAGATAAAAGGTTCATTCTTTCTTAGCCAGAGCAGGTGTGCATTGCCTTACCTGATCTGTCCTCGCACCAGTGGTCTGTTTTTAGTCCTGTTCATATTTGAGTCAAATGGAACCTCAAAAAACTGTAATTAAAAAAAGAAAGGAAGAATCAGAATGAAAGGATACCGGAAAACATGCCACACATGGAATGTCCTGTCTGCATCTGCAGGTGCTTTAGTTTCTCCTTTTGAAGGTTCAAGGATACAAGGAAAAGAGTAAATGGGTTTTATGGAGCTCTCATTGATTCTTCTGGCACCCCCTTAGAAAGAAAATCACCCAGAGGACAAAAATAGTTTGCACCCAAAAGTTCATCATTTGAAGTATGGTTTGATTCCAAGTTCTTTTCTCAACAGGTCTGACACATCTTTTAGATATACATTTGCATACACACATGAAAATCACGGAATCATTATGGTTGGAAAAGATCTTTAGGATCATCCAGTCCAACCAGCACCACCACTATGTTCACCATTAAACCACATTCTCAAATGTCACATCCACAGGTTTCCTGAACACTTACAGTTATGGTGACTCCACCACCTTCCCTGGGCAGCCCTTTTCAAAGCCTGACAAGCCTTTCAATGAAGACATTTTCCCTAATGCCCAACTGGAACCTCCCTCGGCACCAGTTGAGGCCATTTCCTCTCACCCTGTTCCTGTTCCCTGAGAGCAGAGCCAAATCCCCACCTGGCTGCACCCTCCTGTCAGGGAGTTGTGCAAAGCCAGAAGGTCCCCCCCTGAGACTCATTTTCCCCAGAAAATGATGATATAGATCACAGTTCTATATTAATACAAATTGTCCTTGCAAATGTTCTTTGAAGACCTTCAGGTCTTTAAAAGACAAATAGTAAGGTTTTTCCAGTATCACCTACCTTGCCAGTACCTATAACCCACCCCAAAATCAATCAACTCTTGTAAAACGCTACTGGAACTGCTCTGAGCCTCCAGTTGGAGCAGGAGAGAGTGAACACACGATACAGTGTTATCTAATGTCACAACTCAAATTGACTTCAAACATGGCCTATGGGAAAACTCATGCCGGAGGACAGGTCAGGTCTCAACTTCAACACTAACCTGGAAGTGTTGGATGTTTCACAAAGAACCTTTATAGGATACAGACACAAGTTTCTTCGGATCAAGTAAAGCACCTCACTTGGATCTGAAACAAGTGATCGCTTCTGACAGCTCAGTGTTTTGCTAATGGTTTGTTTCATTGTTGTATTTCAGAGGCAATTATGGTAAATGGAGGAAAAAAAAGACATTTGACATCAGACTGGTAGAGCAATACAAGGGGAAAAAAAACCTCTGTAGGGCTAAAGTCTGTTCACCAGAAAATATCTGGGCTACGATTACTTTTTTTTGTAAGTCACAGGTTTTATTTCTACTTGCAAAGGTCTGACTGCCTTGAGTTACTTCCATTTTAAAACAGTGCAGGTGAAGAGCTTTATGCTTATTTGACAGTATTTAAACTTATACATAAAGGTGTCTGTGTGCAATGGAAAAAATCAAAATAACGTACAAGTTTTAAACTCAATGTGTCTCAGACACAAAATGGCTAAAATGAAGAACAGCTGAATAGTCAAGACCTGTAAGAATTTAAACTTATGCAGTTGGGTTATCAATATAAGCTGATGATGCCATGCTTAGTGTATCAAATATTTCCATATATTTAATACAGCAATCAACCTCTGAACAGAATATAAATTTTGAACAAGAATTTCCTCTGCTGACTTAAGTAGTCAAAAAATGTCTATGTCTATTGTATACAGACACGGCTGCTCCTGAAATTAAGACTACTGCATGACTTCAGACTGAAGTTTTTTGCTTTTTTAAATCTGACTATTTGAATAATCTGTTACTGTCAAGCACATGTATACAGCATGACGCTATACTTCCAATGGAACTAAACTTAAAAAAATCCTTTTACTTGCAATGCCCTAGATTCCTTCACTGAGCTAGCTGCTATTCCATGTCAGCAAAATGTCATTTATCAAACTTTCCTCATTTTGCTCCCAGACGTTCAGCAAAATTCTCTCTCCATTTGAAATTATTTTCCCCTGATATTCTTGAAAAAATGAAAAAAGCCATGCATCTCAAATATCATTCCATAAGAATGAAAGAGTGAAGTCAAACTTATTATCTCATGTCAGGCCAACAGAGTCCTGCCTGTTTCAGCAAACAGTAAATTCAGTAAGATGAAGCCTAGATAAATAAATACTTTAGAAGCACACAAGAGGCTTTTTCCTCAGGAAGTCTGAATGCACCAGTTCAGCTGGACATGGCAGAATATTATCTGCCCTCAGTATCTGGGAAACTGGCCACCAAAAGGGCAGACTGAGGGTTAAATCTACAGCATCTAAAAAGCCCTGAGTGACATAACTTGGCAACAGCTCTCAAGAACCTAACCTAAATTTTAATCAGCATGCATAACATTTAAAACATGACAATGGCAAAAAAAAAAAAAAAAAAAAATCAGGCTAGCCAGTACTCTGTGGTTTATTTCTCTGGCAGGTTCATCATGCTTTTTGTGCAGATCTCATCTCATTAATATAGAGTAATTATATCTTAAGCATCCTGCAATTTCTAGCATAGCTGTCACATTACTGCTCAGAGCTGTTTACTCCCATGGCCTTTCTGTCCTTCAGCTTCTTTAGACTGGTTTCCACTTTGTTTATATGTGAAATGTTGAAGAATGCCTAATTTCAAACTACCTGCTGGAACCAGCAGTGCCTGCAGAGGGTGGCTGAGCACTCAGACCTTCCAGAGGGCTCACAGACTAATAATTTTATTAAGACTATGCCAAGATTTCTGTAACAACACCTTGCAGCTGCAGATTACATGATGGTGGCACTTTCAGGACTATTGATAGTGAAAGAGGACAGTGTGTCCAGTGCCTCTGCCTCTGCTCCTTCCTGAGTGGGAAGGGACCCACAACGATTATCAAGCCCAACTGCTGCCTCTGCACAGACATCCCAAGAACCCATCTCTGTGCCTGAGACTGTTGTCCTAGCAGTCCTTGAGCTATGGCAGCTTTGGGCTGTCACCATTCCCTGGGGAATCTCCCTCTGGGTGTTGAACACCAAGACCACTAATTTAGTTTCCCAGAGAGTGGCCTGACAATTTCCAGTTAATTAGGCCAGTGGAGCCCTGAGCACGTGCTGCACTTGCCATGCATGGTTCTGCAAGAGAGATCACATCTACTGAACTACAACAGTCCAACACCTTTACTCCTGTTCACATGAAAACACCAACAGAGCGCACTAAGACGAACAATATGCCGTAGAGTTTATCAAACAGATCTGCCACACTTCAGCTAATAAGCATCTTTCATAGACTACTTTGGATTTCGAGTGTATCAAGGACCAGCCTGGCCGCTGGCCCAGCTCTAATCAATGACATGTGGTGGAAACAGCAGCAGCTGAAACAGGCAACCAGCATGCCATGTACTGACATAACATTTTACTCTAATGCTAAACACATATTTACAGCAGAACTGACAATCCCAGGAGTCTAAAGATGGAATGGAACCTTGCTATTAGAAGACAATTTAATTCAATGTAACTCTGAGGTTCTCCCACTGCAAATCCACCCCTGAACCCAAGGAGGCTTCCATGTGTTCTTTGCCAACAGAATTGCCCTCTGGATCTACATATTTCTCTTCAAAGCCTCCCAGAAGGGCAGTTCAGGTAAATTTTCAGCACTAATGAGTGAAGCAGTCACCTCCTCCTGATGGTCTCCAAAATCCCCCCTGATTTGTACCACATGGGGAGGTGGAGATGAGCTTTAGGTGATGGCCAAAGCTCCTCCTCAGCCAAAAACTCTTGCTATGGACCCAAGCAAACAGTAATACGATGCAAATACAAACCACTACAGCTGGATGCCCCTCTAGAGCACTTCAATGAATATCTACAGCCAGAGGTAGAAGCCAGGCTGTACAGGGCAAATCTTGCAAATATTGATCTTGTTGAATTAGGTCTTTCTGTGTTCTCCCAATTCCCCTGAGCTACAGAAAGCTCTGATTTTCTATGGTTTTCTTTGGTATTTCCCAAGAGCAAACAGTTAACCAGAAACAACACTGAAACACATGCTGGAAACCAAAAAGGTGCATGAATCAAGGAGGAGCAGGTGGACCAAAACTGTGTGGAAAGCACAGTGGCAGAGCAGGCTGTGCACACCTGGGCAATAACCTGCAGTTTCCTGGTAAGGTGACATCCAGAAAGTCACTCCTCCCAGCTGGCCATGCAGCCTCCAAATTCATCAGGTTTCAGCAGCAGCCGTTCACATGAAGTCTCCTGCTTTTCCCATTCAGCCAAAAGAAAGTAGCTTCAAGCAACACTGGAAACCCACCAGACCACGAAGCGTCAAGTACTTTCCTCTGAGACTATTCTTCCTCTCTGTATTACCTAATTATTTCTATTCCTCATGTTTTCAGTGATTTATCTTACATTGTCATAAAGTAATATATAATTACATAAATGGAGAAGAAAAACATAACATATAATTCATGGTAAATAAGATCATGGTAAATAAGATCAAAGTCAAGATTATTATAGGTTTCCTTCTGGTTTCTTTTAAATCACTTTTATATGAAAACAACAAAGAATAATTAAAGCATATTACAAAAGTCTTTTTACTTAATTGTACACAGATGTGACTAAAATAAAAGTGGAGGGAAGGATTTTCAAAAGCACTCATGCTGATCTAACACGATTCTCACTAAAGTCAATGGCAGTTTGACTTCAATGAGAGCAGAGACAGACTAACACTGAGTGATTCTGAAAATCCCACCCTAATTGTACAAACAAGGGAAGGCTTTGGAGACTGCTGGCTTGGAGATTGTATATTTGAGAATCATAAAGGGCACACAGCACCTGTTTGTCTTCAAGATATGAAAATAAAGCAAGGCAAATATTTTAAGGATTAGAAATACCTTTTTTTTTTTTTTTTTTTTTTTTTTTTTTTTTTTTTTTTTTAAGGCTGTATCTGAAAACCCTCTGGCAGTGAAGTTCCCTGTCTTACTATAGATCTGCTGTGATATTTTCCATCTCAAAGAGGTTTCTAATTAAAAACGAGATCAATGCAAGCCTGAGCAATCTTACTCACAGAGGAGGGCAGCTAAACCCCAGACTGTCATGTCCCACAAAACTGGAAAGGTCTGCCACATAAACGATCTGACACAGCTTCTTTTTTATTTTTTTCTCCACACAAAAGACACATTCCTATTATTATCTAGCATTTAAAAGCCCATTGCTCTGTACAGGGAATACAACAGGAGGAAATTGCTAAGAAAATGTTGATACTTGTGACTTTTGAAATTTTTCAGGATGGAGAAGGCAGACTTAGTGGTATACATCTGTCTGACCTGTTGGACTAACAACCTGTCATGCCAGCTCTGCTTTTGAGTGCTCAAGAGGTGATGCTGTTATTCTCTTGACCACTCTCAAGTGTGGCTTTCCAAGGATTCCCAGAGACACTGTATCCAGAATTGGGCATTTAAGGCTTTACGTGGCATTTAGTATTTCAGTACCCTTAACTGGCAACAGCGGCTGGAGCTGCCGCATGCCTGACACAGCGCTACATGTTTGTTTTCAGCTCATCCAAATCCTTTTAGTGGCTCCAACCAAAAAAACAAGTAGTCACTGAGCTCTTGCAGCTTGGGCCTCTTCCTCAGCACTTTGGCCAAACAGCATCCTTTGCTGATACCACAAGTGCCATTACAGGGCAGTGATAATGTGGAGTGTCACAGCAACGTGCTCCTAACACTGCTGCACCTGTGGGGCTTCTCACAGTGACGAGGGGTCAGGACAGAGGAGAGGATGATGGACACATCCTGAAATACACTGCTGGTAACCAGGGAAGCCCAGCTGCATAAACCAGGGGCTCTGCAGGTGTGGATGTGCTTGTAGCACTCACTGGAGCAAGAGCAGTGAGGATAGAAGGAAAGACCCCGGGCCTGCTGTGCAAGCCTACTGCAAGGAGCTAGAAATTAACATTAATTATGTAAATAATGTGGCATTTGTACCAAAATTCTTTATCTGCTTTACTCCACATAAAAATTTTTTCTTGTCTTCATCTTCGAATCAAGTTTTCTAGTACCAGTGCATGAGAAATTAGCTCATTTAACCTAATTTTTTCAATGCACCTGATGTCCAAAGCTTGAAATGGGAGAAAAGACATGAATCTCCTGGTTTAGTAAATGAGAAGGAGGTCAGGTGACCACCGATGAGCCTGGCTCTTCTCATTAAAATCGTATTTTGCTAGGAAGATAGCATAACAAAAATGAAATATTAAAAATAAAAGCAGGCCTTTATAAGCTGCTCCATCTCCAAAAATGCTGACTTTGTGAGCCACCTAACTAGTGTATTCCCAAGGCCTCACGGACGTCAGCCATGGCTTCAGGGGAAATGAAAGCTGGATACACAGACAAGCTTCACCTCATGTGATCCACACTGGAGAAATAACCTCCATGAGAAGGAATACTGCTTTCTGGCCAGCTGCTAAAGCCTAATAACATTATACATTTACCACCATTAAGTCCTTTTTATTTAGCACACAAACAAACAAACAAAGCTCCTTTCTCCAAGCATTTCTTGAGCCCCTCTTCCAGGAGGACACTTGCCTACCAATGCTTTTCGCCTTCTTGATCAAAGGAGGCAATTCCTAAGTGCAGGACACACTGCACTGAATATCTTTCCATCATTTCGGATTTTGTTGCTGTCGGGCTCTCCCTTTTCAACTTAAAATGCAGAGTGCTAAAAAATGGGTTTCAACATTTATCTGTGTTGTGCTGCCCTGGAATAAAATGGAAAACTT
The DNA here is from genome assembly GCF_028018845.1 of Melospiza georgiana. Taxonomy (NCBI): domain Eukaryota; kingdom Metazoa; phylum Chordata; class Aves; order Passeriformes; family Passerellidae; genus Melospiza; species Melospiza georgiana. Next base: position 11,860,753 of record NC_080450.1, read on the forward strand.
CACCTCCCCACAAACACTTCCACAACCGAGCTCTGATCACCCCACATCTGTTGCCTACCCTTGCAAGTTTTTAATAAAGAATTATTATCAATAAATAGATGTCAGAAGCATGTGACATCTGTAACATGCTGTCTTCAGGAACTATTTTATTACTATGTACTTTAAGAACCATTATTAGGGTAAAAAAAAAAAACCCAACTTTATGCCTTACCAAAATATCCCCCTGAATCACTTTGCAAAGACATTTTCTTCAAGAGATTCTTTTGCATTAAATCATATTAGTCACAATATCTGCATGCCATGAGTGCAACATATAATTTAAAAAACAAACAAAACTTCAAATAACAATCTCTTTGCTGAAGATAGGTACTGCACAAGGTCAGTATCTGGTTTAAGTTACTATATGTCCTAAAATACACCAGGCCAGGTCCTCTGGACACAGTGCAGCTGCTTTGAGCAACACTGCAGATAAAATCTGATACTGAAGATGGCTTAGACAAATTCCTGTGGTGGAATAAAGTTGTTACTGAGGAACTCCTGGGGAAGTATTTCTGCTGCTCAATGCAGTGCTTAAGTCAAGCAGGAGATCCCGAGTTAACCAGGAGACACAAATCTCCTCCAGAGGAGTGAGAACAGAGACAGGAGCTGCAAAGACTTTATTTCTGCTAGTAACTACAGCAGGATCCTGAGCTCCTGGATTTAGGGAGGGCAGATGCAGAAGGAGCAGATCACTCAAGAGTCCTCCAGACCATCAGTATCGGCTGCTTTCAGCCCCCTGTGACTACCAGAGAGCTATAAAATCAAGCAGCGACACTGGGCTCTGCTCTTGCCCAGGAGATTAGAGCAGGGAAATAGGAAGGTGAGATTGAAATCACTTCCACATATCTCCTGGCTCCAACCCACGTGTCCCAGATCCAGGTCATTTTAAGTAGCTTTTTAAAAATTGTCACTTAAATGATAAGAATACTAATCCATCACAATGTGCTTCCTGTCAGGAACCTGAATATTAATCCATAAACTTCTCTCTTATATGACACGGAGATGTGTCCGTTTTAACTGCTCATGGCTGACACATCCTATTAGTGAGACTTTTCCTCTTACAAGACAGACAAAAGTAGCATTGTACACACAGCAGCAGGCTTGCCTGCTTTTGGTGAGGCAGAGGTTATTTCAGTAGATGCAAATACATAAACTGCTTGTTCAAAATATCTTTTCATTTCAGAAATAAATTAATTTTTATACTTGAAGTTCCTGGCATCAGTGAAAGAGAATTTGCTTTGGCCTCGCCATATTTAGCAAAATTAAAATCTACAGCTCCTTCTGGCCAAAATATTAAAAACCTCAAAGCCACAAACCCCACAGTGGGTGAAATGAAGGAATGCTGCAACAGAATCAGTAAAAAAGTTTAAATGTGAACCAGGGTGTGAAGTAGCACGGGCCTTTACTGATGTGCCTGAGCAATGCAGCATGCCAACATTGTCCAAATGTCACAGAGCTGACCTGCTCCACTTACCCACAGCTCAAACCTACTAATAAAATAATTCCCCAGTAATTACTACTTTTAAATATTAGGAGATGATATCAAGGAGAACTTCAAGTCACATTTTTATATACAGCACACTTATGGAATCGATTAAGCCTATAGGAGAGAGTTTACAACAAAATTTAAACCAAACTTTCTCCTGTTGCTCTAAATCTGATCTGCTCTCTGATCTAAAAAGAGAGCAAAGAAACTCTGAGGGGCATTTCAGGATTTACACTGCACTGGCCTCACTGCTTCCCTCCACTGTGTGCTCCCAGATCCAAAAGGAGACCAGTTTGTAATACACTGAAGAGTTTCAATTGTTAGGGGAGAATATCACAGGCACATTGATGAGTGCAATGTTGTAATTTAATTTGTATGACAGTAGTTTCATTTAGTTTTAAATATTGGCAATAAAGCAAATTAAAGGAAATCACTCTCTTCCATCTATATAGAACTTACCAGAAAGCTATCAATATATGAATAATGTATTTTTTCTCTCATAATTTCACAGATATTTGATGTGGCAGACCACGCATTGTATTTTCAAGGCATTCTCTCTCCTCATAAGGCTATCACAACTCTGCAGATCATAAGACATGGAAGAGATATAAAGATCCTGGTCAAGCCTAAGGATTTTACCTATAATAGGTTAGTTTTGGTAATGATTTTATGCAGAACGTGTAGAACTGCCAAATAAAGTAACAATGTAATAACAATACAATAACAATTATCCAAGGTGTAGCTAATCACTTAGCACCAGCTTTGCAGTAAAATCTAGTAACTATCTTCTTTTCTAAAAGCAAAATTCACCAGCTGGGACCATGAACTGGGGATGACCATCACTATGCTCTTCTGTTGAGGGCTGGATGATAAATATGTACACTGAGAAGTCAGATTACAAAAGACATCTTAAACCCATAATTAGATCTCACCTTTCCTTCCCCCCTCATTAAGAACGAAAGTGAAGCAAGAGTCTCACAATGATCCACTGGAAAGCACAAACACCCAAACCTGTTGCAGGGTCATCACATCATCCATCTTTCTAAAGCTGTCGAGAAATGTTTGTCATTCCAGTACTGCTTGCATCTCTCAAATGCTAAGATAACATACTTATCAATCTGAAAAGAGGAGTTGAAAAATAAATAGTTCTGAGTCATGTTACTAAGAGAGATTCCACACACTATTAATTTTAGCTTGGAAACCAATTAAGAAACCAAATCAAATTACCTCCCCTCTTTTTAAGGTATAATGACCTATTCACTTGCGTAAATTTATTTATTTTGTGCCAGTGATCCTTTCAAAAGCCTTACAAATTTAAACATCATTAGTTTTAATCTGACTTCTGGCAACACAAGGATTTTTGCCAAAAGGCAGTCAAAGATATGGACAAAACAGGATAACTCTATCTTAGAAGGCCATTCTTGAAATATAAGCATAATAAGAAACACAATGACATATAAGCAAGACTTGTTCTAAGGACTGCATAAGCATCAATATGTTGGAATAAATTAGTGCTTTCCACATGAACCAGGGGTAGCTTTTGCTCTCTTCAGCCTCACTGCAGCTTCTTGCTCACGAGTGCTGTTACAGCAGCACTTTTCCACATCAAAGCAAGTGTCCAAAACTGCACACAAGAAAAAGGTTATTAAAGCAGGAACTCCCTGCCCAGCCAAAGGGCTCAAGCTCCTGAAGCTCATGCCATGGATATTACCAGAGCAGTGATCTCCCAGCAGTTTTTAATATTGACACGGAAATGCCACTCCTGTCAGGTTTGTCTTCCAGGTGCCTCAAATGTCACCTTTGTTTGCTAAGTGTTAGCCCAATATGAAGTTTTCTGAGTATCTATTGGGAAAAAATCCAACCAACCTTGCACCTCAGTGGCCTGATTTCCCCTGGGTGCCAGTATCCATCCATCCAAGAGCTTCTGGGGGGAGTATTTCCAACTCCTTCCTGTTGGTGCCACCACAGGCACGTGGAAGCTTTGACTACACAGGTCTTGCTAAAGCTGAATGGTTGGGACTAGTGCTTTGTCCAACCACAAGAAAAAAATCTTCTGGATTCAGCAGGACACTCTACTGAGCCACTTAGTGCAAGGCATTAAAGCCAGACTGCACCATGGGAGTTTTGGCCATTGTGTTCACTCTCCATGAAACTAAACCCAGAATCATGAAAAATCTTTTTGTGGTAATGGACGTGCATTATAGTAGCTCACCGTGGATCAGACTTTTTATTTAGGCAAGTAAGGATACATCCATAAGGAAAGACAGGGACTTCATCCCAGCACATGGAGTGACAGGACAGGGGAAATGTCTCCCCACTGCCAGAGGGCAGGCTCACCTGGGATATGAGGAAAAAATCCTTCTCTGTGAGGGTGAGCAGGCCCTGGCACAGGGTGCCCAGAGAAGCTGTAGCTACCCCATCCCTGAAAGTGTCCAAGGCCAGGTTGGATGGGGCTTGGAGCAACCTGGGATAGGCGGAGGTGTCCCCCACCATGGCAGGGGGTAAAACTGGATGAGCTTTATGGTGCATTCCAACCCAAACCATCCTGAGATTGTGCATAAGAAGAAGAAAACAAAGTACTGGAAGTCCAGCATCAAGGTTACACTGATCACTGGCAAGTAGACAATAAAACAAAGAATTTAATTTGCTTATCCCCAAGCTCAGATCCATATGTGGTGCCACTCAACACATATATACACCTATGAAAAAGGAAAATTTACAAAAATCAAAATATAAAAAGCTATTAGGTCCTCTGAAAAAAGAACTGCAAAATCAAATTGTTTGCTCCAATGGAAACTCTCAAAATTAAAAAAAAAAAACCACCAACATTACAAACTGAAACTCAAATAAATATTGCCATACTTCTATGACCAAAAATACATGGTGAAACATCTACTTTTGACCAGATTTCAAGTTCTTCAGTGAGGAAAGTGTGTGAGAAACACTAGCTTTGCAATTCCAAAACAAGCTTGTAACAAGAAATACTCCAAAATAAAAATACCCATAAAACGCATCCCAAGAAAAAAACAATATGCTTAAAAATTCACATCATATTAAAATTCAAATTAATTTCTCTATGTAGGCAAGTCCTTAAATGTATTCCCCCATTTAATTACGTTGTAGTTCCTGTGTAGACAAGTCCCAAGATGCTCTTACATGATAATCATTAAATATGAAGTGGTGAAATGAGTTGCAACATTCAGTAATGCTCCTTATGAACTATGATTTATCAAGGAAGCATGAAATAAAATGATCAAAGCACATGGTTACTATATCTGTATGTTATACTGGGGAAAAAATTAAAATAATCATTGAAAATCATAAATATCTGGACACAGATATTTATACTACCAAAACTGCTGCAGAAGGTCATGCTAAGCCCACCTACTTACTTAACTGAAGTATTAAAATTAGAAAGACATCTAAGTGCATTTTACAAATCATTTAAATCATGAAAACAACTGACAGGATCGTGTGATTTAGTAAATACGATTTTTTTATTAGCTCTATCCTTAGGTGCTTGTCTGAAAAGTTGGGGTAAACTCACTTTCACTATGTAAAAAAATTCCAGTTTTGAAATACAATCAGAAATTACAAAATAGCTCCAATTGTGATCCCAGGACCAGCAAAAGCAAAAACTGCCATGAGGAAAAAGGACTTTGCACCATGTGTCTTGTCCCAGGGGAACGCGGGGCACTCACTGCTGTTACACTCCTTGGCAGTGTCTGTCTAAACATATGCTCATACAAATAAAGGTTTAAAATATATTTTCTAACCTAAACCATTCCCAAGGCAGGTTTAGAAGATTGCTCATAGGCTTTACAAGCACTTCATTTACACACCAGCATATGCATTTAGTATATAAATATTTATAGCTTGGCAGCTTCCTCTCCAAACCTGCACAGGTTTTCTCTGTTGGGTTTCACCAGCGATATTTCTTTTGAATTCCCACATTTCCAGATGTTTTGCTCAGACAGCCCTGATGGAGAACTGTTGTGCCTATTTGCAGACAAACTGCTGACAACTAAGCTGAACTTCTAAAAGCTGGCAGGGAGATAATCTGGCACTGAGATCTGATAAGAGAGAAGAAGAGGAAAAGAGAGGAGAGAAAGAGGAGAGGGAGAGGCAGGATGACCTGCAAATACTGAGATGCCACAGAAAGGCAAGCTCTGAGCCCTTGCTTGAGGTGTTTCTCCTCTCATTCCAGGGTACTTCAGTCAAACCTCACCTTAGTCAACCATCCCCTTGCCCAACACCACTTGGTTCTTAGCAAACACAGCTTTTGATTAAAGAAAGATAATGTTGCTCCAAGAAGTTATAGACTGGAAAACAAACCGTATTTACAGATACAGAATTGCAGACTCATAGCATGGTTTAGAAAGAACCTTAAAGCCCATCTTGTTCTAACACCCCAGCATAGGCAGGGACACCTACCTCTAGACAAGGCGGCTCCAAGCCCCAACCAACCCAGCCTTGGACACTTCCAGGGCTGGGGAGTCCACAGCCTCTCTGGGAAGCATGCGGCAGAGCCCCACCATCTCTACATATTTTAGAAGGGCTGTTTCTCCTGCTTCACTGTTCAAAATAAGGCAAAGACAAAAAAACCACCATTATTTAATTTTGCTGTATCCTCTTGTCTTTCCTCCCCACAAATAAGTAGATTATGATCTGCATTTTACAGAAGATACACTTTTAGGAGTGGAAAAAAGGCAAGTGGGACCAGGAGTGCAGATGTGTATCTGCACCTTCCCTTAAACTCTCTGAACACAGAAAAATGAACACAGAACTCTCTGAACACAGAACACTGGTATTTCCACCATCACCAAGCCACAGCACTACAGGAAAGCAGCACAAAATCAAACCAAGCATGAACCAGCAAAGTTGACAATGCAGCTCCATCTCACCCCTGTGGGGTTCCAACTCTTTCCTTGCCTGGGTTTCCACACTGGGCACAGTCCATGGTGACAGATTTGCAGAAATGCCACAGGCCAGGCCTTGCCTTCCTATCCAGAGGACAAAAAGTAATTCCACTATGCATCCCCAGCTTGTATTCCCTTAATGTCACACATATCTATTTCTAGGGTAACATCAGATTACAAGGGACTGGTGGGGGCAGGTCAGCACAGCTGGCACAGCACACCGGGAGCTGCTCCTGCTCCTGCCCAGCACGGCGAGCTCAGGCACATCGTGTTTCACCATCCAGCACTCACATCATCACCACTTCCCCAAGGAGCAGCCACACCAGCTCTTCCCAGCACTGTGCCAGACCAGACAGTGGTTTTATTCAGACAGCAAGTTTTCTCTCAACAGTACTGGAATTGTTCCAGGCTAGATAAAATCTAAATTTTTGCATGAAAATAACTAAAATACTCATCAGAAACACAGGATCTCATTTCTGTTATGATACTCCTCCTCAGGCATTCAGTTTTGGCCACTGTTGAGACAGCATTTCTTTGTTTTGACCCTGAATGACTTTCCCAATGCATCTTACAGGTGAAGGGGGTTCCAGCTGTTGCCCTCCCACCCACTCCTTAATTAAAGATGCAGACGTCAGACATAAACCATGTTACAGATTAAAACTGGACTTTGATACATAAGAATGTGGACATGTGGATAGGTTTTGGAAAACAGACTGTTGGCAATTATTTTGGTATTTATTTAGAATCTCTGATTTGGTTTAAAATAGGTAAGAAGAAGAACTGTTGCTACTTAACAGAAAGAAGAAAAGAGCAAGGAAACCCATTTGTCACTTCCAAACAATTGTCAGGAACTGTGGATCTCTTTAGGAATGTAACTAATTACAAAAATATTTTCTAAGTAACGTGGAAATGCTGTCTAGTCAGAATTATCTGAGTTCAAAGAGCCATGAGAAGCAGGAGCAGCACCCTTGTCCTGACACCCAGGGGCTGCTGCCCTCCCAGACATCAAGGCACTAACACAGAGCCAAGCTGCCTCCATGGTCAGGTTCATCCAAATATCTTTTCCATGAACTAATCAAACAGGCATTTATCAGCCCAAGGAACAGGCAAACCTAAGGGGTTTTATGGAGGAGTCTTTCCCTTCATAAAGAGTACCGAAACATTTAGTCCAGAAGGTCTTCGATTATCAGGCTACAGCCAGACTAGTACAAAGCATCCTTGATGTCTAGACCAAATGAAAAGATTAGCAGGGCTACCCCAGTGCTGATTACACCAGGCTCATACTATTTTTCCAGTGGATGCTTTCATAATTAAATATCAAGTAACAGGAGGCACTTCAACATTTATGTCACCCTCACCTATGAAAACAACATAAAGTTTCTTTGCATTGAGAGCTATAAAGTATTGAAAAGCATTCTGTGGCTGTAACAGCAACTTGTCAAGCTGTAAAGAGAAATCTAGATTTTAGTGAAGGGGACCCCTTGGGAATGTTATGCATCAGCAAAGCAGAGCAGAAATCACATTATGTCTGTAACTAATATGGACAAAGTGGAATGAGTAATAAAAGCCAACAAAAGCCAACTTTCATTCTGATTAGCAATCACAGACTAATAGGGCTTCAATTGCAATTTAAAATTAGGTGGCACCATCAGTCACTGGGGTCTCTGCGAGCAGCAGCCGTGGCGCCTGTGGAGGAGGCACCAGGACAGCCTGGGGATGGACGGGACGGTGGCTCCGAGCTCTGCAGGGAGCAGGGCTCCTCACACACAGCTCTTGTGATGATCTGCAAGATGTGCAAACCCCTACACCTGAAGCGCAAGAAAGGGGCTCAAGGGAAGCTTCCCCAAGCTCCCAGTTTTTATCTAGTTAATTCTCTTGGTCCAGGCAGGTGCATCAGCTCTTTGGACTGAAGAAACATGACAGATTTTAGCTGTTTGGAATAGCTATTGCTCTGCATGATGCAAATAGATCACATTTTAAATTCAGTCTAGGGCCTCTCATAGGCAAAAAAATCCCCAGAAACTAGATTTCCAAATGGAATGAGTCCTTATTAGAGGAATAAACAGGCAAATAATGGACCTATTAAACAACTTTCATACTTTTTTTGGTAATTTCATCAAATTCAAGACAATAATCTACACTTTTATGGGAGCTGGTTTTTTTTTAAACAGCTAAGTGTAAAGCTTGAGCAGGTACTCCACCCTGCTGTGGAGGCGAACAAAGTGCTAAATGAGGGGATGGGGCTGCGCTGCCTCTGGAACACAGGGAACTACGTGATGCAGAAGAGATCTGGTTCATAAATAGCTAGAGAAGTTTATGATAACTGGAAACCAACATCCCATTTCCAGCTTAAATTTACACACAGCCAATTTCAACCCACAAATTCTTTTGCCAACACCGCTCTCCATCCATAGCAAGGTCCTTTTCCTCCTAGTACATACCCCTGGATATATTTATGGAGCAGTCAGATCCAGAACAGCTTTAGTCCTGCCAGGCCACACAAGCCGAGCTCTTTCAGCCGCCTATTCTGTCTCCTTGTTCTCACCACATCCCAGCAAGTACTTTTCAGCACCTGTCCCCTCTGAATTAATTTTTCTTTCATATGGGAGACCAGAATAGTGCAGTTTTACAGATGGCTATCTGCTAATGGCATGAATGGTTCCAAGCCTCCATAGAAATGCCTTGCTTGAGTCAAGATTGCATTTGCCTTTTTCGCAGTACTGCACAGTCATGCTCTAAGAAAAGGAGATTTTTTTTTTCCTTTTCTATTCCTTCTGCCTGAGAAACCTTCAGGCTTGATCCAAGAGTAGATAAAACTCTGAACTAAAAAGCAAAAACCTGGCTTTTAACGCAGGTCACGTGTTAATACCCACAGAGTGATCCTGAAGAAGTCATTTCATGTTCTTATTTTTTCATTCCTACACTTACCTATTTAAATGCAGAACTCATTGAGTTCAAGCATCACCTCGCAATCTAAATTAACCCAGTGCCTTAAACCAATTCTGCCTGTGGCTGGAAAAAATCCTTATGCCTCCCAAGCTCGAAAGTTTCAAGAATCTAGCTCTCAATTATTTTCCTGGTTTGTCATTGTTTGGAAAGACATGTATTTTAATGCACAGCCACACAAGTATATGTAAATAGAGTGGTATTAGTAAATAAAAAGCAAGCTGCTAATGGCTCCCCGAATTACAGCAAAATTCAAAGGCACTTCCAGGACCTTGCAAGTTACTGAGCAACCTTTGGGGGACTACAGTGGCTGTGAGATTTACTGAAAATCAGAAGGCAAGTTGGATTTGGGGAGATAGAAATCCACTGAGCACTTTGCAATGCCTGCTGTAAAACCAGAAGAGATAGGGACAGTGTTGGTCAGGATTACTCCAGGCTCCCAGCATGTTGTCTCACCATAAAAATCATATTGTGAAGAGAGGATGATCTTCTTGGATATTCTTCAGAAATTTTTACAAATTATACAAGTTAACAGTCAGTCAGTCATCACAACGAAATATGTATAAAGTTAAAAAAACCCTCGACACTAGAAGAAACCCTCATCCAAACGTATATTGAGGAGAGGAAATCAATCCTTCTGAACTTGCCATAGGGCATGGGAGATCTAAGCATTATTAGTAATTGCAGAATCCCAGAATGGTTTGGGTTAGAAGGAAACTTAAAAATCATCTCATGCCAACACCTTCCACTAGACCAGGCTGCCCAGAGCTCCCCTCAGCCTGGCCTTGAACATTTATCAGAGACAAATTATGTTCTACCAACCTTGTATCCAGGTGGGAATTTAATGTCTCCTAGGAGAGGGCAGCACTACCATCACTCATATAGGCTGTAATTTAGCCACAACACACAAACCCCCAGTATTCAGACAACTGAAACCCAAAACAGGTCTCCACCAAATGCAGCCCCTAATACTGCTAATTAAAAATATAATAGTATGAGATGTATAATTATACTAAATAGAAGCACTTCTGAATAGATAAAGTTTTAAGAGCTAATAGGTTGAGGTTTTTTGTTTTAAGTCATTTAAAACACAAGTTGAGTGGCAATAGACAGCAAGGAGCTGTGGGATTTCCCAAGGGTTTGCTGGCACTTGTACCAGCCCTGAAGATGAGCCTTCCCAAGAATCTGAGCTGGAAAAACCTTCCCCACTCAGAGAGCTGGGCAGGAGGACTTCTAAACGACACATTAAAAACAGAACACATATTAAAAGATTTTTTAATCGTGTTTAATCATTGGAGCAAAAGTGTATCCTGTGTGCTATTCACGCCGTGCTGCTTCAGCTGCAACAGAGGTTCAATCCCATCCTCAGCCCACGCACACTGGAGATGCCAAGGAATTCCTGGTGGGAGCAGCAGGAGGTGCCAGCAGCTCTGTCCAGCTCCAGCAGCACAGTGCCTGGTGAAACTGCAACACAGGCTGGGTGTCTTTCTAATGGCAAAACAAAACTCCTCAGGATGGCAGGAACATTGAGAAAGAAGCTTAAGGAGAAATTTCAATGTAAGGTTTTAGTGAAGGAAATGGTTGATCCTGATCCTTCTTACTTATCACTCCTACAAACCCCATATTTCACGGTCACACTGCCCCAGCTTGGTGTCTTTGTGAAAGACTTATTTGATTTTAAAATACACTCCGGACTCCAGTTGTCTGCCTTAACAACACACTGCCCTGAAATATGGCTTAAAAAAAGAGCTGTCCAGCTCCCTACCACTTATCTCTATGTCTCATCTCGTCTTCAGTATTCACCCTCATTCACAGTTACTAATTTGAATGCCTGTAGGAAAGAAAAGTCTGGCAAAAAACCTAACCCCGAGTGTCTGCTGTGAGAATAACTGCAGAAAGAGCCAGCAGATGTCTCAGTAGGTATCACCAGCAGGATAACCCCAGTACAGCAACCAAAAGCTCAGCCAACCTAATCATGGTGAAAGGTTAGGAATTAATTATGCTGGAATGACAGCTCAGTGCTTTGGGCATCAGCTTCCAAATAACTGGACTTATTGGGAAGTCAACAGTTGAGTTCCAGACAAGGGAAGGCCAGATATTATTAGTGCTTTGAAAATTATATCATCTAATGACAAAACACAACTTATTCTGCTTGTTCTTTAAAGAAATTGAAAAGAAAAGGATTTTTCTAACTGGTTCTTCCTGTCTGATACATGACTGATGTATTTGGTAGCTGCAGAATTTTATTCCTTTTCTCAAAAGGCATATACCAGTCCACTGTGAATATCAGGCATAACTTAAGGAAATAATATTTATTTCTCATTATATGGAAGATTACTTGAGCAGTTGCTATTATTACTACTACTACTACTACTACTACTACTACTACTACTACTACTACTACTACGACTGGCAGTTAGCAATTAGCACCAGACAGCAATTTATAATTTTCAAACTCAGATACAAACTTTAACAATTTGCCAAGAGAAAGCCACCTGTTATTTCTATTGCACAGGAAACAAATTCTAGAATTCAAGTGATCTGTGCCTTTACAACTGAATTGGGAAGCTTATACAAGAGCTATGCAAATAGGATATTGGGGATAGTTTCAGCAGACCACAAATTATTCTGAGTCTCTGATTCTCAAACAAAATAGTCTGAAGTCTCTTACACACAGACTTTGCTATAAAGGAAGAAAAGCTTAAGAAACTGCTCAGAAGAAAACACTAATAACATTTTTTTAAAAATCATTATTAGGAATTATACTTTGACTCCGGGAGGAGAACTCAGCTAATGTAAGAATATCCTAATGCCATTTAATTGAGTTATAGAGATGTAAATTGCAAAAGAATCTGCTCCCAAGCCTACTAGGAAAACAACCCCTGCTCACATTCTCTGTAAATCCTGGTGACTATAAATACAGAATAAATATGTAAGGATGAGCCACAGATGCAGGGATTTGGATGGACTATAATGTGCTCATAAGTACAGATACAATGCTCAGAGCAATGAATGTATCTTTGTACCATGGGAAACCAGCTTGCCCATGTCAGTTGCATTTCTAACTTCCCCATAAGGCCAAGAGAAGAACAGATAAGAGTCTGGGCTTGGGAACACTTTGGAAGTGGAAATAACCATTGATTTCCCAAACCTCTGCAGGAATCCAGGCTGGGGCTGATGGTGCATCTGGAACAGCAGCAGCCTTGGCTGAGCAGACCCCTGTGGGCTCATCCTCCCCAGCAGGAAGTTTGGGCTCTCCAGCACAGCCAACAGCAGACCCACAGAGGAGCCACTCGTGGGCTTGGGATGCAACCTGTGCTCCTGGGCTGCTGCAGCACCGCAGCACTCACACCATCTCAGGCCTTCTCCTGGTGCTGCTCTATCAGAGAGCAACAGCTTCCCAGGGAGGTGGGAAAAAGGGCTTTTTTAACAATAAGTGACCGCAGTGTTTCTAGTAAGTGACAGCTTAAACAATACTTTTCAGACAGAAGCAAAACATCTGACATTTTGTCTCCCTGAATAACTAGCAAAAAGCTGAATTTTGGAGTACAGACAAGTCGCAAACTGAACCATTGAAGAATAGTGAGGAAAAAGCCTGTACCAAGGGATTTCTCGGCAGAAGAATGATATACTAGACAAAAATAAAGGGATATACCATATGTTGAGTAATAAAATTGGCAAACCTAGTAAGGTTCAAATACTGCTATTATACACATCTGGGCAAAACCGGGAGGAAAAAAATCATTAAGCAATCTGAGAACCCCCAAACAAAGAAACTGTAAAATTCTGAACTGTAAAGCAAAGGAAACACACTTAATCCCTCAGGAGTTTAAGTATGTATTTCAACTGGGTTATACCATCCCTCACAAGGACATGGAAGCACACAAAAACCTAGAGACACAATATAGCCACTGTGCGCTGCCGGCACAAAGCCAACTGGCTGCAGTACCCACCAACCCTGGCACCTGTTGGGTTTATCATCAGCACATGCATTGCCTCCTTGGGGCACCCAGGGAAGAAAAAGGCTCAACCAAGTGCCCATTTTCCAGCAAAATGCAGGACTTGTACTGATGTAATTTTAAATCAGGATTTCCAGCTGCAAAACAAGCCACCCTCAATGCTGAAGTCGTTGTGACTTTTGTGCACTTCAAAGCAGTAAGCAGAAATACAGAACCAAGCAGTAAATAATATAATCCTGGCCTTGCGGAGCTGTTCCATCTATAACCGCAGATGTAACCTCTTGCTGGCCTCCCCTGAGGCTAATTTATTTATGAATGTTCCTATTAAAAATAGGACTACTTGTGTAGTAGCTTAGTCTGCAGGGTGAGTAGGGGAGGCAGGATAAACACAGTTTAATGAATAAATGTTTTGGGACGAGATATTTCTTTCTATGGGTATGTGAGGGTGGGTTTCACCCTGCCAAGCTGTTAGGGGGTGCCCCATTAACACTTCCAGCACACCACATAGGCTGGGTATTTTGGGCGCCTTTCCTAAAGCTTTTTTTCCAACTCAAAAGTCCTACGTCTATATCATAAGCTTAAAAGGAAACTGCACACTGGGAGCCAGCTACTACTGCCTTGGATTATGACGTAAATAATAATATATATTTCTAATGCTACATCAACACAAACCACTTTTTTAATTTTTATTTTTTGACAGAGCGGTTTATAAAGTAATCCTGTGATTCTTGGCAACATGGAAAGGTTTGTAATTGACAGCATTCTGCTTGTTATTAAAAAGGAGGAGGAGGGCTTTGCCCAAACAGGCAAAATAGGATACGCCAAAATGGGAGCAGGATATGGGGGAATGTTACAGCTCACTTGAAATTGTACTTTGAGAAGATGAGGGGAGATGGGGGAAAAGAGAAAGGATATGGCTGTCAAACAGCACTGGGGAAGCTTTCCAGAATGTAAGAGATGGCATGAAATAAACAACAGAAAAGCAAACTGTGGTAACATGATGTAAAGGGACACACAAAGGTGGCTTTGAACAATGCCAGGGTGTGCAGGGATGAGACAGCTAAGATGCTAAAGGCACAAAAGGGAAAATCTCTGCCATGCTTTTCATCCCTACAAACAGCAACTTCTGTTCAAGAAAAGCACCTAGTGGGTTTGGAAAAGTCTGTAGCCACAGAGAATGGAAGATCTTCATTTAGGGGATGCGCTGGCAAGATGCTGACAGCTTTCGGCAGCTGTATTCAGTCCCACCGCCCGCCTGCAGCCGCCCTCGCTCCCCTGCCTGTCATTCTCAGCCCATATCAAATGATAGAGGGATGGGGCAACCTTGGCAGCCTGCGTGACAGACGGGCAGGACTGGGACCACAGGAGGAGCTGCTGAAAGGTCTGAAATTGCTGATGTGTCCCACAGCATGAAGGACACTTGCCATGCATAATGAATAGGATGCTGAGTATTTTCCCAGTATTTTAGGTGGCCTGTGTACTACTTGATGCCTGTTTCTCAAAAAAAGGAGGAAAAGAAGAAGAAGAAAAAATCCCTGTGAAATTCTATGACGTGGTATTAGAACAGGTTCTGTGTTTTGAAAGAGTCAGTTGTATGTTGCAATCTTCCAGAATAATGTGAAAAGAAGAGGGAGGGCAGGGGAAGGTTGTTCCATTAGCAGTGGGACCTGCCCAAGGAAGGGATGCACCAGTCCTGATGCCACTGGCATGGTTGAGATCTTGGGGTCACCTGTTGAGCTTTTTAGTGCATCAAAATGAGGCACAGGCACTTTTTATTTAATACCATGTATAAAAGTTAAAATACAAACTCAAAACAGCCAACAGAAATATCAGCAGCAGCCAGCAGCTTACTGCCTGAAATCTAATATCCAAAACAACTTCAAGAATCCATGACTTTTCATAGATAGCTCGGGATCTGAGCAACACCAATAGAAAAATATAAAGCCTTTCAGATTCACATAATGGACTGGAACAGAACTTAAGTAAAAAACCAAATCAAACAAACACAATTGAATTCAGCTTTTCAAGGGGAGTACTGCATTTGCCCGTCCCAATCCCACAGCCTCACCCAAGTTGCAGCAGCCCTTCCCCTGCCATTCCCAAATAAAGCAAATCATCTTCTGAAAAATTTGGGGACCAGCTACTCTCAGCCACATGCACCTCATGCTCTGGTCACACACTGCCAGGTCTCTGCCCCTATCCTCTGCTACAATGAAGACACTCAAAAGCACAGGTTAAAGGTTCAGAGGGATTTTAAGAACTCTCCTTGTGTATCACGACAGTTTGGACAAGGAGCAGAAACTGCGAAAAATTGATTATCCTCTGTTTCCACAAGTGAGGAGACCAGGGGTTTTCTAACCAAATTAAGCCCAAATGTAATTAAACCCATAAAAGTTTGAGGAAATGGAGTCTGTATCACATACTAATGCTTAAATTTACAACCAATGGAAAAAATACACAGGAAAAAACACATTAAATCCTATATATTAGTGTAACAATTTAAGGAAAGGAAGTGCTTAATAAGTTATGCTTTTTATGTCATCCAGTTACCCAAAATAATATTTAGGACTCCAGCTTTTCAAATCCAAATCAAATAAAAAATCCCGCAAGAGCAAGGTTTAGGTTGGATGAGTGTCACAATGTGGAAGGAAGGAGAAGAGAACAGATTTTTAGAGTGATAAAATACTAAAAATAAATGAAACTTATGTGCACTACCATTCAAGTTGAAAAGTGAACTAAAAAGAAGAGTAAAACAGCACCAGACAAATATACAAGATTCAGGATTCTAACAATAATGTTTCGTGATGATGCAGAAGGGAAAAGTGATTGAATTCACCATGCTTTTTTGTGAAAGCTCATTTCTTCAAGAAAACATGATATTTTTATGATATACAAAACACGATGTTGAATTTTTTTCCTTATTACAGACACATGATTTCCCATATCCTGAAATCAAGTACCACACACTCTTAAATCCACTCCTGTGCATTCAAAACAATCTCAGCTTATGGATAACATATTTTGGTGTTCAACCATTGAGATGACAATTACAGATATTTTAAATCTCATTGGTTGTTCAGCCAAAACAAAGATTTCTTTGGCACTTATTTTCCTAAAATGCTTCACCTAAGATGTTCAATTCTGCAAAATTTCATAGATTTCATGAAGTTTTCCAAGAGGGGATGCTTCCCTCCCAGAGATAATCTCCAAGTTGAACATAATACTTTCTATTACTTTTCTTCATATTTTCTCCATTTTCTTTTTTCTCGTTCTCATTTTGAAAGACTTTAGAAAAATGCAAAGAGCACATGATGTAAAGGAACGGGAATCCTCAGAGGATTGCTAAAATATTTGATGACTGTGTCCAGAAGGTGCTACAAATATTTTTAGTATATTATTCGCAGGTACTGTAGCGAGTAAAAAGCACTGTTATTTGATTCAAGTGCTGAAGATTACTTAATGCAAAGCTGTGTAGGTATTTCATTAAATACAATCATAAAATACAATTATTATTGTGCTCATCAGATTCCCAATTTTCAACTGCAGTGGAGAAAGACTCATAAAATTTCCAGTATCACATACAAGATACTAAAAGATCTCACATATAAGGACAATTTGCTAGTGATTTTTGTTTTACTCCATGACATTTTTCTAGCATACTTTGCACAGCTATTTCCTACACATCCATTGCAACAGAAGGCAGCACAGGAAACAAAGATTTTAGGATAAAGAGGGATCACTGTCTGTAAACCCTCAAACTTGAAGTACTGAAATCTGGTCAGTCAACAAACCAGAGCTGTAGAGTGCCTTGCAAGAGCACATAGGAGCAAATAAACAAATCTGATGGCTTTGGGAAAAGGAAAGTGTAGGAGGAGGAAATACTGTGAGTTACCCTGCAAGTACCATTCGCAATCGGAGTAGGAGGAACTGTGAAAGGAAATATTGTCATTCCAGAGGTCCCTGAAGGATTATAAATCTTCTGGCTCTTGGGAACAGGTAAAAAAAAAAAAAGTATTTCAAACATTGAATAATGAAGAACAGTGCTGAAATCTTCCTGGTGATGGCATGTGCAATCAAGTGTTGGCCACACAGATGGAAAGTGATTTACAGCCAAGGCTTTGGTGAAGAAGGAGATTTCTCTTTGTAAATACAAGGAGATGGATCTAATTTAGGAGTATTAAAATCAACATATAGATTTGTATAAATTCACTAATCTTGCAATGAATTTTATAATTTTAAAATTCTTGGTCAAGTCTTTGTGGTTTCTTAAATAGTTTTATGAGGAGAGGGAAAAGGATGAATGAAATTTTTCAGTTGTAGGTACTGCAATAGTTTTAAACCATGGTTTCAGGCTAAAAAGGAATTATGTTCAACATGACACAACCCAAAGAAAAAACTGGTCATTGCAAGAAATAATATGGGAGAGCCACAGCAGCTTACATATTAAGCAATTCTTTCTTGTAGTCAACTGGAAACAGTTACAGACTGACAATGAAATTATGTAGAACAAAGAGTTATCAATAATATATTATCTTTTATAAAATAATTCAAAGCTAACAGGAGGCAATTAAAATATCAGTTTGAAAGTAAATTAAAAGATCACTCTGGACTCCACTTGGATTGGAATTTATGCCCTACAATATTATTACAAATCCTTAAAACCCAGACCCCCTCCACTACTGCACCACATAGCACCTTCACAGTATAATGCCCTGCATACAATCATTACAGTGAAATAAAAATATACAGATATAATAAATTATTTATAACACAGCAGAACATGTGAAACATTAAGTGGCAGATGTTAACAGGAACAGTAGATTTTCACATAGTTTTGAGAAACACTGCAAGTTGCTGACAGAGAAGATACAGAACAAGATTCTCCTGTTAGCTAATGGAATTCCCAGAGCTCTTGCTCAACAGAAAGAGTTTGGTTTATTTAAAAAAAACTTTAGTTAAAGACGTTTTTCATACAAGCTTATACACTAATGAGCTGATAATGAATTATGATTTTGACCAAATTATTTACAATTCTAATTAAATAACACCACAATATAGGATTTTGGCTATTGATTTAACTCATCTAAAGCTGCATGACAGATGATTCAAATGCAGGCAACAAAAACTCTTGATTTCAAGAGCTTTGTACACTCTAAGAACCCAAACCTTAAAATAAAACTTTGCTCACAGTTTTCAATCACTGCCTAGAAGAGACAGTAGTAGTAATCTTCCCCTCAGTATAATCATTTCGCTTGTAATATGCTAATATTTCTGGGCTGAATTTCATTGATTTTTCAAGATTATAAATTTTACAGATATCACTGACGTAGCAAACATTTTTATGCCCCCTCACATCCATGCTTTCTTCCTGGAATTTCTTAAGCCATGCTTTGATAGAAAAGAGAGAAGTGGAAAAACAGATGACAGGAAAGGTTCTGCTGAAGTTACACTATCAGCTTTTTTGCTCTGAGATACAGAACCTACACATTTCAAGTTTTGTGTTAGTGAAAAACCAATAGAACAAAGGTCATATTAGCCAGACTGGGAAGATAGCTTAAGCCACTGTGTTCATTATCTGGTTTCTTATGCAAACTTTTGGGAATCAAACATGAAAAGATGTATTAGTGTTTTCTAGGTGTTCGCAAAACATCAGAATAAACAATGGGTACTAAAAACCTAAAGGAAATCTCACATATAAGTGCACATGTGAGCAACGCACATATTTAACTTCTAAATAAAACCACCAAGACTTGGTGGGATCTAACAGTGGCTTAAAGATATTACCTTTGTTGAGCTCTATCCTGCAAGCACTCAGGGATGAGCAAACAGAGCTGTTCTCTGCAGGCAGGGTTACCCTCTGCCATGACCTGCCTGACAAATCCTCAGCACTGAAAAGATAGTCTTACAACACTATCATACACAAAAAAAAAAAAAAATCCCAACATTTTATATGTATGAAATTGCTGCGTTTCCATAAAACCTCCTGTCAGATTTACTCCCCTCTCAATACAGCTTACTTGCAAAACGTTAATGCAGGCTCTCTCTGCAGCAATTAGCACAATTACACAGGGGGGCACCTCTCATCTTCACAAACCATCATTAAGGGCCAGAAATTGTATTGATTTTTCTGTTAGCTCAATTGCCTGCAGCTATCTCACCATCAAGAATGGTGCTCCTTACCCTGCTTACTACCCAAGGAACCTCAGCTTCCCCAGGAATACTTGTTTATACAACACAAAGCTGTGCTACCATTGATTCCTTGCAGAAATCCAGAAGTTAAATTTACACTGCTCATTTAGGTGTTTATTGCTAAAGATGGGCACCAGCACTGTCAGCAGCACACACATAGGCAGGTCTAGAAAATCTTGCCATCAAAAGCAGGACTTTCCCTTGTCCCCCACATAAAATTACAGCCACACTTTAGAACTGATTTGGAAGCTAAGTGATCAGTGTAAAAGCTTAGTGTTAAATCAGACAAAAGGCAAGATTAGGCTCATACTAATGCAGAGCTCAAAAGTCAGTAGGCATTTTATAAACAACACCTTATGCCCCATCCCTAATTGAGTCCAAGCCCTGGATAACCACAAAGAACTGATTTTTTTTCTCCATTTCCAAATGAGAGGAATTCTTTTACAAGCCACATAGTACATTTATCTGAAAATATGGTGGTTTCATGTCTCCACAGGCAATCACAGCTACTGGTGAAAGAAAGAAAGAAAAAGTTTTCATGTCCATCACCTAAGTCCCAAAACTCCAAAGTCAAATCAGCAAAACCAGATGAAGACATTTTAAAAGTAACCATTGCATTTTCATCTACTAAGGTCACCAGAGTGAACAGCACAACCACCAAAGTTATTGAACTCTCCCAAGCAATGAGAACAGTTATCAATATTATGTCTTTTCTTTACCAATCCTATTTTACCTTTCTCAAAGAAAAGCGAGAGGAAACAAAGAAAGCAAGAGAGAAAAATATGAAAGTTGTGTCAGATATATTAACAAAATTTTGAAGCAGACTGGAGCAAACTGACAACAGAAGAAATGCTCTGATTTCCACAACTCACATTTCTTATAAAAAACTAACCCACATCTATTGAATAAAAATATTTAGAACTTGGTGCATTACAAAATGCTCTTACTGAACTTCAATCACAGAAATGTATTTCTCCTCTTCTGTCAAGCTTCAGTTTTCCTACTGAATTTCGATCCTCACTAAGCCAAATATTTTTCTGAAACTTATCTCTACTTGTCTCCACAAATGCCTGATTCTCTGAAAAGACCCCAATGTTCTTATGAGGGCAAAGATGCTGAATAAACAGGAATGGTTTTTATTTATATGAATGTTTAAAATAGCTCTTAAAACATTGTAGGAGAGATGATTTTTATTTATAGCTTAGATTTTTATGTGTCACATTTTTAAACAAAGGGGAGAAGGGAGCGAAGCTCTGCTGTTCACATTTGGTGTCAGGCGGGCATCAGAAAGGTGTGTCATATCAGAATAGGAAAGACCAAATTATAATGTTGTATTTGCTGTGTTTCTGACTTCTCTCTCTCCTATTACAGCTGAAATTCTGTGTTGTGGTGCAGGATTTTCAGAGCAACATACACATGGCTGAGAAATCCTCCTGAAACCTTCATAGCACCATGGCAGATCAGAATAAGGAATTAGGAAACGTGACATTTGACTGGCAGCGGATAACAAGGTGCAAAAGCTGCAAAGTTCCTGTAGGTAGAAAGAAAGCAAAGCAATGTAGTGGAAGAAAAAATTCCTGACAGCGCTGACACTCGGGACCTATTTTTCTCCTCAATGCACATGTAGTTCTCCTACGAGTATAATGAGAGTTATGCACATATGGTGAAGAGGAAAAGTTACTCCACAGCGCCAACAGCCCAGCCACCCTGCTTCAAAAATATTATGGCAAAGAAAGTATAAAGATGGTTTTAGTAGCTTTTTGAGGCAACTAACCTGCTTGGGAAAGCCTCTAGGTCACTTCGAAGAAGAAGAAGGAAGAGGTAAATATTTATAACTTCACGGTAAAATCAATCATTTGTCTCCTCAAAAGATAACTCCTCTGGTTCCAGCACCCAAAGTAACAGCTACATCAATCCAACAGAAAGCAAGGGTAAGAGGATTGATTGTAAAAATTGAGATTTCAGTGATTAAAAAATATTGTCGAATAGCCAAATTACTCAAATGCCTCCATTTAATGTCATAAATGCATTACTTCAGGAACGGAGATAAAAATTCCTTATTACTCCAGAGCAGTAACAAAAGCTTCCAAGGAGAGTAATTGAAGTACAATAGCATATTAGCTGTGACTAAAATACTTGTACCTAAAACTGCAGAGAAGCTCAGGCACAGCCGTGCGTTACTCCAAGTGTGACAAACACATCTGGTCTGACAAACCAAGGCTGCCACAGCAGCTCTGTGACTCAAATGCTTCTCTTTTACCCAGGTCACAGCTATAGGGTTAAACTTTTAAATTAAGAAATGCTAGTAGCTATGTACATGATTACCTGGATTTTAGACACATCTTTTCCTCCTGAATGATAAAAAAGCCACTTTTCCTTCCTCTGCAGAGCAGCGCAGGTCCCTCAGCACTGCACATTTTACACCCCAGGGATGCAAAATTACTTTAGCCATCAAATTGGCACTGAGAACTTACTTTTCCATGCTTAAGCAGCAGGTGATTACATTCAGGGCTGGTTTTCAGAGCTTTAAGCTTGTTGAGTTTTTTAAACCCATCCCTAGGTACAGCACCTGCAAGTTCCACAAACTCGATGCCGTCCTGGGTACAGCTGCATTCCTTTTCCAGGGCTGAATGCATCTGTGGCACACAGAAACCAAACTGAGGCTCCCTGCAGAGCCCCACGGTGCTCGGAAACCATGTCTGGGAGAGAAACTGGCTTTTCATCTCCATTGCTGGACAGTCAAGGAACACTTTTTCAACACCACTCCCTCTCAGAAACCTTCAGCTCACACTTGCCAGCACACACATGATGGGGCATGACAGAGGAGACACTCTCCAAGTTCCCTGAAGCCCAGCAGGATTTCCATCCCCAATTTTCAATGGACTACAGACCAAGTATGAAAAAGGCTCCTGTCTGGTGGAAGTGTGGAAGTTAGGCATCCAACTCTAGGTCAGCACTCTGAAAATTCAGAAGTTGTTCTGCTTAACTGATCTTGACACTACTATATGAAGGGGAAATACAAGACCTGCGGTTGCTCACCATAGGACTGCTCCAAGCAAGACCCCTCATCTTCAAATCTTGCTTCTTATAAACTTCTAGCAGGAGAATGCATAAACAACACCACCTCCCAGCCTATGGCTGCAGAAGAACAAAACCCGTTTTCCAGATAGATGTTCATACAGAATAGAGCTGAGGTTGATTAAATGTCATTTCTGTATATTTTACAGATGTCAGAACCTGAAGTCTCCATACAGCATTCTGAGTAACAGGATGCATCTTTTACATTAATTAAAAATGCTATAATGCCATCCTTTAAAAAACACTAACACATTCACACATTTTTAAGCTAATTCTAAGAAACATTTCTCAGCTTAAATGCAATTTCATGCTTAACAAATAATTCTTCCCAAATGAGGGAAAAAAATCACCAAGGAAAAAATCCCGCTCTGTGATGAGCAACAAAATCTAGATAACTGCCTCCTTGCCAAGAAGATGTGAGCTTAGTTTATAAAGTTCTTTAAAATCTGAAGCAAATTCATTCTTAAAGCAATTATTAAAGTGCAAAGTAAATAAACATTAACTTCACCAATCCCTACACATTCTCTCTGCAGAGTTTTTCCATAAATAGATTCCTTTTCTCACTACAAATTACAGAGTAGAGATAGAGGTTTCATTGTCCACAACCCAAAGACATCAAGCCAGGATGTGAAAGAGATTTAAGGGAAAGAGCAAAAATTCAGTAGAAGTTACTTAAAATGGAAACGTTTTCTAAAGGATGTGTTTCAAAATTGTCACTGGACATCCCGACCTCAGTGTTGAACCACACCCATGAAACTTCAAGGTTGCTTTGAAAAGTTTGCAATGAACCCCAAGTTATTTAATATTCTCCCTTTGTAAAATAGGTGGGTAAAGTTCATGTTGGCACAACACATGAGGAGTTGGGACAGGCTCCAGAGAGGACATGCTGCAGGACCTCAACTCCTGCAACCACTGTCCTTCCAGTGGTCCATCATGAGTGACTCTGCCTATGAAGCCCTAAAACCTAGAATATTTTCCAGCTGGGATTCAGTTTCCCAGTCCAGACAATCCCTTAGAAGAGTTGATATGAAAGAAAGAGGATGAACAGCATTCTGGTCCTTCAGTAGGCAGGTGAATGTGTGTTCACCTGAAGCCAACGGGAAACCTTGTCCTGTATCCCACATGTACAGACCTCCAATGAGATATATCCAAGTATTTACACAGACGCATCCTGCTCCCTCAAAATCTCCTTTAAACCATTTTCAGAATTTCTCCTTTCATCCTCTGGGATTAAATGACTGAATTCCTAAATATTTGTAAATTAAAACTCATAAGGATTCAATAAACTGAGCTGATATAAGGATATAAACAAGGTGGTCTGTTTTTAATCCTACACCATGGCTGTTGTAAAGAAATCTGGCTGAGTACCCAGCTCTCATCTAAAATTCAGTCCTGTTTCAGCGAGCAGGCAGTGAAGCAAAACTACAGAAGCCTGAATGGTAAATACTTTGGTGCATCTTTTATCCATTAAAATACTATCTCTCACATAAGAAAATAGACTTTATAAAAGAAGTCAGATCACAGACAAAAGAACTTTCTCTTCTGAAGCTGATAATTAACATGGTTAATTTGAAGCTGTGTACTTCATTCTGTATGGAGCTACCTATGATTTAAGGGTTGGCTGTAATCTGTCCCTCCCAGCAGCCTCAAAAACACACACAAATTAACCATTCAAAACAGTCAGTCAGTGCAGGAATCCTGGCTCTTATGAAAAGTACCAACTAAAAGTACATAATCCATAATATCCTGTATAATGTAATAGTCAAAACTGCTATATTGCTGGAAAATGAGAAAATGTTACCATATGTGAAGATGAGAACTTCTATAAACTAAAATAGAAAAATGAAGTCCTGTAAGCAATATACACCAGTGTGGTCTAAATATAACTTTGCAACTGTCATGCAAGAACCCTGTTAACTTGAATTAAAAGCTGACACCACCCAACAGCAGGATAATTGCCCACAGCAGAGTGTCTCACTCATGTTCCCCAGCACTCATTCCCTGTGCCCGGCCCCCAGCCCTGCCACAACACCAGAGGTGCAGGGCACAAGCATCATCACCCTGTAGGGCAACATCTTTGGTATTCTAACCCAGCCAGATCATGATTTTCATCCTCCAGCGCTCACTCAGGGATTTAAATCGGTGACTGGTATCAAAACGCACACGAGAAAGGCTGGTTTGCACAGTTGTCAGCGTCACCACGAAAGGCGATGGAGCTGCCAAAGAAAAATACACAAGAATGGATTCAAGATCTCACATTGCTGGAGCAAAATATCCCTGAATCCATCCTGACGCTGGTGTCTGCCCTGCTGCAAGCTCGGCAAGAGGCATCTGGGATGGGAGAGGACCAATTCCAAGGATTGGATACTGCAGCTTTCCCCCCAGTGTGGGCTCCGTGGGGATCACAGCAGTGCCAACTTGAGGTACCATGGCAAGAGAAAACAAATTTTATCTGCAAAGTACGGCTCTGTCATAGTCTTAACAAGACACTATATACATGACAAAAACCCACTTCTAAAATGAATTTATTAATAAAAATAAATTAGGTACTCAAAAAAAACTCTTCATAAGAGTTTTCTAAATGTGTAGTATCCTACATGCCAAGTTCTCCTGATCAGGTAACAACTTCTGCTTCTTACTGCTGAAATAATAAAGCCATGCTACCTTTTCCAGAAGAGGCTTTCTAGCAGCACAGGATGAAGTTTAAGCAGTAGATGCACACTTTCCCAGAAGGAGCAAGTGTTAATTTCAAAAAAATAATTTTGAAATGTACTTCAAGTTTTAAAATGTATTGAGAAACCCCAGGCATTAAATACACAACATAGTGTTTCTGGCAGTGTGTGCAGAATGTGTTTGGGTATTTTAACAAAAATAGGGAAAACACTGCTAGAAGCCCTGACTTTTCTCCGAAATCCCTGGATTTTGGATCCAGGGCAGTTTTCTCAGTTTGAAGTAAGCTCCAGCCTGGATCCAGCTTGTGCAAGCACAACATGCACCCCCCAGCTCCAGACAGCAACAGGTGTGTGGGCACCTCCACAAGCCTCTGCACACTGACAGCGCAGGTAAAAGAGGACAACACATCCCAGCGACTTACAGCAGTTATTTAACCAAGTTTTCCAAACTATTCAGGAAATCCCTTCTTCCTCCACCACACTCCACAACCTAGATTGTGATCCTAAGTTATTTTGATGGAATCTTTATAAAGTTCTTCACTATAGAAAAGGAGGGAAGCCAGTCAGCTTTACATCCAGGATCGGCAGAATCTGGGCTGGGAGCTTTTTGTCTTTGTGGTTTGCTGCTGTAATTCCAAAACCACACACAGCGCCGGAGCTTTAGACCAGTATTAGAAATGTGACTTAGGAATATATTAAGAACACTTGTGGGAAGGGGAACTGAATTTTTATGTGGCTTCCTGGAGGCTGTTCTGGCACTGGCAAAAAATCAGACACTACACAGTAGTGGATTGGTAATAAACTAACCCTGAGCAGGAGTTGCAGCCACTGTCAGGCACATAGTGCCATGGACAGAAAAAACATGTCGGATGAAATCACAGCCCCACATGGCACAAAGCAGATTTTCAGTGTGGGCAAAAACACTCACATACAGCTGTATTTGTTGATGTTAGTGGGGAGGAAAATTTTAAGAGCTTTAGACCAGGTCTTTGATTTGCATCTTTCTCCCTATTATTATTTATTACACTGAAGATAACTTTTTATTTTACAGGCCCCCATATTCATTAGAATAAACAAATCATTATTCCGATAAGAAATGCAGAGCATAGGCGTAATGCAAATCATAAACCTGTGAGACAAAGCAGAACCATTCAGGTTTTCAAAACCAAAAAGCCCCTGGTGTTTACCAGGCATAAAAACACAGGCACCCCAAAATATTTTTTTATAACTAAAAGCTCTATTTGTAGCAATTACCACAGAGTTTTCACAAGTTTTCCATCTTTTTGGACAACTGATGATTTAATTCACATTTTAGTTAAGCTACAGAGAGATTATTATTCTGTAACAGATAAACAGCATTAAGTCAGTTAGAAATTATTTCAGGCATTGCAAAATTACTGAGACTCCCTGCTAACATGTTTTATTTCTTTTCCAACTTTTCTCTGTCCTCTATTAATGTAAGAAAGGCCTACACAATCAAATGGAAAATACAGTACATACTTCTCAACAGGAAACTGAAATTGGCTACACACCAAGCACATCAGTATTCAGAGATCTAAAAAAAATTTTAAAAATTAAATTAAGCTGACTGTCTCCTAGCACTTCTGATTACTCCAATTATAAAATCAAAGCCATTCCCATGTTTGCAGTGATGCCAGTGGGTGGATGAATTAAATATGCTTTCACTATGAGATGTCTCCTTTTGAGGTTCACTGCCCTCCTATTTTCAAGCAGCACATAAAAATATTCCTATTTAACTCTGTAGGATCAATCCTATGCCTGTTAAATGCAGCATAAATCTTTCACTGAGTTCTGTCCAAACAGACTTTGACTAAAGCAAATGCAAATACAATGAACTAACACACTACTCTGAGCAAGAGAATAGAGAACTAAACAAGGCATAAATAAACTTCAAATATAAAAAAAAAATTCTCAGACCTTTCATATGATACAAAAAAATACATAGGTTACTTTTTTAATTAAAATCTTATTTTGCTAACTAAAAGTAGTTTCTTCTATATTCCCCTTCTCTAAATCATCACAAAGAGCATCTGAAAGATCAGACACATGCTATTCAAACTCTAGTCAAAGCTAGAATTTATCTAGTTTCTAAAATATTATCCTATTTGTTGGCAGAAAGCTGTTCCAGGCATGGAGGCAATTAGTTCTGTTAGCACTCTTCAGAAAGGCTGGAGAATCCCTCGAGATTTCTAGGGAGAAATGGGAATGATAAGGGCACGTTGTTCAATGTGAGCCCCCCCAGCCAAACACAGATGTCCAATTAAAAGGCCAATTAAAGGAACATTAACCTTTAACCAAAAATATAACAGTAGTTTAAATTAGTCAAGAAATCCAGAGCTGAATGTTATTTCAAACTCCTTCTCCTGGGCAGACTTTTTTTTAAAGTGTTAACCATTCATTTCTGTTTTATGAGGGCAACAATGCCCATAAAACTAACATTTTTGAGGTTAACACTTGGTTAACTTGGAGAAACAATGTTGTCACATGAATGTTAAAAAAAAAAAAAAAAGAAAATCAAAAACACCGGACTGCAACCATGTATCTGCAACATATATTTTACACCTTTTTAAAGTTAAGGTGGGGATAAAAGTTTAAACCAGGATTCACTTGGGAGTAAATTTTCAGCAGAGTGCCCACACGTTCATGTAGCACAGTCTGCCACGCATTTTTAACACTCAATTCTGTAATTGATTTCAAAAACCAACCATAAACAACCCTCAGATACAAGGGTTATACTGCCATTTAATGGTTAAACAGAGGGCATACAACCATTTATTGCATCAGGAGACTAAAGGACATACTGCATAAAGTAAACCTGGAGTAATGTCTACAACAGAGATGAAATAGCGAAATGCACTGATATAACTTAAAACTGAAAAAGCAAAGTGGTGAGAGATTCACTAAATACAGGGAGTGGGAATAAACCCACCTAGCCAGGAATTAACAGAAGCACCTCTGATTAACTGCAGCACCCCCCGTCACTGGCATTTTTCTAATTGACACCAAATTAGCATTTACTACCCCAGAGCCTGGTGTGGCAAACACTTGAATGGGAGCTCCTTGACGGCTTGGCTCCTGCTCGAGGTGTAACCAACAAGATTTGGGGAGCTCCAGGCTGGCAGGGAGCTGCACACTCCGCCCTGCGCCCCAGCCCCGCACCTAAAACAATGCATTAATCCTGCATTCGCCCGGCCTTCGGAGACGGCGCTTAACGTGATTAGTGCTGCTGTCTACCCAACTTAAGTGCTGAGCATGCTTTAAAAGCTGAAAGTAGAGCAGATGTCTTCTGCTACCCAGAACATTAGAGCTGAAGTCTTCTCAGAGGGCAGAGAATAAAGATGAAATCTTTTCACAAGGGGCATAAAAGAAATGCCAGTATTCTTGCACACACTCCCTGTAGTACAGCTCTGCCTTGAAAGCTATTTTCCTGTAATTGTTTAATCAAAATTATTTTATGATTTTGTATCTCTCTGATCCTAAGTATGCCATCTAATATATTTTCTCCATAGTTAGTTTTCCAAAAAATAGTTTAATAACATTAACCAACATTTGCTTTTTAGACTGTATTAACAGAAAAAAAGAGTAAGTCATTAACTTAATGACTTGAAAATACTGTAAGTAATAGGATTTTTTAAAAAGTATAAAAATGGCCTTTAAAAGTTTTTTGACAGTATTTTTATGTTTAATGCTGTACTTACTACCATGGGTATTTTAAATACCTGTAAAAGGAACATTTTATTTGTGTGCATTTGCTCGCACTAGTTGCTGAGGAGACTCTAAAGATGAAGCTAAACATTAATTAAGGTTAGCTTTCCAGAAAACAAATTCTACAAACATTTCAGGAGTAAATTTATCATCTGATTTATTTGAATCTGTGATCCACAGAAATAAAGGCCACTAGCACAGCCAATGAAATTAAACTTCAAAGAGAAAACTTAATGTTCCCAATTGTTTCAATAAAATGAAAAAAAAAAGGCCACTTCAAAAGTTAGTTTTATTAATTATATACAGGATCCTTGAACAGCTCCTTGGCCACATGCTCTGGCTGGTGCTATCTTACATGACAAATCTGTGGCGCTGAGCCCCGCGCTGACAACACCCGCCGTGCATACGTTGATTACGGCTTTGCAAGGACCACCCAGAAAGACAACTCCACTGAACACCTCTCCTCCAGTAGCACCAGCTAACAGGGAACACACACACCAAATACACTGCCTGAAAAATTAAATCCTCACAAAAAATTTCAAGCAGAAATGCACCTATGGCAAAAGGGACAAACTAGACCCACTTACTTCTCAGTGCTGTCGGATGTTCACACTACACCAATCCACCAGCAAATCTGTTTCTGTCCCATTTGAAATGGTCTTTGGCAAAACTAATACTCCACACTGAGAAAGTAACTTGCCTCTTAGATGCATAAAAACATATCCATGCCTTGGATAAGCACTGAAGCTTTTTCCTGGTTGCTATGCAGTTCCACTGCAGGAAAAGCCTTTTTGGTGAGTGGTTCCATCTTCCATGACATTTATGCTTTGTTTTCACTGCATCTGTTTTAAAATATTCCAGAAACTTGGTGTTGAAAGCAATTGACCATACGAACATCCTGTTCTCTCCACATTCAAGTTTCAGCTACGTTTCTCACACAGACTGATGCTGAAGCATTTTTAACAGCTCCCCAGTCCCAAGAACACGCTGGTTTTTGTGCTCCTCAGGGCATCACTCACAACCCTGCAGTTTCCCAAATCAGTGCCTTCATAAAAGCAGAAAAGCTGAAACAGATCACTGCGCACTCCTAGAATCTAAAGCTGTTACTTTGGGGCACAAAGATTAAAATTTCAGCAACCAGGTCCTTCCTCCATCCCACTGCTGGATGATGCAGGACACTAAGCCACAAAAGCATTGACAGGAGAACAGGAGAAAAACAGCCTGGACACATATGGTTTGACTTAACATTAACTGATTAAAGGTATTTTGACTAGTTCCACAGCTAAATTACATGCACCTGTTGCACGCATTAGTAGCACCTACATCCAATCCAAACACAAGGATGTGGGCCTGGGGATGTAAGACTCAAGAAGATTACATTTCACATGTTTAGCACTGGAACAGAGTAGATTTATTTATCAATTTCACAGTTTCCTTGAAATAAACCATCTACATTAAAATAATTCAACCTAATATGCCATAAAAATAACATTTGAACACTCTAAATTATACATTTTTATATAAATCTACTGTTAATTCTATGATCTGTGCAGAAAAAATTTATCAGCATCCAGTTAGTAGCATGGATTTTCAGGGCCAAACCAAATGAATCATGAGAGAAAAATGCTCCTGCCTCTCTAATACGTTTAATTTCAGTAATTAACCATAACAAATAGAGCCAGTCTATCTAACATGTCTAAGCTTTTTTGATGTTTACACTTTTTTGCTCTGTCAGCGAGGTCACCAATGGATATGCTATTTTTCCCTCCTGCACCATCCTGTATCTGAGCCTCCACCCTCTGGGAATGCAGTTTGGGTCCACCTTTCCCAAAGAGAAGCTCGAAAACGAAGCAAGGAAGACAAGCACGTGTACAGAACAGCTCCATACAGGAGAACCAAGAGGGAGAAGCCTTCCTCAGCTCTGGAAAAGGACAAGAAAGGAAGAATGCAAGAGATATCCAAAAATCATAAAAGGCATGGAGAACCAACTGGGACGTGAGTGGCCATTGCCCTTCCCAGTGCTAAAAAGGGGAATTGGACAAATCCATGGAGGGAAGTTTTTGCACACACAGACACCATCGCTGTCTCTGACAAAAGACCTGCTGGAAAGTATTCTGGATGGAGACTTATCCCCTCATGTCTACACACATCTTAGGTATCTACTACCATATAATTTTGTTATGGAATTTCACCTTCTAAAGAAAAATACCCTTTTCCATCTCTACTCCAAACAAGTGTTGCAGGGTAAGCTCAAGGGACAAGGAAAAGGAGAAGGAACCTCAAGAGCGCAGAAGCAGGGAAGAGCTGGAGGCACCAACCAGACTTTGCCAGGCTCTCACTCCCCAAGAATTCCCACTACCCCTGCAGGCACCCAGGGGAGTGGGTGGGACCTGCCCAGTTATGCTTCATGGAGGACAAGAAGAAATTCTCAGCTTCTAGGAACTCCCAGGTCCAGCATCCTCCTTCCATTGTTACCAACAGACGACAGGGCCAGGAAAAGATTAATGAGAAGACCTGAGGGGTCTGAGACAGAGGGTCATCCGTGAATCCTGCCGAATAGAGAATCCTTGCACCAGACAGCCTTTGGCTTGACCATCCTTGGGATGGTCTTTCTCATGTGAGAAACTAAGAAAACAAAGCTTGCTCATGATTTAAAACAAATGGGGAAGGCTTTTTGCAGTCACCTATAGAAGTGCTGCTTATGCTTAGTGCTGAACAAGTACCAAAAAGTTGAGCTTTCCCAAAGTTTTCTTAGGGAACATTAGGCAAATCAGGCCTACCACTCCCCACGTCCCAGCTGTGACAATTACAGATCTCCAGCTTCAGAGATGCTCTGTCGACTCTGGAGTTAACACTAGGGGTATACCTGAAGCCATTAAAAGAAACTTACAGACGGTCACTGGAGCACTCTGCATCCTACCATTCAGAACAACTCAGCAGCTGCCCTCAAATGTCAGAACCTGTTCATAAATAAATCAGAACCATCACAATTAAGCTACTTTCATTATTGAAGATCATAATCAAAATCAAAGAGATTATTTACTCTGAAGATTTCAAGTGACATCTGCTGAAATAAAAATATAGTTTGGAAAAAGATTGTAAGAAGATGACTACGTTATTACCAGGAACTTTTACATCTGCCATTAATTTTCACTTGGTTTTATCTTCTCTCCTAGTCTGCATCCAATTTCACATTGACTTGTGTTTTATTACAATCCCAATGCGAATCCCATCAACTGAAAAGACTAATAATTGCCTATGAAATGCCTATGAAATACAGCAAATAGTGTGGATATTGTTTCCCTTTCCCTTAGCAAAGCACAGCATCTTGAGGCGACTGGCACAAAGGAGGATCGACAGCCTTGAAACGGTCCGTTTCCAGAATGGAAAGCAGCTACAAATACACATGTGTGGACCAGAAATGTTTTTCCCCCCAAACCTGGAAAGAGTTAATCAAGTTACACTTCTTGAATACGTTAGTGAATGACGTTGAAATGGCACAGGAACATTCTATAGCCCGGCATATCCCAGACAAACTTCCCCCAGTGACCATAACTTAAGGCAACATTTTAAAACAGCTCTTTAAATCTCAGTGCTACGGAGAACTGCTGAGGCTTGTAACATAACCTCTCTTGCCTTCCTCTCCTGACAACACACTGAGCTCAAAAGTATACATTTAACACCCAAGGGTCCTACCTGTCTTTAAGGAATTTTTATAAAGTAGATGCCTATCTCGGGCTATTTAAGTACTTTGTAGTAAGACATCAATGGCATGTATAGTGATATTCCTTTGATCATTACACCACTGGAAATAAATAAGAAAACAACCCCTAAATCTTCACCATAAAAATTTATGCTTGGAACTCACCAACCTAAGAATCATCATACCACAAAACCACAAATAGTATTCAATTCAGTCTCTATGTTCTCACTCATGTGATAGCCTTTGATATTTCCCATGATGAAAAATGAATACATTTTACTACAAAGATGATTTCTGAACAAAGCCCTTTTCATTTTGGTTTCCTACTGAAGAACAAGAAATCTAAAGTTAAAGGAGGAAATCAATAGCTGGGCTAATTATTAGCCAAAACCAAAAATAAATGAATAAAATGGAGATTTTTCTCTTTTGTAATTTCTAGCAGCACATTTCAAAACTTTCTTTTTATTGTTCCACTTCTCAGTTCAGAATTCAAATTATCATTAATACGAGGCAGAATTTAAACTGTTTCCATTTTCATTGACTACACTGAAGATGCAGAACTGTCTTCCTTTTGCTGTACAACTAAACCTCACCAAATGAAATGTTACACAAGTTTTATTTTAAGGGCTGCTCTTGAAGAAAGAGAGGATGTGAACATCTGTGAAGAACAAGTGCAAAGAGAAGACTAAGATATGTAGATAAATCATTAGTTATATTAAGATATGAAACAGGCACCCAAAGAATGGCATAAAATGTAAATGAACTTTGGGATCTGGTCTCTTAATTTGACAGCTGTTTGACAACTGCAAAATGGAAAACTGACCTCAGACAACTGTGTATAAATGAGACTATTAAGCAGAAGAATTTCATATGGAATGATACAATATACAGTGCAGTAACTCCTCACATGGGAATAGATAAATGTAGACTGGAATTTTTATTGTCTTTGAAGGTGGTGATGTTAAAAAGACTTGAATTTCACAAAGAGGAGCTCCATGCTACATTATCACAATTAATGCCACTTTCTGAAATACAATGACTGTCACCTGCAGAAAGAATGCTCACACAGAACTCACAGGCATTTAAAAAAATATATCCAAGAATATGTGTCCAGTATATCTCCAGTGTCTGGAGACATAGGAAAAAAAAGTCTTCTGCACTTGAGCTGCAAATTCAAAGTCAGCAAAACTATACAATTAATAGGTCATGGGATAACTTATTTGAGGGGTTTCTTTGAAAGTGTTGCAGGCAGCCACAATTACACACAGAATCTCTATCTCCAAAGCAGCACCAGAACAGACTGATCCATGGAGAGAGTGCCTCAAAGAAATACTCTGCAATTTTGGCCCCTATGGACAGATCCTCTTAGAATGAGTGGCAAACAGCAAGCTTTTACCATGACTGCCTGAAGCATGTGCCTGAAGCACGGTTAAAAGTTTATATTCTCAGTAGGAACAGAGAATTAAGCGTGAAACAGAGACAAAGCCTACTTTTAGATGTAACTACTAATTTCAACTCATTCCTTCTGCTCTAGATCTCACTGAATAGGGCAGATCTTCCAAAAGCATCCCCAAGCAACACTTCTTCACATTCTCCAGCAACATACAGAGCCATTTGTGATAAGTATGTTTCATTTCAAAGCAGTTAAGCACTTGGCTCTTTATTCTATTTATCTCTTTGGGACAAATCAGTCTTTTGTAATCAGCCTTTCCTTCCTCTCTTTTTAACCACAAAAAAACCAACAAAAAGTTGCACAACCTGTAATAGAAGAGACAAAAAAAGTCACCCAAGCCCTTACAGCAAAATCCAGACTTAAAAAGTTACAGTTTTCCAAGCTAACCTAACAAAAGGTTAGCAGTGACAGCAGCAGAAGTAAAGATTTTGAGAGTCAAGTGACTGCAGTGGCTGGACTTTTGGATAGAAAAGCTATTTGCTGACCATTACCTTTAATTTTCAGTAGCATTTTGTTAGGGATGGGATTTGTTGAGGGTTTCAGTTTCTGGCTGTTAGGGATTTTTTTTTCTATAACCTGTGTTCAATTTTTATGTCTCAATGTAATTCAAGTGGTCAGTAGCAAAATTGAAACTGAAAAATAAACAAAGCAAATCACAAAGATATCAAATGAGCCATAAGCACCATCACCAAAACCTTGAACATCCAAACCTCTTGGAGCGAGGAGCTGCACTGTAACTGCACTGTTTGAAGAATCACAGTCACAGAATATCCTGAGCAGAAAGGGACACACAAGAATCATGGAGCCCTGGCCCTGCACAAACACCCCAACAATCCCACTCCATGCCGGAGATGTTGTCCTAACACTCCTGGAGCTCTGGCAGTCTCGGGGCCATCACCATTCCCCGGGAAGCCTGTTCAGCACCCAACCACATTCTTTTGTTCATTTCTAACTCGCCTTTTCCTAAATTTTCTCATTCTTGTTTTCAAGAGACACTAAATAACCATCTCCTAAACATCTTCTCCCAACCAGTTGTGTTTTTACAGCCCTTCATGACACTCTGCCCCACTGTCACCTACTTAATTCTACTCAGAATTATGACATTGTAATAATTATGACATTGTAATAATACTATTGATTTATTCTTGCACAGTCCTGACACAAAACCAACTCTACTTCAACCCTAGTCCAAGTTAATCCCAGATATGACTAGAGCTATGGAATCACATCTGCATGATGACTTTAACAAAGATTGTGCTTTACAGGTTATTAATTTTCTCTGACTCTAGCAGTAACTCCAATAAAATGCTTGAAATCTCCCTACAAAACTTGCACTGCTCATAAGCCTCTCCATCACCTCTTGGCCCCACTTCAAAAGAAACTTTAGAAACATCCAGATCAGTAGGGAGTTGAAGTCAGCTGTCATTTTACAGGGGAGACACAAATTATTTCCACAAGGAGTGGTCCTTGCCCTGAAGACTTTAATCAGGGATGAAGAACGTGAACTCAACACAAAGATCACAGTTCAACATCACCCCATTACAGCTGGATCTCTACCAGGTGATATTCTCCATTTGTCCCTTCCAAACCCAGCTCTGCTACTTACCCTCACACCAACAGGAACCTTCCTCATTGAGCAAAACTCATCTGAGAAGAAGGAGCCTGCCTGAAGCAGGGCTGGCTCTGCTGCACACTCCTGCTGCCAGCAAGAGGCCAAGAATCATGGCAAAAAAACTTTGGCAATCAGGCCGTAACCAGCACAAGAGAAACACAGCATAGACTTCCCTTCATTGTAACTTTATTTTCTATTACCAATTCTGCTCCCTTGCTGCCTAAGGCCATTTCAGATAAACACTTTTATAATGGATGCCCTTCAAAGATAATATTTTGCTTTTAATGTCCTTTAATAAACACAAGGCATTCCAAGCCTTTAAGCAGCTTGTAAAAGGTTATTATTTTTAAAAGTATCTAACTTCAGAACATAAAAATTAGACTGAGGCCAAACTATCCAGCCTGCTCTCAAATGCCAGCACCTTTATAGTACTCTCTGAAGTTACAACAGATTGTCATGTCTCTGTTGGGAGCACCAACATAAATCTTGACTGTAATAAGAAGTCTTAAAAGAAGAATTATAGGGACAGATTTTCATCTTCTAGAAGTCTGGTTTACTTCAAAAATTTACATAATCTATACAGATCCAGGCAGAGTTAGCCTTTAGTGACCTAAGAATACCAAACCTCCGAGATTTGCAGACATGTCTGGTTTAAAGTCAAAGCTTATATTGTTAAGCTGCTACAACTCTTACATCTCCATCCACATGTCCCATTTTATTTCTTGTCCTAGTTTAATGATACTTCCAACATGTCCTGAGCTTTTCAATCTGGATGATGTACCTAATGATTTTGGTATTGAACACTAACCTCCTCCTTCAGTTTCCATACAGATCTCATAAAAGCCAGAAGATTTGGATTACTGCCCAGAGCTGTGGTTCACTTGTTCATTAAAGAGCTTATGCAAAGAATCCTCTTAAAAAGCCACTTCGTGGCAAATGGCTATTCAACACTACAAATAAAAATTTTCTAAAATACAATTTACTTCAGCTTTCCTTTCATACCAATGCTATAATCCCTCTTTCCTCCTACAAGATGTGCCAAGACCCTCCCTGTCCCTCTTCTCATATCCTACAGGTACCTCCTTTAACTTCTCTCTATTACAAGCTACAGCAGAGAAGGGGATGACTGGGACACCTGCCTGTCCCAAGCTGCGCTAGATCAGGTCAGAAAAGCAAATATTGCACTACACCTTCCTGTAAAGCCTTGCAGCTTTAGAAAAAATAAGTCAAAAGCCACACAGGACAACTAAACCTCTTGCAGGCCATATAAATGAGCATTCGAGTGCTTGCTCCAGCCACGGCTTGCAGCAAAGCATGATCAACTCTCTCCTAGGCAGGTCAACTCCTCCAACTAGATTGTGGAACAAAGTTAAAAGTCAAAGCAGAGTGAAACGTAAAATTAAGAGAGACAAAAGTCATGGAAAATTAAAGCAAGAGGACTTTTACTGGGTTTTACTGCACATACATCCTTTCCTAAGAAGACAAAGTAGAATGTGAACTCATGGTATTTATGTAGTATTTTTTAACTATGGAAATTTGAAGAGAATCCTAAAGTAGTTCAAAAGGAAAAGGACTACAAGAATGCTCTGGATTTGTGCTTCAATGAGCTATTCTCCAAAGAAATGGTATCAGTAGACTGTTTCAGAGATCAGGAAATAATTTTCCTTAACACTTCTGAGTCATTGATGCTATTTTTCCTACAGCACAGTACACTAGGTCCTGTATTTCTGTTTCTGAAACTGTCAGGAGTCTAATTCAAAGCAATAAACAGGTTGACTATGGCACCATTTAAATTACAAAAAGAAAATGACATTTCACTACTTATCTAATAAGGTTAGAATTTAGTACTTTACTTGCACTGCAAAAGGAATTCTGAACTATTTGAAAATGTCAAAACATGTACTTACAGACTGGCAAAAAAGAATAGTTATTTTCACTCTTCTAAGCTTATAAAGGCAATACCCCTGTAGATCAAAAGGCCAGATAAATCTCATTAAGCACTAGGTTTTCCCTTTTTTCTAGTTCTCTCTTCATATTCCCTCATTTCAGCCCTTTGAAATTCCTTTGTTCTGCCTGTGATCAGGGTTTCCGGGGAATATCTGGCATTGGATCTAAAGGGAACCCCATGTCACTGAAATATTCCTGGCAATTCATCACTTGATAAATTATTTCTTTCTTACCCCCTACCTTGCTTGCACCCACTACTTCCACAGAACCTGTGAGCGTGGTGCAAATGATCCTGTTGCACCCAAATGCATCATCTCGAGGATCTCTGGATGCACAGAAGTTAACAAGCTTCTGAAGCTGGCACCCAAAAGTTCCAGTCCATCACACTGGTATTTCAGAAAAACAGGAGTCTGTTCATTCCCAGCCCGTGTCTATCATCAACACCTGTGCAGATGAAAGGACGGTTTCAGATGGAGAGAAAACAGAGGACCATGAGGCCATTTCCCTTGCTCTGTCCAGCAGGACAAAGGGGACTGCAGTCCCTACACTGACATCTCCAAAAATTCCCCTTTACCACCCTACCACCTTGCTGGTGTTCATTTAGGAAATCAACTGCTCATCAGAAATGCAACCAGGGAGAGAAAGCGAGTCGCCCTGTTCACAATGGCACATACTTCGTGCATCCACCGAAAACTGTCTTTATCAAATCAGGAGCAGGACAATCCATAAAAGAGGGGGCACAACACTAAATTCATTTTTTTATCCACTGTTTATGTCATTGTTGGATTTTAATATATATGAGATGCAACACTTAGTTGCATCTCATATAGTACTAACTCTACTTAGTAGAGTAAGAATCAAAGTCTACTAAAATATGAAGCTTTATGCTAATAGTGAGAGCCACAGAGGGCAGGAAAGTAGTAACAAAGGTGTCATTCTACTAATTTTCATTGTCTTTGCTGGACATCGCAGAAGTGACTGGGGTCTAAGTCCTTAAGGATTATGTGAATCCATCCACTTCAAGAGTCTTTGGCTACCATACTCACACAATATGCACATGAGCAAAGAGAATTGCTTTCAACAATGATATGCATCAATTTATAGTATTTTTAAGACCTTCTATCATGCTTCAGTTATGGGTCAAATGATTCATGCTTTGCAAAGATAATCTTTGCGTTTAAAATTTATCAGTCCTTCAGAGGTTGGTTCCCATTAGTGCTCATCGTTCTCACTGCTCATGAAATACATCCTCACAAGCTGAGTTAGTCCTACTCCAAATCAATGATTCCGCCATACTAACTTGATCCAACTGTTGCAATTACATATCATCTGTTGGAGCTCCAAGTTATGATCTTCAATGACCACTAATGAAGACTGCCTAGCAGTTAGAATATCAAAGCAGCATGTATCAACACACTTTAGTCATGAGATAGACTTTCAGTGCTGGACTTTTCTTATATTTATTATCCACTGCAAATTACATCCCAGGCTACCTCTGCCACTGACAGTCCTGAAGTGTGGAGTTCAGCACCAGGTTTTAATAACTCCTCCTGCCAGTTGTTTGATCACTGGTGGGAATGGGGAGGGGGGCAGATGAAAGGCCAGGCGGCTCCTGCAGGCTATCAGTTCAGTCAAAACAAAGGGACTTCAGAGAGAGACAGAGATCCATCAGGTGTGAATCCCAAATGAGCAACTGGGAGGGTGGGAGTGTGGCCTGACTGAGCCGATTGACACTGCAAGTGTCATTCCCAGGAAAAGAGTAAGTGCCTGCCAGTGGGATCATTCCAGAGGCAGGAGGGGAAATGTGCTAAAGCAAAAACCTTGGAAAACAATTTTGGACTATTTCTAAATCACTTCTATCATTCAACTATATCATTTTTACATACTGTATGGAGAAAATCTCCTTCGCATTTAAAATGAGTTCTCTCATTCCAACATGACAATGCAGTTATCTGTGAGGGGAAGGAGCAAAAAAACAAATTTTCAGAGATTTCAAAATTGGGCAAGAAAGAACTTTGAGGAGTTAACTTAGCAAAAACCTCCTGCACTGAGTGGACGTGGGTTGCATGATCTGACAGAGGTCAGCTCCTCCAACTTGGAGCAGAGCGTATTAATAGCATTAGCATCAGAATAAAAAGTTCCCACTCCATGGATATTCAATAAAATACTTATTTGGTAAGAGAAGTCTGGTACAGAGATAATGCCAAAAACACAGCTAGTTTTGGGGAACAAAACTATTGCTGTTCTCTTTCGTGTTGAATTTCTTTACTGGGATTAAAAAGAAAGGAAACAGAGGGACCAGAATCATGCTATTTTTTATTTTCCACTTCATCAATAATCCAGGCATCTATCACTAGCCACCACTTTCTATGTATTACTGTGACCCTTGGGGTGGTGGGTTTTTTTCTTGTAAAGGAGTTCTTAGAACTTTTTTTTTTTTTTTTTTTTTTTTTTTTTTTTTTTTTAAATTGGGCAGCAGGTCAAGGGAGGTATTCTGCCCTTCTGCTCTACTCAGGTGAGACACCACCTGGCAAGCTGTCTCCAGCTCTGGGGTCCCAGCACAGGAAGGATGTGGAGCTGCTGCTGGAGCGAGTTCAGAGGAGGCCATGGAGATGCTCCAAGGGCTGGAGCACCTCTGCTCTGGAGACCTGCTAGGAAAGGTGAGAGTGTTCACTTGGAGAAGTGTTCACCTGACCACTTACAAGTTTCTATCCTCATTGCAGCCTTTCAATACTTAAAGAACATGGGTAAGATGAGGACAGACATTTTTAGCAAGGCCTGTTCTGACAGGACAAGAGGTGATGGTTTCTAAACTCAAAAGACAATAGATTTAGACTAGATAAAAGAAGACCTGACCTTTTTTTTTTTTCCAATGAGGATAATCCACCGAGTGGATTGACAGCTGGAGGAAAGGCTGCTCTATTTTTACTTTATTCAGCCTTGTGCAACATCCAAATGACCTTCTTAGTTTGTCTTACACCAAAGATCACATACAGGTTCCCTGGGCTGGTAACTGAACTTAAACCCCAAATTTCACTCCACTAATCTAACAATAACCCATCCTTCTCACTCCTTACAGCTACGCTTCTAAGGAATCACCACTGTCAGGAGAAGATGAGACTTTAGGAGCAAAACACAGCCATCAGATCAGATCCTGAAGGGATGTTAACTTACATTTGTTCTGTCATGCTGGATAACATATTTACAGTATTCCTCATTTTCAGCTCTTTAACTTCAGCTAAGATATTCAGCCCAGTGTACTTCCTTGTCAAGGCACCATCAGTCAAACCCAAGCACATAATTTTATCTCTTGGTTACTAAATTCAAGCCACTTTAAACATCCTGCTTTCATCTTTATAGTTCTCTCCCACTTTTTAACCGTGCTGCAGTTACAGAAGAATGTACTTGACATATAAAACGTGCACGACATTTCTTTAACATTTTAGTGCCGTGTATTGCGTTGTAAACATCTCTTCATGTTTTATCTCCTTCTCCATAAATCAGAGGTGACTATCTTAGAAGTCTCAAAAATGACATGTTTTCTCTCTAATATAAATGTAAGCCCCTACTCCTTGAATCTTGAGTGAGCTTTCAAAA
Source organism: Melospiza georgiana (assembly GCF_028018845.1). NCBI lineage: Eukaryota > Metazoa > Chordata > Aves > Passeriformes > Passerellidae > Melospiza > Melospiza georgiana. The sequence continues at coordinate 11,902,079 of NC_080450.1, forward strand.
ATCATCAAAAAAGAGAGCTATGAAAAAGCAAAATATTATTAACTAACTTAATATAAATTTCTCCCACACCATTTCTATGACAGCCTGGAGTATGGCAAAAAAAGAAGATAAAAAATTAGTCTTCACTACTCAGAAAGCCAAGGGTTTACTTAATTTATTTGTAACTTATAAGCAACAACACTAAAGCATTTGTTTGATTCAAGATTAATATGCAGTGTTTACAAGATGAAACCCCAGAATATATTTCCATTTTCTTACCATAACTGCAACTAATAAGACTGATTCCTTATGAGATTTTCTGGAGATTTTAGCTAGCTTGCTAATGTTACAGACATAATGAATCTCAATCCACTCCTCGGTAAATACCTTAAGTGATTTTTTAAAAATCAAAACCTACTGTAAAATAACGGTTATTTTAAAAAGACAGATGACCAATAAAGAACCCCTGTCTGAAATAATTTTAAGTTACTTCCATGATGGAAAAAACAAAGAATGCTGTTAGAAAGAGAGGGAAAAAAAGACGAAAGCTGTTTTAGCAGGTGGGACTGAGAAGTGGTGACATGTTGTAGTACAGTTCCGAAGGGCCGGAGGACATAACGTGGTGTTGGATGATGTGGAGGAGAAGCAGGGAGCACCGGCGCTGGGAGCCACTGCAATGCTGGATTAGGTGTGAGGTACGACCCTGAAGTATTGTGATAGGAAGGAGTGAGGCAGAGGCAGAGACACCGGTGGAGGACAAGAGAAATAAAGCACAATCTGTTCTCTGGCACCTTCCCATAAGAGATTCCTCCCTCACAACCCACAGACCCAACACACTCCAAGGGAAAACCCAAGGACCCTCTGATATTTATCCAGATCCACAGAATTCATAGCATTTTCCACCAGCCTGAGTCTGTTTCTCTACTGTTTCTCTCTTTCTCTTGTCTGTCATAAATTATACCAAGATACTTTTCTTGACATTTTCTAAACAAATGTCTCTAGAATGACCTCGCTGTACTGCACGCACCACATCTCCCTTTTTTATTTTTTGTCTGTATTTTCCAATACAACTTTTTCACTCTCAAGTCACAAAACAATAAATCACAAGCTCCTTAAAAATCATTGCCCAATTTCACAGAATCACCATCAAAATGCATTCTTTCTATTTTTCTTGGAAAGCAATGCCACAATTTAGAATTTGTGAATTGTGAAACTTTTTTCTAAACACATAGCTGGATAAATATTCAGACTGTCTTTCTATAAACAATGAAAAACTATGAAGTTTTTGATCTGCACCGTCGATCTGTTTTTTCTTGTTAAAAAAAGTGGAAGTGGGGCAAGGATCCCCACATAAGCACAGTTTTGTAAGTTTCTGGCTCTTGCAGGCAGGAAAAAATAATTTTAAAGTACGGCATTCAACCATCTGAAAACAAGGAGGAAGTGATAATTAGAAGATTGTTTCAGACCAACTTTGTAAAGAAATAAAACACAATGTTTTGGTGTCTGTGTATGACTTAGCACAGGCCTGGCTCCAACCCTAGGACTTAAGTCAACTTAGGTAATTCAGCTTAATTCACTGGGGGTAAAACTGTCTCAGCTCCTACGAGATTGTTAAAATCAAGTAGTTGAGGGGAAAAAAAAAAAAAAAGGAAAACTCCCTCAAACTCCTCAAACTTCAGAACCTGACCACTTACAAGTTTCTATCAATACTTCTATGAATTTTACAGAATCTTCAGTACATTGTCACGGGACAAGGCCCCTTATATCCTGTCCTAAATCACAGGGAAGAATTTTACACAATTCACACTTCACCTTCCCACGACATAGGAGGGGACTGTAAATTGTGCACATAGATTTATCAGAGAAATGAGGAGTGGGAAAGATGAGTTGCCCTTAAAGATGTACGGATTTATAGCAATTTGGGAAGTGGAAAGACGGTTATCATATAAAAAGGTCCCTAAGGGACAGAGAGGAGCAACAGGGGAAACATGAGTCATGAGCTGCCAGAGAAGTAGATGCGTATGGGGAGCAATGGACAGAGCAAAGTAACAATAAAGGAAGTTCCAAGTCAAATGTGCTCCTTCCCAACGGTCAAGATGGATTACCCAAGCTTTAAGCATTAACAGAAAATTAAATTCCCAGCCAGCTCAGACACAGCAACACCGGGAAAAAGACACTCAACAACTGAAAGGATCCATTGATAAACAACAGATCACCAAGCACAGCTCTTTCCTTTTGCTTCATTACCAACTCTGCTCCTTTTTTTTTGTAGTAGGAGTAATCTGCCTTCAAGGTCTCTCTACACAGGAAAGTGGGTCAATATGAGTGAGTGTGAAAATTTAAAATGTTCAGCTGAAATTGTGAAAGGCAGTTTGACACACCGTGAGGCTGGAGTAACTTGCAGTGAGTAAAGAGTGAATTACAAGACCCAGTACAAAGTTATTGCACTCCTCTCAACTCCTCTTAACATCCTCTTAACTTCCCTTTACTATCCCAAGTGTCCAATTCCAAATTACAGCACAGAATTCCTGTACTTCTGAGTACTTCAAGAGTTTAAGAAATGGCTTCCAAGAGTTTAAAAAGTGCCTGCTTTTGGGACAAAATACAATGAGCAATACATGGAAGCTGAAGACAAAGAAAATCAGTTACTTGTGTGGGAATGTCACCTCTCAGAAGATCTAGCAAAACCTCAAGACAAGTTGCACAGGAGTCTCTAGATAAGCCATCATTAACTCTCTTCATCCAGTAGTATCCACATCAAAAGTGAAGGCACATATGACAGTAAATATTTCAAAGGATAACCCACAAATTTATTTTTTCTTATTAAAAAGGTAGTAAAGGAAAAAAGGGAAGAAAAAGGGGTACACCCAAAATTGTACCAAAACCCAGCAAAACCTCACCTTAGTTATGATAGCCTTTCTTCCCAGTCTTTGTGTGAAAAATATGTAGATGATAACTAAATGCATTGTTCAGAAAATAGCGTGACTTATTTAAAATTATTTTTCAAGGATATTTATGCGTTTCCAAGTTAGGCAAGCTACATAAACATTTCCAAGCAATTAAACATCATGCATTGTCCTTCCCATTTTGCAGAGAAAACAGAGTTAGCTGCCTGCCCCAGTTTTAAGCTCAGTGAAAGAAACACTAAAACCTGTAAAAACAGTAAATAGGACTTACTCCAGGCTGAGCAAAATGTGTGCTGATGGGTGCAATCCTGAAAAACACACCACATGCCTACAACTGAGGTGTTACAAGGTGTAAACATCAAAGAGCCCAACTCAACCAAGTTGACTCCAGAGTGTGGATCCCAGGAAACCTCCTTTACTGGAGTTCCAGGAGTCACAAGTGGTTGCTGAAACCATGAAGTGCTGTCAATAGTGGCACTGGGCTGCTCCTTCTTTTTCCAGGCCACATTTACAACTGAAAGCAACCATAGCTACTACACTTTGAAACACCATTCAGCACCACAAGTTTTACAACCTGTTCATTAGCTAGGCTTTCCTTTGGGAGAGCCCAAGAGCCACTGTGCTTCACAACTGAGCGCAGGAGAGCCAAGATCAGCATCAAGCTCCACAGGCCTGTTGACACACACAGGGAAGCTCAAGTTCAGGCACTTGGAACATCTCTGGCATGGGACAACTTCCACAAAATGGAGGTTCTCGGTTCATTCTGCAGATGTGCCGGACATACCATGATCCCAGCCTGGACAAAATCCCACTGAAGTCCCACTATAGATGTTTTAAGTGGATCTGAGCCACTCTTAAGACAGACCCAATAAGGTCATACAGTAACACAACTGAAGAATCTAGCCCATAAGGTTGGATCCCCACTGGCTATTCTTACACTCCAATTACCCAGTTCTTCCTGTCATTTCCAGGGACCCAGGCTTGGGTATTACCAAGATAAACATTATTATTGGGAGGCTTAAAACCTCATCAACTCCATTCTGTATTAACAAACTGGGCCTAGCAACCCCACTTGAATTCTCAGGCATATATTACTTCTGTGGTGTCAGTTTTAGCAGCTCAGAGCTCAGGCAGCAGCTGAAGGCACAGCACTCCCGGCCATCCAGTCACACTCCTGGCAGCGTTTCAGAAGCCAGGATGACACCGGTTTGCTGTACAGATGAAGAGATGGACTGACCTGATTGATGGAGTTGGCAGCACAGGATGCCAGGCCAGTTCCAAGGGAGGCGAGCAGGAAACAGGTGAGCTCAAAAGGGACTGGGGCCATGGCAAAGCCAGCGGACGCGGTGCTGACAACCAGAGCTGCAACGCAAGTGAGAGCACAGTTCAAAGCATCAACAAGAAACCATCTTTGTACATAACACTAGAGTTATGGCTTTCAAACCCTGAAAAAACTCTTGTGCAGATTAACTTTTTGCTATCTTTATGGTTCACACTAGCTCCAGGAACTGGATACAATTAATACAAACACTATACATAAAGAAATAAAAAATGAGATGGAGAACTGCCAGAAATGAAATAAGAAACCCAAAAGCAGCAGCACATTAGCAGAAGATGTAAGGATACAACTTGTGTCTCTGTATTCCCTATTTTATGGATTTCCTACAGGACCAAATTGCCCTACACAACATGCATAGGACAGATATTTGTTCCAGTAACTCACACATTGCTGCAAAGTCTAATGCAGAAGAAAAAAGAGTAAAAAAAAATCCCACACTGAGATACATGCTTTATATCAAATTATAGCAGGAATTTAAGCAGTGCAGAGTCAAAAAGATATTTGGGGCATGTAGCTGCAGAAATTTCACTGCACAATCTCTGTTTCCACTGCTTCTATTTGACACGCCCATTTTGGGCTGAAAGAACAATTATATCATCACAGAGACGCAACCACACTTAATGGCCTCAAAATTTCAGTGGGTTCATAAAAAATCAATTTCAGTTTTGTCATGCAAAATTGTAACTTTAGTACAGTACTGCAAACCACATCCTTAAAATAAAAATTACCCAAGTTTTAATCCCAGTATTATAATTAGCCAAATAATAGGTCTCAAAAAACTAACTTTTGGCAAGAAATAGTATGATATGACAAATACTATGAAAGTCAGCACGCTTATGGAACATCTTGCTCATAACCTTGAACCTTACAATCTGAAATTATTAATTATTAAACAGAAGGTATTTAAAGTATGTTCTGATGTAGTTGCATGCTTCAGATCTCAGCTACTTTAAATCAAAGTATCAAAATTTTCTTATGTTCCCGATTTCTATGAAGTCTCCTTTTTGTCTGAAGTTAAATGACAAATAAATAATCTTGCTGACTGAAAATACCCGGATTATCTATTAAGCAGCACTACTTGGGATGAAATACTAAATGTCATGGCAGAGACCTGCCAGTAAGGATGCACATGAAAAGTGCTCTTTTCAAGAACTGAGCCTGCCTAAGAACCTTAGGATTTAATCCTGAAAACACAATGGACAAAACTTGCTGCTCATCAAAAATTTTCTCTAAGTATTAAAGTCCACAGATGGCTGAATATTATAATAATAATATGCATAATATAATAAGTATTAATTATATAGCCTTGTTACGGATTCACAGGCTACTTCTACAATACAGTGGATCTATGACAAAACTTCACCCTTCTGAGCAGCTCTGAAAGAATCACAGATTCTGCTACCTCACCAGACAAATGAACATGAAGGTACTGATCATTCTGAAAGACTAGATCCTATTTATTATATAATTACAACACTATGTTAGTTTCCAAACTCTTGAATCCTCCTTAGGAATGCACAAAAAAAACATGAAATGCATTGGTACAACTGAGAAAGTTCAAAAAATGCACTGAAAATGACAGTGAACAGTGGCATTTGCATTTCCAAGAGTGATTACATTCATTTTTTTTTGCATAATAAATCACATGCTCACTTCTAGACAAGAATTTAATTAAAACTTATCTTAGAGAGCACTTTACACCAATTTATTAGGGGAAAACACCAGCTCATTTACTGGAGAAGAAAGGTGGAATGGATTGGCAACCAGTCAGTGTAACATTACTACTATCCTGACCCCAAAGAAATTCTAACACTGTACAGTTACAACACTAATTAAAGTCCCCATTGATTTCTCTAGATTAATTTTAGCCAGTGATTTGAGCATGACTTATCAGGATCTCATTTAAAAAGGCTGCAGTACATCCTCTCCCATATCTCAGTAAAGCAGGTACTACTTCTTGTTTGGGCAGGGTTTGCACACCAGGCATCCCCTGCTTTCCTCATCGCCCAAATATTCCAATACAGCATATTAGCAGTAAATAGGAAAATGCTCCCTTTGGATTGGAAAGTTTATTTTCTTTAACTGTGGAAGCAATAATTTACTCTTCAACTTCCCTCATGGAGGAAAAGTGTATTTAACTGAGATCACATCAAGGGAATGAGGTCACTGACTCTGTTTGTTTTTTAATCCCTGTTAGTTTAGTGCATTAGGGGCCAAATTAACTTCACCTTATTGCATAATAGATGGAATCGATCCTTTCAAGACTTGTTGATGGGAGCTGGCATTATACACGCTCTTCAAAAAGAAGCCAAGATTTAAACTTATGATCTCAGCCTAAGCCCTATTTTCAGTCTTTTAAACATTTTTTGCTTTAACAAAAATTAACAGAGGACATTTGTCTCCCACGTCAGTGTAGATGAAAAAGAAAATGCTAATGGATTGGTGACAAAGAGTGAATTATAATGTTTCTGGCATAAAAAACACAGTCCAAAAGTTTAGTGTGTTCTTTACATTCCTTTTCCACTTCATCACAATGTGCTCTGCCTATATAAATCTTTCGTATTTATAGCATGTGAATCATTATGCCATATTTTGTTTACCTACTATTAAAAAGTAGCCAAGCCAAAATAAAAGCACAGAAAGCCAAAGCAAATCAATCTTGCTCTGGAATTCCCTTCTACTCCTGTACTGGTGATATATCAGTACATAAAGAAGGAGAAAAGCAAATGCATTTTTACTTTTTTTTCAACAATTTCACTGCTTTACTGCAAAAGTTTCTATAGCCCTTAAAAGAAAGTTGCTTCCCAAAAGCTGAAGAAATACTCCTTCCTGAGTTTTCATACTTCAGTTTCTAGAAAGCCAACTGTAGCAGCAGTATTTAGAAATCCTCATCTAACCAACAAGTCCTTTGTAAACCCAGGTTTGTTTGGGAACATCAAAGTGTTGATACAGATTATAACCTGCACATTAATAAAGGCCACACTCCTGAAGCAAACTTAAACTTGGGGAAATCATTTGAAACAAATCTGCACCAAATCATGCAAAATTCAAGTGCAATATTACAAACAGAACAGATAACCTCTTGCCATCAAACAATTTTAAAATACTTTGCTAAAAATGAACTACAGTAATGGTTTCTTTTTATTTCATTTGCTTTTCTTGTAGCATGGAAAACTAATTGCCAGAATGCTTTAGTTTCTTTGATGGGATAATAGTTACTGGTTTAATAATCACAAAAGAACTACTTTGGCAAGTATATTAAATATATTTAGAACTGTTAATAAAGGTAAACTGGCAATAATCAGAACAGTAACAACTAATAAATATTTTTCAAAGTTTCCGGCCATACTGAAGTTTTCATTTAAAGAATAAATGCTATTATTCCGGAATTAACTGGGAACATAGAAGACCTCCACTAAAGTAAATGCATTTTTTTACTATAGCAGCTATTACCACACCTTCAGCCTACAAACACAACACAGACCCCTTATGTAGTCATTGTTGCAGTTTGGTAAGCATCAAGAGTCAGTCTGCAAAACCAGATCTTCATCATCGTGTCACCAATACACAACAGACAAGAGATGAAGTAGGATGTTCACAATCACACCTTTAATCAGTACCAAATATCTCAGGCTTCTGGTTTCAGGTTCAGCACATTTGTGCTAGAGGATCACTATTCCACAGACAGAAATCCATACAGAAGCAATACATCCAATACTGTTTGCTAGTATTCACAACAGAATTATTTTCTTATAACAAGATGTATGAAAAAAATTTCTAGTTTAGTCTTCAAAACTGAAAATGCTCAGAAATCAGCATATTTGTCTGCACACGTTGACCCACATCTTAGACAGGTGCTATGTAATCAGATTCAAGTAGGTTGGAAAAGACCTCCAAGATCAACAAGTCCAGGCTGTGACTGATCACCACCCTGCCAATTGCACTAAAGCACTGAGCACCATCATCAGTCTTTTCTCAAAGACACAAGGCGCTGTACATCACAGAATCATGGAATCACTGAATGGTTTGGGTTGCAAGGGACCTTGAACATCATCTATTTCCAACCCCCTATGGGGTGGAGGGGGGTGGAATCTATCCCAGGTTGCTCCAAGCCCCATCAAACCTGGCCTTGAACACTTCCAGGGATGGAACAGCCTGTTCCAATTTAGCTGCTTGTCCTCACAGAAAGACCAACATGCTACAGGAGCAACAACAAGGAAATGTCCACAAACCCTAAAGCGTTATCTAAGGGAATACTCATCATTTTTCATATCATGCTTTCATCAATTTGCCCAAACTAAAAACTGAACTTTGATTTTCCTGTGGTTTTACATATAGTTCATCTGAGTTTTCATTTGTAATCCTTGGAGGAAACATTACTTAAATCTAGACTTGAAGTTAAATTTACGAAGACGAGACAACCTGAAATTCCTAGTGTGTGCATGCATTACAAATTGCTGGAATTTCCTTATTCCCATCCCTTCCCTTGTCTCTCTGCTATTTTCAGTTACACAGCAGCTTTAGGATCAAGTTGAAAACAATGCATTTATAATTCTGAAAATCTATCAGACAGATGCATTAGCTTTCCAAGTGCCTGGGTGGTAGGATACAGCTGTTCAGAGAGCAGCCAACATAAAACACCACAGAGATGGGAATGGATGAAAATTGAACCCAAAAAGGTAGATTACGTGACATTTAATGAAAAGTTCCCTAATTGTTTTCTATGGCAAAAGAATATAAACAAAAATCTATTCCTGTTTTTAAGGCAGAGTTTCTAACGGCAGAGTCACAAAAGCTGCAGTTTACATGAAGCATGGAAATAGCAAAACTCATTTCCTTTCCAAGGTGAAGTACAGTTCATACTACAAACAAAAAAATCTCTTTCCAGCAGCAACAGGAAAAGAACAGAGCATAAGGAAGTCCCATTTTGGCATCATGCAGAGTTTGTTTTTTTGTTATTTTATACTCTAAAAAGTATAAATAAAGTGTCTGCCAAAAAAACCACACAGGATATGAGATCTATCACAACTTCACGGGTGAAAGGAACTGAGTTGAATGACATTTGCAACTTAAAAACTGACCTCAGAGAATATATTCTTCTTTAAAAAAAAATCAAAGAACTACAACACCACAGTCTTTACAGAATATATAATTTGTCTAAATGATTACACAAGTTGTTAAAAATTTTCCTTGCTCTACATATTACACACAGTCTTATTCCTGCTTATGTCCTATCCTATCCCATGACCAATAAACAACAATAGAACTCTCCTTCTACAAAATCATCTTCATCCAACTTACTCTTTTACACTTTCCACTTACAAAAAATCTGCACACCAAACACATAAAGATCACAACGAGAAAAGAGGGTAAGTTTTTCCCTGTATCTCTCTATACCTTCTCAATAGATGAAGTTTACTACATTTACCTAGGATCAAGAATTCCTCCAAGCACATGAGAAGACAGAGATAGACTAAAATCACAGTCCCTTTCCCAACAGGCTTGCAAGCTTGATTAAAAATTGTACAGCTGTTCAGAAACTAGCAGTCAAGCTTACACTTCAAAAGGCACTGTCATAAAAAACAATAGTCCTGAAGGGAATCAAATTCCTTAACCTTTGCCTTCTATACCCTATTTTAAACCTAGAGTGGTGCTTGCCTAGTTAAAAGAGGCTACCAGGAACTGTTGAAGAGTTTTGCAGCAACTCTGAGGCCACACAGAAATGTATCTCATGAAATTGTTTTCTCTTGAAAATGACACTCTCCCATCTTGCTGAAGTTGTTGAAACTCCCATTTCAAGAAGCACCAGTAACACTGAGATGTGGTACAAGCACTGACCTTACCCATCAGCAAACATATAAAAAAAACCTCAAGTGGTTTCAACAATAGTCAATTTTCTTTCTCTCTGTTCCCTTAATCAGCACAAAATAAATGACCTAAGGCTTTATAAAAACAATGAGGAAAAAAATTAGGATGTGCATACAAGATCAGTTGTGCCAAGCCCAAAACACAAGATTTATCAGGAACACAGATGAAAATGTAAATTACCATTACACACTCTATGTGGTCAGCAAGATTTTTCCACAGAAAAACAAACAATGAAAACTCATATATTGCAAGACAAAAAAGTTTTTAAAAGTAAAGTGAATTCAGGACATTCATTATAACAAATTTTTAGAGCAAAGAACAGTCTTGTTATGAGGAATTCACTTGACCAACTGGAGAGCGCCCAGGCAAGGACTTAGGAAATTACATTTCTGTTCTTGGACTTTATATCACAGACAAGATGTAAGGCTTTGGTCAGATAATTAGAGCCTCCTTAGAAATAAAAGTATACACAGCACTACCTATTGGCAAAGGAGTAATTTATAATTGTTCCTATTGGCAAAGGAGTTACATAAAGTCGTTAAGTATTATTACTTGAACAAGACAAAATGTAGTTAAGGCTGCAAGGCAATTGCTTAACAAATTGCCGGTTTGAAAAGACAACACTATCAATGACTGAAAAGTAAATCAGATCTTCTTTTACAAAACTCAATCAGTCAGATTCAAACATTTTCCTTTCTAATATAGGAAACCATTGGATTATCTTACCTTGGGACTTCTAGTGCTAATTTCATAACCAGCAGTACTATAGTGCAAGGTATGTAAATAAGACAAAACACTGGAAAACTTATGCAAGACAACCTCAAATATTGAACACATTATTTGTAAATTCACTTCCTTACCCAGTTTCACTGTAGTCTGTCTATTAACACTTGCTTATTTCCCAGAAACTAGCTGATTCTCATAGTTTTTAAACAAAATTAATGGGACAACTATTAAATGCTTCCATAAAACAATTTTCCTAGCACATACTTGATTGAAATTGACCCAACTTAGCATCAATAAAGTGGGAATTATCACACGCAAAACTAAACCATACCAGTAACATACCAAAGAATTCTGCTTCAAGCAGAATGCAGAGAAATGAGAAAAAATTACCAGTAATACCTGTAAGCTTGATTTTGGACAAGCGTGCCAAAATTCCTGGCAAATCATCCAGCCGTAGCTTCATTTCTTTCCATTGTCTGTCTTCCTTGGATTCAGCTCCCCCTGGTACGACTGAGTCTTCAGTTTCTGCAGCTGATTTCACTTCTCTCAACTCATTTCTGCTTGACATCTCAGACCATGACTGAGGAACAGGTGAAGCTGAGCTAATTTTGTGTACAACCTTTTTTTCCTGATCCAATTGCTGAAGGTCATGAAAAGGAGACACAATTGAATCGTACTTGGGCTTGGCTCGTTGACTGAGGTCTTTGTTGCACTGTGTTACATACTAAATACAATGAGAAATGTTAAAACAAATAGATAAAAGATATTTTTGTCCATTTCACTTTATTAACACCAAGAATATTACTACTGTTTTATTCTTGTTACAAGAATTACTTCTATGACACAACTGAGTTAATCTAAATTTCAGACACTTATTTCACACGCAGACTTCTGAAGTTGGCTTAGTTATTACAAAAGCAGCTTTACAACTCACAGCTGAATCAATGTTTACGTAAGCTTGGAAAATTGCATCTGAATGTTTACTTCCCCCCCAACAGCTACAACAGCAAACTCTTTGTTCATATTCAAAACCACTACGTAATCCAATGTAACTTACAACTGATCAATTTCACAGAATAATAAAGGTTGGAATGACCTCCAAGGTCATTGAGCCCAACCTTTGACCAAACAAAATTCACCTTTAAACAGGGAAATATACAAATGCCCACACAACTTCAGTTTCCAAACATAAGCACTAAACTTATGCATATTTAATAATGAAAAAATTTAAAATATTCCAAAAAAGACAATCTACCACCTATTATATAAAATCATCTCCCATATTAGTCTATTATTATTTATGCCAACTTTTTTAAATTAATTAGACAAAAAATTTCAAAGGAAAATATGTTGAACAATAAATCAGAATAGAGTTGTTTGCTCTCTTTTAGAGCTCACAGAATAAACACAGAATAAGAAAAAGAGCATTTAAATTCTCTTGTCATATTTTCTTCCCCCAAATATTCTATCTATTTCAAGCACCAGAAGCATAGAAATAAAGAACTTTCAACCAATCCTGATTTCAAGTGTACAGTAGTAATTACAATGAGGAAGAGTGGTCTGCAACTCTGAATGAGCAATGTGAATACACTTCAAACCAGCAGCACAATTTAAAAAAATTGCTACCATCCACCACCATATGATACAACTGGTCAAAGAAGATGACATAATTTCAAGGGGCTTAATGATAATTACAGCTTATTTAATACCTAAAACTAACAGCACACTGTAAATGTAACCCATTAATTTAATGAGCTCAGGAATTTTGACTCAAATAAACCAATGAACTGAGAACACACCACCTCCACAAGTGAGTTCCATCTACTACTTGTATGACTGCTAGCCAAGATGTGACTTTATTATAAAAAGTGACTTTTTAATAAATAATTATTTAAAAATAATTTTATGTCAAGTTTCTCAGCAGGAGGTGAGTGCCCTATTTCAAGGGTACAGAAGCCTCCTGTCAAGCAGGGGAGACTTTGCAACACAAGGCACTGTCCTTGCTACAGAAGGTTTCCGCCAGCCTGAGATGTTTTAGGACCCCAAATGCTTTGACTGATTTAGTGAAAAATGGAGACGCTTAAATTAGCTGAGTTTGGCTGATAAGAAAATTACTCTTATCAACTAATCTCCATTTTGACTTATCACATGGGATGAATGAAAATTAGGGGATAGATACACTCCTTGACTTACCATTCGTTTGAGAAAGTTGAAGTACTGAAACGTAATCAACTTGTTGCTGGCCACATGGTAAAGGTGCACAAACCGGCACGGTATCTGCCGTGCACCAGCGCTCCTCAGATGCCACACAAATAATCCTGCTTAACGGAAAACAAGAAAAAAAGTAACAGCAGATTCCAGTTTCTTCTCTGCCACTGAGTTTGCTTCTAATTGAGACTACAGTGCCTACTGTCAGCTGTGACACAGGACACCCCCACAAATGGGAACCAGGGTGAGGTAATGGAAAATGTTTGTTTCTCCAGGTGAAAGACAAGACACTGCAGAATCATGGAATCCTTAAAGATGGAAAATACCTTGAAGATCAAATCTCAGTATTAACCCAGCACAGCCAGGTCCACTACTGAACCATGTCCCCAAGTATTACATCCACATGGCTTTTTACCCCTTACAGGGATGGTAACTCTATCACTGCCCTGGGCAGCTTGAGCCAGTGCCTGACCACCCATTCAGAGAAGAAATTTTGCCTAATATCCAACAGAAACTTGCCCTAGCCCAACTTGTGGCTGCTTCCTCTTATCCTGTCCCTTGCTTCCTAGGAGCAGAGCTCAATCTCCACCTAGCTGCACCCTCCTGTTAGGGAATTGCGGAGAATGGGAAGTTCCCTGAGCCTCTTTTTCTTCAAGCTGAGGATCCCCCCAGCCTCCTCAGCTGCTTCTGGTGCTCCAGACCCTTCCTGAGCTCCGTTCTCTTCCCTGGACACATTCCAACCCCCCTTTTTCTTTCTTATCCCAAGAGGCCCAAAACTACACTGTAGGGAAGTCCCAATAATTTTGGGCGTTTCTTCCAAATTCCCGAGCATCAGTAAGACGTATTTTCACAGAATATCCTGAGCTGGAAAAGACTCACAAGGATCATCGAATTCAATTCCTGGCCCTTCCCAGGACACCCCAACAATCCCACCCTGACCTGGAAAGGGTTATCTAAACGCTGCTTGAGCTCAGGCAGCCTTGGTGATGGAGCATCATACAACACAGTATTGTCCCACTACTATATACACTATCGACAAGATTATCTTGGCGAGGAATCAGCTGTCATAGGAGAGCCCCAAAGTCAAACACGTGTGGAGGACACACAGCGCAGTGTGGCACACGGGGACACGCCGCACACGGGGACACGCACACGCATAGCCTTGCAGGCTCCGGGCACCGCTCCACAGAGCAGCCCCGGGCCGTCCCGGCCCTGCCCGCACACCGGCCCTCTCGCCCTACGGCTCCGCGGTACCTGCGAGCGCCCGGGGCGGGCGGCAGCTGCGGGCGGCGCTCATGGCCGCGGCTGCTGCGCCGCTCTCCCCTCACCGCCCGGGCGCCGCCATCTTGCCGGCGCGACCTCCAAACGCTTTCCGGGTCGGCGCTGCTGCGGAGGCGGAGCGGCCATGCCGGGGCTGTCCCGACCGGGGGGCGGTCGTGTCCGGGCCGTCCTGGAGCCTTGGGCTGCTCGCCGACGGGGGTGGCCGTGCCCGAGGGAGTGGGAGTTTTTTTTATACCGAAGTTTGAAATTCCCCAGGCCAATATATAAAAGCGGCGTGGAAGGAGTCAAAAGGCTTTTCTCTACCGGTAAGAAATAAACGACCTAAAATAACAGAATCACAGAATCGTTTGTGTTGGAAGGGACCTCTGGAGATCACCCGGACCAATGCCCCCTGCCCAGGCAGGGTCACCCGGAGCAGGGGACACAGAAACACATCCAGGTGGCACTGGAATGTCTCCAAACAGGGAGACTCCACGCCCTCCCTAGGCAACTGTGCCGGGGCTCTGCCACCCTCCATGGCAAGAAGTTCTTCATGTTGAGGTGGAATTAAATATGTTCTGGTTCATGGCTACTGCTCCTTGTCCTGTCACTGGGCACCACTGAGAAGAATCTGGCAACATCCTCTTGGCATCCTTGGAGCTACATATATGCATTAATGAGATTTTCCCCTCAGTCTTCCCCAAACTAAACAGGCTCAGCTCCCATAGTCTCTCTTCATATGGAGATGCCCCAGACCCTTCATCATCTTTGTGGCCTCCACTGGACCCTCTCCAGTAGTTTGTCTTTTTTCTTCTGAGGAGCGCAGAACTGGACACAACATTCCAGATAACGAGGAAGAAAATTTAGATGTACAAACAAGATCAGTTGTGCAAGTCCAAAGCATGAGATGTATCATCAACCCTGAGATGAAAAGATAAATGACCATTATACAGTTTATGTCGTCAGCACACTGCAATGAAACAAAAAGTTTCAAAATTGAATTAAGGACTTTTTATTATCAAAAGTTGTTATGGCTAAGAAAAACAGTTCTTGGAGGGAGATGCGGGTGAGATTGCTCCTGCAGAACAATCTCACCAAAAGTGCCAGAGCAGTTACTCACCCAGTGAACCAGCCAGTGAGCCTGAGTGAAGAACCAGGGTGTCATTTTTGGGGTACAACAACAGGGGACAGCTTTCAGTGGGAGCTAGGGCCAGATGGGAGATCTCAGTCACTTTTCCCATGAGCAAGTGCCTAGAGCCCTGCCTGGAGCCTCCTCATGGCCTCTGCCAGGCATGGGGGCTGTTCTCTCTGCTGCATCCTCTGGCTCATCCCCAGGGAAAAGTTGTCGCCAGGATGTGGAGTCTGGCACAGCAAGAGGGTGACCAGGAGTGCATTGGGACAGTGCAAAATCCTTGTAAAACAGCCAAGAGAGGGCTAATAAAAAATGAATCACTGCTGTAATTCTATGGAGTCTCATTCCCAAAAGAACCTGAGCTTTAATGAGCCAAATTCTTGGTTAAAAAAAAAAAAAAGTGTTTAGTTTCTAGAGTCATTTTTGAAATGGAAGGTTTGGTTTCTATACTCCTTGCATAAAATACGCATTTCAGGGGGTCATATTGAAGAGCTGTTGCAGCTGTCCTTTTGCACCATGCCCTCATACATGTTCTGGGGGTGGCTGGATCCTTTGCTAAGCTGATTCAACTTGCTAAACTGAAAGGGAGAAATTGCTAATTCTGCTGGTTATACTGTTTGAACTGGTCCTGCACGGGCACCATTGTAAAGGTTGAAAAGCTAAAGCAGGGCAAAGAGAAAGTGTCTTGGACCAGAGTCTGAACAAAAAGGGAGGGGAATGGTTAGGACTGCTCCAGCTGTAAGGCATAATTGCACCCCCAGGCATCTTTAAAGTGTTTTCTCCAAAGAGTTTAAGTTCAGAAGATGTAGGCTATAAGTCACTTAAATGCTTTTGAAAGTCACTCTCAATATTTTTTCATGGAAATATTCCTCAGAACCATCTTCCTCCCAGGCTTTCATTTCTTTATGGTGCTTAAATTCATGCAAAAGTCATCTTAAATCATTATTAGGAAGATAAAATGAAAACACTCACTCTAATTCACTGAGAATATCCTACTTCAAAGCATTTATTTCCTTCTATTTGGGGAGCTAGGGAGAAATTAGGACTTCACATTTCTTACAGTTAATATCCGGTTTTACTTCAAGTTCTCATCACCGAGCGTATATCACTTTGCAGTTCCTATTTGCATCTCTCGTTTTTGCCCTTTGTTCTGCCCTTAAATTTACACCTGCTTAGAAATCCCAGTAGCAAAATGATAGTTGCTGAATTTCTCTTTACTGTGCAAAGGTAAGTTGCAAGCCAGAGCCAGAGAATATTAGTACCTGCTCGAGAAGGAACAGAATGTTGTTTCTTAGCTGAGTTAAAATGGGTTCAAACATATGAGGGTGTGACCAGATGGGCTGGATGTGTTAGAAGCACACACTTGCTATAGAAAATTAAATATTTTCTTTGAGGACCAGCAACTACTCATTTAACAAAATAATGCTATGAGGTTTTTGAATATGAACAGGAACAAAGAATGGTAAGTAATGGTTCAGTACCTCCCAGCAATAGGTAAGTGCCTCTTCATCACTCATTGTCTCACACAGCACATCCCCATGTGGATGCCCATGGCCAGAAGCCAACACTGGCAAGCAGTGACTGTGTGCAACATTTGATTTCTTCCATGTCTTTGTGAGTGAGAATTTTTTATGGTAGTGCTTCTTTTGGGAGATAGATAAAGAGTCCTGCCTCCTGGCTGGAGAACTCTTCTGGTGAATGGCAGAGAGGGACCACTCCCTGCTTCCCCACTGTGCAGTGGGCTGGGATGAAGATGGCTCCCACTTCCATACAAAGTGTTAGGAAAGCTTCCATTGCAGCCCAATAGAAAAGAGATACGAATTCAGAAATCTCAGAAAGTGCTGCTTGCTGGCATCTCCAGGAACATGCAAAGCCCTGATGTGGGGAGTATCTGGTTCTCTGAGGTCCTCATGTACAAATAGGATTCATGTCCCCTTGGATGAGCATGAGCAACTAATAGGGGCATAAAATGCCAGTGAACTTAGGCTGGGTCTGATCTTCATAACGTAAATCAGAAGACACTTTTGCTGAGGTCAGTGGAGCTGCAGTGAGGAAAAGCCACCAGTGTGAGGCCCATCACAGCCATTTGCACAGGGATGAGAAGAAGGTATGTGAAAGATTTCCCTGCAAATATACCCTTTAGTTCTGTAGGGCTGATGCATCCATTTATACTTGCATAAGGAAGATAAAGTAAAACAGCACCAATCCCAAGTGGTAACCTGATATACTGTCTGCAGTAGAATCAGTGTCACAAAGAAAATTCAGGAAATCTGGCTGGAGCCATTTGTCAATGGTTTATTGCACTGTTGAGGCTAAGCTGGAGCGATAAAAACAGGGAACTCCAGAGTTCATAGTAATGTACATCAAGAACTGGGGGTATTTGGACTTCCTGAGCTCCTTTGATGTCCTTTTGTTGCTCAACTTGCAAATTAGGCTGTGAGTTTGGGAGCCTGAGTTTAGATACTCATTTTTAAAAAGACTAATCTGAATTTCTAACGGAAAAAAAAAAGAAATTGCTTCCCCTGGAAAACAGCCATTCCAAAACAATTTCCCCTAAAATTCTCACTAGGGGTGATAAAAATCCACAGCAAGGGGGGGAGGGAGAGGGGGGGGAAGAGAAAGATGAATTAATGTTCTTTTAAAGAACTTCTTACAACTGATTTCTAGTGAGGAATGGCCAATGTTGTTAATATGCAATTGGATCATCTACAAGTCCTGGGATGACTGATGAATGGACAAATTCCAGGGCTGGAGACAAACACTGTCTTCCTCTCCCAGAACTCATTTCTTCTTCCACAGGCTGCCTAAACCTCCAAAAGAAATTATTCGATGCTGTATTAGTGGTTTAATTAAAAGTTTTCATGTGCAGGTCACCTTTCCATTAATTTCCACCAGCCTCTGAATGGCTGGTGGAAATTAATGGAAAATAAAAGCATAGCAACAGGGAAAGGCTTTGAGCTCATTTTATGAGGAGAGCTGCTAACCTGCTGCCCTGGTGTTTATAACACATGCACTGTGCCTAAAAGACATGAAAGACCGAAGCTGCGCCTACATGAATCAGCTCTCTATAAGCTCACCTGCAAATATAAAATTTTTTTGTCCTATGATGTTGCAACAAACTATAGAAACGAGAGTGCTGTTGCTGGCAGGAGCTGCTCTTTTTAAAAAGTCATCTGTGTTTGCAGATCAGATGTCACTTCTGTTTTAGTGATAGGGCAAGAGGGAAGAGTTTTAAACTAAAAGAGGAGAAATTTAAATGAGTATTAGGAAGAAGTTCTTCCCTGGGAGGGTGGTGAGGCCCTTACACAGGTTGCCCACAAAAACTGTGACTGTCCAATCCCTAAAAGTGTCCCAAGCCAGATTAGACAGGGCTTGGAGCAACCAGAACTAGTGGAAGGTGTCCTTGTCCATGACAGAGGGTTTGGAATGAGATGATCTATATTTTCCTTTCCAACCCAAACTATTTTGTGATTCTGTGTTTCTTTTGGGGGAAAAGACAGAGGGTTTGACCAAATCATGTGCAAGGGGGCCTCATTTCTGTGTAGGACTGACACCCAGTGCTCCACATGCCTGTATGACTACACACAGGCACAGCTCCAGCTTCCAGCTCTCAAACCAAGCTCTTGGCTGGAGGTAATCAAAGCCTAAGTTTATAGCTTGCTCTTCTCAGGCAATCCACCAAAACTGTGTGACTGTGCAATGCTCCATTCACCTTCCTCTAGGAAATAGAAAGCTCATTTTAGGCACTGTAACAAAAGCAAGTGAAATGCAAATTCAACTTCAAAGGAGTGTGGGAAATGGAGAATTGGTTTACCAGCATCTTGAAGGTTGGCACTGCTCACAATGGACATGAGCAGCCCTAGCTCATGTGTCCTGTTGTGTCAGGGGGAACATGTGCTGTGTAACTTCCTCCCAGGAAAGTCCAAAACATGAGACCCATGAGGTCAGTCCTTGTCTCTGTGACCAGGTAAATAGTTTGCACTAAGTGGAACTGGTGCCACTGATGGGATGGATGGAGCTTGCCTGAACATGTATAAATGGTCTGCTTCTTGGAGCTATTATGTGGGAGAAAAGAGTTCAAATTGTAACCAGGCAGTTGTGGGAACTGAACTTAATCTCCCATGTTCCTAACCTGCTGCAGGGAAATGGAAGAGTCCCCATCCTTCACGTAGGTTTTTGGGCACTTTATATTCCTTTTTTATGAAAAAATGTTTAAATTCTAGGAGCACGGCTGAAGCAACAGAGCTTTTAGATTTTTTGAGAATTAGCCATTAACTAAAAGATTGATTATTCATAGACGTCCACCTGGTCCAGTATTGCATGGACAGAGGGTTGAGTGTTTAATTCAGGGCTGAGGACAGGCAGCCCCTGGTGATACACAGTGGGGTTTCGCAGTCAGTGTTTTGTTCACTGAGGCCAGCCCATGGAGCTGAGCCCTGCGTGTCCATGCAGGATGGTTCTGCACTGTGGGGACAACACAGCCCCTGCCTCCTCAAGGGAGAGGTCAAACCATCTCCTGGGTGAGGACCTCTCTCTTACCTCTCCTATCCTTAATGCATGCTAGGTAAATGCCTTCCCCTCCTATTCCCTGTCCCTAAGCATGGGCTCTTCCACTTCTTCAGTTGAAAACTGTACCAGGACCCCAGATGGGACAAAGAAAACCCTTGAATTAAAAAGCCATGACCTCTCTGCAGTGAACTCAGAGAGCTTACATGAGCATCCTTCTCACCAGTGCTCTCTCTGTTCTCCTCCCACAGCATGGAGATGATTGAGACCTGTGGATAGGGAGGTGGTTGACAGGTTCTCTTCTCCAGACCCATCTTTTCTTGTTGAGACATTTCAGAGCCACAACTTTCTATGTGAGTGGCTTAAATGTTTATATTCTGTTCAAGAGCAGGTTGGCAGTGTTCCCCAAGGGGCAGGATCCACCTTACTGGCATATTAGGCTGTAGCAGAAGCAGTGGAAGCCCCGTGCCACCCAAAGTGTGTTTTGATTGTAAGATTGGCAGGGAGATGCCAGAAGGAACCTAGAGCTTACCTTACCTTGCCTTGCCTTCCCCCTTTGAAACAGATGGAATGTTCAGAGTTTTCAATAACAGCAGCTTTGTCCTCATCCCTAACCAGGGAAACCAGTACAGATACTCAGGAAAGGCCTCCAGGCTCTCCTGTGGACCATTCTGGGTACTGACTCAGGCTGAGAGTGGTCACCAAGCACTGTCTGGACGTGGCCAGTCTCTCTTCAAAGATGTCTGTGCTCACAGTGGCTGTGTCCTGGTACAAGGTGACGCTTAGCAGAGATGGGGCTCAGTGGGATCACTGATGCCAAGAGTACAGGAAAACCAGGCTGCTTGTTTCTGCTCATAGGTGGAGATTTAAGATGCCCACAGGCAGCCTGTTTCCAAAATCTTGGTGTGTTGCACTATCAACCTTGCACTTTTTATGGCCATTCATTTCAAAAAGTCATCTGGGTAGAAAAGAATTATATATATATATATAAACATGATATAAAGAGTGAGCACATTACAAATGGGAGTTGGGTCAAAAAAACCCTAATACACTGCTTAGAGGCCATTCTAAATAGATTCACTCAAAGCTTTGCTATTCCATAAAACATGAAAGGATTAAAATGACTTTAAATACATCTGTAGAAATAGAGGCCCCATTTTATTAAAGGTGTCAGGTCTGTCTAATCTCTCCTGTGTAAGATATTCATTTTTCAGTAGCAAAGGCAACGAGATCATTAAGTCCATCTCCAATGCTAGCAGACAACCTTTGCCAGATACCAGACTCTTCTCTCATTAATATTTTAACATTTGAGGTAATGCTGAGAAACTGTCCTTTGTCATAGACACCAGAGAGATTAATAGTAAATCTTTTCAAAGAGAAGTACTGCATCTGTACTTCTCTTTGAAAGGATTAGAATTTAAAATTGAACTGGAGCCAGTGTGAACTGCAGAGCAAAAATAGCAGTGCAGTGGGACAGAGCCACTGAATGTGTTCTTATTGCTGGCAAGACTGGGGGGATGAGAGCTGATGGCCTATAAATGTTGATTTTGGGGTTTTTTGCAACTCCAAAGCCCACAGTGACAGACAGGATGCTAGGGCTAGACGGATTCCAGTCTGATCCAACACAGTAACAGTTGCACCTCGGGAAAACAGCAAAGTAAGACCTGAATACAGGCCGGGCACAGAGGAGCCGTAAGGACAGATCAGGAACAAACACCTTCTGTTACGGGTAAATCTGACCTGGTGCCAGGTTAATTTTAAAATTAACAGTAAAACCTTCAACTGTAAAGGTAGAAACAGAAGCAGAAGGGAATTGTAAAGAACAGTAAGAGCGTCAAAATCTGGAGGGTATTTCGGAGGTGCAATGATGAAATCAATACAGCAGGCCTGGGGAGCTGCAAAGGATGGATTCTCTGGGCATGGGACAGGGCATCTTCAAAGGTGCAAGGGCCTGGCATGGGAGAGGGATGGAAGACAGGGTCCTTGTTAAACTGCAGATCCCAAAAGGCTCAGGAGACATTTGTGCCCAACCATCCCTGTGCCTGTCTTGCAGGGACCAACAAGAATGTGCCACCATGGGGCTGCAGAAGTATTGCTGAGGTCCTGCATGGGCTCTGCGTGAGTGAATAGCCCATGGAAAGAGATGGCTGCCTTTCAACAGGGCATAGAAACACCGTTGTCAGACTTAGAGGGTAGTTACATGGCTTTATTTTCCCAGCCTGGAGGGTCAGCCTGTCAGATGAATGATTTTATACTGCCCTAAAGTGAATGGTATTGGCATTTGGCCACCAATTTAGTAGCAGCCTTGAACTCTGCTTTGTCTTCCGCTTCCAGTGAAGCAGATTTATTCTCAATTAGCCACAAGTTTGAAATTCAGTATTTATTTGTAGAATGCCTGGTTCCTTGGGCAGTGATGCTGAGATCACCAGAAGTTTGTTTTGGATCCCACATTGATTCCAAAAGAATCAAAAGGTTGTGTCAAATTCCTTCTGGCCACATTTGCTATGTGGTATATGCAAAAACTGTCTGTTAGGAGTCAATGAAAATACCACTGAGGTTGCATTAACATAGCTAATAGCTGTGTTAATAAATGCCAATAAATAAAATCAGAAGGAACATTTTCAGCCAGGTCTGAAGCTATGTAAAAAATGCATTTGGTTAATGAAATCCATTTCTGACGGTATGGGACTTTTATAATCATCTGAAAATCCATCTGTGTCCTACTCCTGAAGGGCAAACATTTGCAGCTCAGCTTTTTAGAATGTGTCTGACAAGATCTGCTCTCTGGTTCGCCTTTTCATAAGTGGCTTGATGGGAGATGCTGGAGGTCACTTGCAGCCTTTCATTCCCTTTGGATATGGGAACAAGTCACCCAGCAGTTGATGCAAGTTGTGCAGAGAGTTTGCTCCACCCATGCTAGAATAATAATTTGAGCATCAGAAGCAATAGACACAATACCAAAGTAGATGAGACACATTTTGCTTTTCGTTGTGAGGGAATAGTATTCACAGAACCATACACGGAACATATTTGGTGCTGCCATTTACCCTGTCTGACACTTTTTGCTGGAAACACAGGGAACTCTGGGGTAACTCCGCTGTGTAGCAGCACTGGGGTCCTTGGATCTCTTTGATGAACACATGGTAGTTCCACTGAAGGGGACAAGCGCATTAACTGGAAACACACTGACCATCCTACCATCAGGGTCTGTAGTCCTCCCTAACGAAAGACCCTCAAGAACACTAAGCATCCTCCACATCCCCATTTTTTTTTCTGTTTCTGTATGATAATTTCAGATGCATAACTGTCTCAAAGCTACCTACTATCTATACAGAGATTGCTTCCTTGCCTTTGCCTTTTAAATGATCAGGCTCATTATTGTGTTACAGCTTTTTTCCAATTTGACAGCCATGATCTCATCCACCAGTCAGCAGGAGTATTAATTGCTTTAGTACCAAATTATACTTTCTGGAATTGTCAAGGTGGGATAGGGATGTAACCAATAGCAAATGAACAGAAGGTCTTGAATTTAGAAACATCACAGAATGTTTTGGGTTGGAAGAGACCTAGAAGATCATCTCATTCCAACCCCTGGCGTAGGCAGGGACACCTTCCACTGTTCCAGGTTGGTCCAAGTCCCATCCAACCTGGCCTTGAGCACTTCCAGGAATGGGGCAGCCACAGCTTCTCTGGGCAGCCTGTGCCAGGGCTCCCTCACAGGGGAGAATTTCTTCCAAATATCTAATCTAAGTCAAAATCCCCAACTTGCTAAATAAATTTGATTTGATTATCCTCTTGGGTTCCTTCCATCTCAGGCTATTTTATATTCTCTGAATTCTAACAGGGGTAATGCATGGAAAGCAGGCTTATGATATAAATATGTAATTGGAATTCTGCAGTGATGTCTTTTCAGAAGGTTAACTTGAATTGCAAAACCTATGATATAAGAATCATCCTAACGGTTCTGTCCTGCAGGCAGCTGACGGTGCAAGGAGGAGGTTATTCAGTGCTTGTGTTAAATTTCCATATGTTGGCCAGATGCTTTTCTTGGAGCACCAGTGAATCAGTGGTACTGTGATCTGCTAATTGTTTTGACACCATGGGAGTTGAAAAGCGTTTGGCTCCACTGAACACTTGGCTCCACTGAAATGTATGTTTTAGTTAAATGACTCCAGGGATGATCAGAGTAAATTTTCCTGCTTATGTCTGCTGCCCTGGCACTTGAGGTGGTTCTGGTCAGTGCTATAGAAAACAAGCAAGTATTTAGTTAGCTCTCTCTGCATTGCACACAAAGAATAGGAGAGCCTTTTCGAAACTGGAGGCTCTAGCTCAAGGAGCCACTTAAACACCACCTCTAATGAGGACAGCACTTGAGTGGATCCATACTTATGTGTAAAGCACATGCTTGAGTTTCAGTAGTCTGCATGGGATTCACGTCCAGGTTTAAACATCAGCACATACTGAAATTCTTTTCCAAGACGTTTTCCAGAACCACAACCTAAGTGAGAAAAATGAGTGTTGTCATTTAACCACATTTGAATATATTGCTGCTGTCTTTGCAACTGCGAGGAAATCCTGAGGAACTTTGTTTCCCTGCAGGTCTGATAAATTACTTTCCACTTATCCTTCTGCTCTCTTCTCAGACAACCAAGGAAGCAAAGGACTTTTGCTGTGGCAGACAACCTCCATTCCCTGCTTCTTTAGGTGTGGGTTGAAGGACAGTAGAATGTTGGCTCTTGGAAATAATTTGTTTAAGACACATCCATTAAAATAAGTGTGTTGCTACTTCCACTGCTGACTTGTAATGACTACCAGGAGTTTCTCTTCCAGAAGCAAGGTCAAATGTATTGACCAAGGTCAAATGTAAATATATTCTCTGTCTTTCTTTCCAGTTTTTCAACATTGGACAACTTATTGTTTTGATAATTAAACTTTTTCTAATGGAAGTCACAGTGATCATAAGGAAAGACTCTGTCTCTACCCCTACTTGATGAACTAGCAGCCTGTTGGGGAAAAGATATTCATCATGAATGGAAAAGTGTTAATTAGGGATATTTTCAGTTTAAAGACAAAACTGGGTCATTAATGAATCTGCCTTGTCTAATGTGCTACCTTATTTTGACTTGTGCTGGGCTACTTTTTTTGATAATCAGAATCAGCTGTTTTTTACACTGGATAAGGTAACATGGTAGAATTAGTGCATGGGGAAGTCTTCCACAAGATCAAGGAAATGAACTGTTCAGGATTCAGATCAAAGGTGGGGTGAATTAACATCAGCCTGCCTGAGATAGTACAGTAAAGAGTAAGGAAAACAAGGATTTAGAAGGGATGTTGCTTCTTGCAGTAGTAATGTATACATTAATAAATTAAAGAAGTATTTGGAAAGAACTTCCCTTCTGGTCCAGCTGTCAGACACCTGGATGCAACAGTTGCAGGCAGAATCCATGTGTATTATCATAGGACCCAAGCCTATTTTGCACTCAAGATGAAGTGCAAGTTCCCTTTCTGCTCTTGCCTTTGTTACTCTGCCTTGGCAGAGTGAGGCTGGGGCCAGCCCAGCTTGTGTTCCAGGTACTGGTTAGCACGAACCAAGAGTCTGCAGAAACCATACGCAGTGGAAAACTGCTGCTCCCACCTTCCTTGTGAGATCAGTGTAGCTCTTTTCAGTCTTGTTTCCAGTCTACAAACGTTGGGAGTTTTCTACATCTGTGTGATCAACAACCTGGAATCTCTCTGTGGCCTTGCATCCCTCTCTGAAGCACTTGGTGTCCCTGCGAGTGCTCTAGCTGGGACGGGGAGCAGATGGGCGTCCTTCTGCTGCTCTTGGCCATAGATACCCTGCTTTCAGATGCTGAGATAGAAACACCTTTACCCAGCAGCTGCAGGCAGGACTCACCATGAATTAGGAGCACAGGCAACCCCATTTGCTGAATCCCAGCCCAATTTCCTCCATTACTCTCTCTCTGCTGACAACACAGTGTGTTAGCACAAGCCCTCACTGCGTCCCCTCAGAGAGATGTCCAGTTCTGACCTCTTCTTTCATAACTACACCTCAGCCACCCTCCATTCAAAGCTGTGTGCCGGAGTCCCTCAAACTAGGGAATCCCTGCTTCCCTCTCCAGGATGGCTATCTTCTCCTGCAGAGATTTAACCTTTTATAACCCCATCCATCATCTTAATTAGGCCTCTCAAGGAGAGGTTACCTGACCAATATGACTTGTTTCAACCTCTCTGACCTGGTAGTGGTAGAAAATCTTCTCAACCAGAGTTATCCTGAGACATTTATCAATACTTTCCTCAGACAACCTGAAAGCTGAAACAAAAGAAAAAATAGACCATAACCAAGTTGATTTTTTAAAAAAATATCTCTAGCCATGACTGTAACTAATTATTGGAAGAATTTTCAAAAGTTAAGATGGATTTTCCCATCACTGGATTTTCTGAGGTCCAGGTGGTATGCTTTTCCATGCTGTGGTTCTGACATGAGTCCAGAGAAGTCCTGGATAATCCTAATGGTCCCTTAATGGTTATGAGACCACATCAGTGCTGACCTTTAGGAGGATGTACCAATCTGGATTTGACTCCAAAAGATGGGCTCTGAAGTTGTGAGATGCTGCTGCATGAGGCTTACAGAGACAGGGGCTCCAGGGGAAACATGGCAGAAGAACATGCTCTGTTGAATGTTTGGACCTTCATAAGTCTATGAGGGTATCTCCAGACCCTTATAACCAGATGGGTCCCTGGAATGCCAGCAGCAGTGATGCCCCAGCGTAGAGGGGAAGATGTGGTAGTGCTGTGGTATTTCCTAGATCCCAGGGACACTGCAGAGGAGAAAGCCACACTAAGAGTAGCCAAAATCAGCGTTGTGCTCCTCCATCACCAGCACTAGGGGCTTTTTCAAGGGCTTGGAGAAAGCTCAGGGAGTCTCCCACTGCTCTGGTTGGATCAGGTGTTATCTCTTCAGACAGGGACAATGAAATCTCTGAGGAAACTAGCAGCAGTCCCTAGCTGAGGATCTAATTTAATAAGCAGCCACCTCAGACTTAAATGGGTCTGGATGCTGCTATCCATGCTTGGCAAAGCGAGTGATCTGGGTCTGGATCTAATACAGGTGCCTTCAGCACATTTTATTTTGAGTTTTACTTCCAGAAAAGACCAGTGGGTGTGAAAAGCCAATTTGCCCTGTATTTAAGAGCTGGTTTACTATTTCTTTCCAGTGTGAGCATTCAACTAAGTCCCTTCATCTCTGTGTAGTCTCAGTCCCATCACATCACAGGACTGTGCATCAGCTGCGTTCATTCCTAAAATCACATGTGAGAAACTAACCCCACTCCTTTAAAATTTTAAGAGTTTAGTAAAAGATAATAAAGGACAAATTAATAAAGCAAAAGTAACAGTGCTGGGTGCATGGCAGCAGCCAGAGGCACACCCCACACCCCCTTCTTTAGCGAGTAGTTCCTTATACTGTTGCAGTAGCATTATTTCCCTGAATTACTTAGCATATTTTCAAAGCTGGTTTACCCCAACTCTGCCTCAGGTTGCCACAGCATTGCATAAGTCCACAGTGGCAGTGTCCAAGGATCTGTCAGGGGGACAGTCCAGAGTAGTCTTCTGATGATCCTCTGATGCCACTTTAGACTTGGTATTTTCCTTTTATGGTATTTTTTTCTCCACTTGTGCTATCGTGGTTATACACTTCACAAGACCAGCCATACCTTATGAAATGACTGCTCGTGCAAAATGTACAGCCCCCAATAGCACTTTGCCAAAGCAGTCCTATCTTGTAATACATCTTTTGCAAGCCCATTTACATCTTGTGATTGCCTTGCTTCATGCATACCTTTAGTTACGCTACCCACAAAAGTGATTACAAATTATATTCTAAATATCAATATATTCTATATATCTAAAACCAGTTACAATGAATAATAATCATCTACAAGCAATTACAATTTATAATGTCTTGCAAAAGCAAATACATTATAGTGAAAGCCAACTATTACGTAGCTGATTATAACATCACAGGTCCCAAAAACCCAAGACCCTGGGCACCCATCCCTCTGCCAAGATCTGCTGTTCTTCCCTGACTCCCCAGCACATTCAGCACCCCATTTCACTGCCAGCCCTCCTCTCACAGCACTGACACAGAGTTAATCCCAGAAGAGCTCAAGGGTGACCAGGATACCCAGCCCAAAGCATGGGTTTGTGGAGGAGGGGCTTTTGTGACTCATTCTAATTGGCCATGTGGACTGAACAGCCGATCCCAGTTGCCTGTGCTTACAAGGTTTAATTTTCTAATTGAAATTTCATAGAAAAGCTGCACCTTTCTGATCAATTGCCCCAGCATAAATATTTTGTCTATACACAAATATCTGCCCTCAGGACTAGCCTTTCTAGAAGCTGCTTCAACAAAATAATGCTAATAAAAATATCCATCTGTGCTTAAAGAGAAACAAAGCATTAATACACCAAACTGCAGCTTAGATTATATTAGAATCAGCTTTAGTGATCGTACACATCTGTTAGGATGTATTTCCCACCCAAGACATCTCGATCTTGCTTTTAAAACAACTTTGTACAGAAAAATGTGAGAGCATTTCCCTGGGAGCCTTTTGCATGTGTCACACTTGCAACCAGCCCTGCTCTGAAAGCCCTTTTCCTTGAGACACCCTGCTGGGACAGGGCTCAGGAATTAGGGTCTGTAACCTAAACATTATTGTACTTTAAAGTAAATGCTCCCCCTCTCGCTCTACTTGGGTTTCAGAGCCTCTTCAAAGGACTGTTTTCTTCTCTTCCTTGGCAGCAGGGGAAGATTATTTCAAACCCCAGAAACCAGACACTGCTGAGCTCCTGCAGAACTGTTTGTGTGCCTGGATGGCCTCAGGAAAGACACGGTGCCCAAATCTCTGCTGGCACTGCCAGGGCTGCAAGGCTTCCTAGTCGTTCCAGACTGGAGACACTAACTCTGGGGTTTTTTTTCCCATGCCATTCCAATGCATAGTAAGTGAGAAACAGGGGAAGGGGACGTGCTTCAGTTTTGACCTCATTTTTTGTAATAGCCCCCGCTCAAAAGAAGGAAAGCTGATTTAAAATGTTGGGAACCTTATCCTAAGAAAGAAAGAAAACTGATAAATCTGTTTCTCCCAGCAGCTGTTCTAAAAGGGTGATCTTATCCTGTTATCCATGCCTGGCAAAGCTGTCTGGAAGTTGAAGCCTGGAATTCATGGGATTGGGATCTAATTCTGCCTCTCCCTTTTCCAGTGCATCCTGTCTGCACATGTGTAAAATGGGAAGAGAAGCCACTGCCTGTCCTCCAACCTAAAGGAAAGCTTAGCTGATGAACAATGAATATTTTTATCCTTGCCAAGCTTTAGATTTGGTGCTGAAAAAACAGTCCAGTAGTATCTCTGTCCTCATTGCTGGCCCTTTGGACAAAACACTGTTCATTCATCATCTGAAACCTGAGTGCTAATTACAGACAAATGTCAGATACAACCAAACAAGGGATGAGGACACCCTGAGCTGTAAGAGGTTGCTCTGTGCGTGTCCAAACAGAGGACATGTATCTCCACCAGGGACACAATCTTTGCCTCAGTGTCCCAGCACCACCAAAGGCTCCAGGGCAGTTGTTTGCTCCCAAGTAACAAGCAATGGAACAAGAGGAAAGTGTCTCAAGTTGTGCCAGGGGCATTTTAGATTATATATTACAAAGAACACCTTCACCAAAAGGGTTGTCAGGCATTGGAACAGGCTGCCCAGGGAAGAGGTGGAGTCAAGATTTCTGAAGGGATTTAAAAGAGGTGTAGATACCTTGAAACAACCAGGAATTGAAGCAAACTGTGGAAATACGCCAGGATCTCACACATTTGCCTGGTTTACCTGCCAGCAAAGTAGTGGTTGCATGAGCTCATTTTGTGGTGTGGAGATTTTAGTGTTATCTGTCACTACTCTGTATTAGACAAAGTGCAGCTGTCAAGGTAGCGGAGGAGCTCAGTAAGTGCATAGAAAGATGCCTGAAAGTATCTACAAGATTTCCAGGAGGCAAGAGGAAGTAGGTAGCAAAATCTTTAGTTTCTTCATCATTCCTCTTAACACAATATCTGATGTTACTTTCCCATCTGGAGAGACGCCACTCATGTATTTAATTTTTAGTGTGACAGAGGGTGTTGTGCCACTGCAGCTCAAAGGCTGCCTTTCAGAGGAATGCTCTAGAGGGGTGAAGGCATCTCACAGGAAGCAGCAAATTGGAAAAACAGAGCATCCTAGCTAAAAAAAAACTGAAACCAGAACACCAGTTTCCATGACAGAAAATTGAGTTAGTCTTGTCGAACATTATTATTAGAGGAAATTGAGAGTCCTTCACAACACATGACTCACTGAAGTATTTCAAAGAATATTTACAAAGTCACCAGCAGTTATTTCTGACCAGCTGCCAAAGGGAGAGGGTGGCAGAGACATGAGAAGTCTAGTGGGACTGTGATGGGAAGGTGGTGATGGGGAGATGGTGGGGTGGGAGGAAGCCATCAAAATGCCTCACGCCACATCAGCTAGACTCTACTGCCTAAGCCCTGTGGGTGCTGTAGCAGCAAAGGAGTTAAGATAGAGCTGGAAGGGAAAACACAGCCTGTAAATGGGTCCTGCATTGTGGTTTGTAAGGTTCAGCTAGAAAACCCTGACACAGGAGGACAGCCATATGTGTCACCTGTAGGTCCTTTTCCTGCACAGGAACCAGGGCCTAGCTCCACAGCTCAGTCTCCTAATAGATTGTTTAATGAGGCAGATTTTTAAAAGCTACTTTTCTTCAAAGGATTAATTTGTCTTTTGATGTGGGGAAAACTGACAAATGCTGCTTTTCCTATCGCATTCAAACACACACTGTTTTAAAAGTTAATAAACCCATTTGCTGCCAAATAACTGAGGTTCTTTTTCTTTTCCATTTCATTTCATCAGGATAAGAGGTTTAATGTCTTCATGGTTTCTCCTTCTTCTTTCAGTAGCTAAATCAAGTGTAACTATCAATGCAGTGAGCAGCATTTTTTCCCTGTTAATGCAGCCATTATTCCCATGTCTCAATGTTGTCTCCTCCCAAGCTCACACTGACAACAGCAACCATGTTGCTGTGAGTATGTGTGACCTGAAGGGTGATATTTTCACCTGCCATGGCCTCTGGTGAGCTGGGACGACAGTCCAAACCATGAGAGTTTATCATCTCACAGGATGCAGTGTCCTCACCAAGCAAGGACAACATATGGGGAGCACTCTTCTGCTCCCTGAAATGTCATAGAGCTTTGGAGGAATGTTTTGGCTCCAGAAACCTGCTATCCTCACCTAGCACCAAAAATAGTAGCAAGTCAGTATTTGTGCCCTGTGGAACATTTGCTCTTACACATACAGCAGGAGAGATTCTGTGAACATCTTGGGTGCTTCTGCATCACTGGCAATGGTAGAGGACCAGCACCTGGAGGATTTCAGCCTCCAGGAAAGAGCCATGGAATCATTTGGGTTGGAAAAGATGTCTAAGATCACTGAATCCAACCCCTGACCCAGCACTGCCAAGTCCACCGCTGAACCATGTCCCCAAGTGTTGAATTGCACACCCAAGTGCCACATTTAAATTTTTCTTCATCGCTTTTAGGAATGGTGATTCTACCACTGTGCTGGGCAGCCTGTGCCACTATCTGACCACTCTTTCAGTAAAAGAAATCCCTAATGTCCCATGTAAATCTTCCGAGCACAACTCAAAGCTGTTTCTTTTTGTTCTGTCCCTAGTTTTGTAGGAGCAGACCCCCAACCCCACCTGGCTGCACCCTCCTGTCCGGGAGTTGCAGAGTGTGAGAAGGTTCCCCTGAGCCTTCTTTTCTTCAGGCTGAGGCCCCCAGCCATCCTTCAGCTGCTCCTCATGAGACTCCTGCTCCAGACCCTTCACCAGCTCTGTTGTTCATGCTTAGGTATCCTGGCACCTGGAGGAGTCCAAGGAAATCACAAAGGCTGGTAGAAAGCAGCTGTAGAATTGCTGTGGGTGCTGTGTGCCTGTGCCACTGCTCTAAGCTCTGTTGTATGAGAAGACTTGGCTCTGCAAAGCAGAATATGAACCTCTGGTTTGGAGTCAGAGATTTTTTTCTTTTCAGGCTTCAAAGCAAAGAGAAAAAGAACAAACTTAAGATTCACATATTTATTTAGGGAAGGAATTTCTTTCACAGTTGTGCTAGCAAAACATGCAAGTATCTTCTGAGTCAACGACTAAAAGCTTATTGGAGCCTAAGTCACATATCAGCTAAGTTAACAGAAAATTTTCCATTGATTTTCCTGGGCTTTGCATCAGTCTCTGAGAGTGAAAAACTGTGATCAATAAGACAAGTCCACGGAAAAAAAGATATGGAGGTTGGAGGTAGGAAAGGATTCTGACCAAGGGCTGTAAAACTTGAGAGCCTTCTCACCACAACTGCTCAGTAACTTTAAACCATTAACCTGGCATCTGGATACAGCATCTTCCCAGGAATGAAAATTTCAGCTTCCCACATGTATGATTCCCATTTCCCCTTGTCAGTTTTGTTCCAGCAGGCACAACCTTCTCAGTTTTCCTGTGATGCACATGATGATTCCAGAAGCAGTAAGCTCTTTTTGTATGGTCTGGGTTGTTTGGGTGGTTTTTTTTTTCCCCAGATTCTGAGTTCTGAAGCCATTTTAGTTGTCTGCAGCAAGATCACAGCCTGGTACTCCGTGCAGCAAGGTGGAGTGGCATCATAATTAAGATCTGTTCTCTTCATTTGAATGCATCAATGCTTAGACCAGGAGATTTTGACTGTAAAATATACACTCTTTTTTATCTTTGAACTAATTTTAATCTTTCTTCTTCACTTGTCACTTTGCTGTTCACAAAGCTTTCTTTTTTTTGCTGCGAGCTTCAGCAGAACGCATTAAAGTGAAGAGAGATAATAAGACCTAATAACCCCCTTTATCACAAAATAAATAAGTAAAAGAACAACTCTTCCATTTAGGTGTTGCAGATATAATTGAATGTTCCTTTGAAAACTCTTTGATCAATGTAACTTGTTAAACTTTTAGCTTTTGTTTCAAATGTAGCTTCTGGTCTTTTCATGTCAGATGAAAAGCTTAGTTATTCAATGCAGCTTTATCTCAAAGTGAACTCGTGGGGTTTTTTTGGGGATGGTTTCTTTTGCCTTATGGGAATTCATAACATCAGGGAAACCCTTACCTGCCTGAGAGACAAGGCTGGCACTGAAAACAGTGAGAAGTGGCATATTGGCTGCCTTGCTGGTGTTATCATTGCCACTTCCACCACAGCAGTAAAATATAATCCACATTTTTTACACAAACTCTATTACACATGCAAAAAGACATAAAAGCACACTTGCCTCCAGGTCTTGGCAAGTTTACCAGGAACTAAATATTTATCCTGGCAACTACAAAGTCTGACAATAAAAAGAATTTCTGTAATATAAAATGAATATTTTGTTATCTGGAGGTCAAGGCATTACCAGGACAGGACAAACCATAGGTTCATCATGCTCCCTGCCTTTGGCCATAGTGACATTCTCCAAAGGAAAGGGGAAGAAACTTGGAGTAGATAAATCACTCAATGATCTGTTTAAGCAGTTTGTTAAATAAAGAGCCCATCAAGTCAGCTTAAGATATTTCAAGACTGGTTTTTAATTACTTCATTATTCAAAAGCTCTCCAAAGACTCAAAAACAAAACCAGAGAAACACCTCAAATAATTACTGAAGAGAACAAATCTCCCAGCATTCAGGGTCTCAAGCCCAGCCCTACCACCATACACTGAAGAAAACTGGCCTCCTTCAGCAAGTGCCACTGGAGCCCCTAGGTGCTACTGGATGCATTTTGGAAATAACCCCCTCCTGGCTGAAGTTTGTGCAGTGCTTCTTTAAAGTTAAAACATAAATCTCCAAAATTAGATTATTTTGAGTTTGGAATAAACGTTTTTTGCATATAAGTAGAAAACTTTAGCACCTTTCAAGAGTTACATACATAAATACCAGCATGGGGAGAAAAAATAACTTGCTCAAGTTTACATGCAAAGTGCAATTTGGGTGATGACCCAGCAATCTTATAACTTTCATACTGCAATCTGACTCCAAGATCACAGGCCTCTCTGAAAAAAGCACCGATCTCTACTTCAGTTGTATTTTTAGAAAGAGGTTTAGTGTTCAGGAAGGATCCTTTTCATCCTTGGAGCTGGGGATGTGACACTTTCATGGCTCAGTGCTGGCTTGCCCATATTAATCCTCCTTTTGATGAGTAGCTCTGCCCAGAGGATGACAGCTGGTTGAAGAATGAAAATTTGCTTTTGTTCCTTTCTAGTGTAAAACCAAACCTTCATGAGAGGTCTGCAATGGCAGGTGGGTGGTGAATTCACTGGGTTCAAATCAGAATCAGAAACACAGAACGGTTTGGGCTGGAAGGAACCTTAAAGCTCATCCAGTTCCACCCCCTGCCATGGGCAAGGACACCTTGCACTACACCAGGTTTCTCCAAGCCCTGTCCAGCCTGACTTGGGACCCTTCCAGGCTGGGGCAGCCACAATCTCTCTGGGCAACCTGTGCCAGGTCCTCGTCATCCTCATAGAGAAGAATTCCTTCCCTGTATCTGACCTAAATTTCTCTTCTTTCAGTTTGAACTCTCAGTTTGTATGCTCTTGGAACACTAAATAAAAAGTGTTTCCTTAGATGTCCTGCTATCTCAGGACATGGTATTCTGGCTTCAAGCCTTTTTGCTTAAGCCTTTTGCCCACAATAAGAGGCCTAATGAGTTACGAGGTTTTCAAAACCCTCATAATAAAAACTGTGATTCAATTCACTTATGGAGTTTCTCTCTTTTATGTGTTCTCAAAATGGGAAAATTAACAGGAATAATTTACAAAAGTGATAGAGTGACTCGTAGAATTACAGTATATAGTCAGCTGACAGATTATATTGTTTGGAATAAATTTTCCTACAGCCAGATTTTGCTTCATGTGTATGTCAAGCCAAGTCTGGGGTCCTTACTCTGGTTTTTCTCCTAGTTTATGCAGGCAAAGAAGGTTTGAGTCAAAATTTGGCAAGGTCCAGGCACTCTGGCAAAGTCCCACTGCATTTCTGTGCTTGCTCAAAGTATCACAGAACTATTTTCAAGACAGAGAGTTCAAAAGCTGGCTGGCAATATTCAAATTTACAAATAGGACTTTTGTTCAGTGGTTCATGATTTACATGGGATGGATCATGTTTTCTAACATGGCCTCAGTCACATGTGGTTCATGTGAAAACACAAACGGTTATTTGACAGTTTCCTTTCTGCATTTGTAATAAAGCCAATGCTGGCAGTAAGTCTTCAATAGCTTTTCTTTCCCCAAATAATCACACACTTTCACAGAATGAATGGCATTCCCAAGGCTATTGCAAAAGTACGGACAGGGAATTTCTGTGTCTGGAATGGCTGATGTGCATTTCAGTCTGCTTTTACAGCTCCAATTTAGAGCAGGGACAGTGGTCTTTACCTCTTGAATTTTCTAAAATTCAGTTTGTTAATGCCCATAGAGTGCGATACAAGCAGGTCACAGGAGTGAAGGCTGTCAACAGAGGGGGCATTTCTGAGCAGCTCACCCTGGACACCCACACTCCCTCCACCCTTCTGCACATCACTACTGAGGTGCGACCCCACAGACAGTTTCCAGCACAGACCTATTCAGGTGAATGTCTTGGTCTTCATAAGATGTGCCTGCTCCAAGGATGTCACCCAGCAATAGCTTTTGCACTGTAACAGTTTTTGAAAATATCAATTTTCTTCCTAATCACCAGTTTAGCACAGCTAGTGGCTCACCCTCTGTGGGTTTCACACATTAAGGCAGTGAGGGGAACAAAGAAAGCAAAGCAATAGTACAGGAGCACTTGCTACTGCTGTGGAAAGGAAAACGAGTCAGGGTGTTGGAAGGGTGCATGCACTATTAAATTGTGTTGTTCCTAGTTTGCTTTCTTTCATGGCTGCACTCATCTTTACAGTGACACTCATTCTCCACACTGGTTTGTAAGGGCCACACTGGTGAAGCCAAGAGCTTGTCATTGTTTCTGCAGCATTGCTGACACAGACACAGGATCAGACTCTGGAAAGCACAAATGTCACTGGTTTGTGCTGGTCTCAGTTGCTTCTTCTTAAAAGGAGAACACAGAAAATGCAATTAAGTGTGGCTTGCCAAGAAAGCAGATGTCTCCAGGCAGCTGCCAAACAAATCCTCAGACATGCAGTCCCATTAGATCACTCATCAAAATCTCCCTCAGCCCCAACTCATGTTCCTTGAAGACAAACAACCACTACGTGAGTTGAGGTCTCTTCCTAGAGAGGATTATCATCCTCTAGGACATCATCTTGGTCTGCTCAGCTTTTAAAGCAACCACAAAAATGCTTCTGTCACTGGAGAACGCATAGAATAACTGAAGTGGCATTAGGGAATCGAACTGGGACTGTGACTGAGGACAGACTGACTATGGGCGGCTCACAGTGCAAAAATATAATATTTCTTTTCTAAAGGAATGCATTACCAGAATCTGCCTCAAAATATTTTAGTCACTTTGCAATTTCTTTCTGGATCTTGAAGACCATGATGGAGTGACCTGGCTTTGAGAAGAAACTGAGACCATTTCTGCCTTCAGATAAGAAATTGTAGAGCAACTTTCCTGTAGTGAGATGGCATATCTCAGAAAATTGTACTAGGTTGTTCCCTCGTGGCTGCGCAAATATCACGTGAATTCAGAGAAGGGGATTTAAAAACCAAAACAAATAATTCCAGACCTCATTTCAGCAGTCAGTCCTTTGCATAAACAACTTCCACATATATTAGCTGTCTGAATGGCTCTGAAATCTCAGCTTTACACACCTGCCATGGCCTTGATTTAGTATGTAAAAAACTCCAGATGTGCCTTCCCAAGCTGCCGTGTCATTCCGCAGAGCCATGGGGGATTTCTGCCCGGGTGGCTGCAGAGAGCCCAGCACTGCCATGGGCAGCCCCTCTGCCACCCCTGCAGGGAGGATCAGACTGGGATAACCAGAGCTCCCCACCACCCACTCCATACCAAAGCAAATGTAGGTACATAGTCCTCTGCTCTGGCACTTGGCAAAGTTTTTAAGCCATTGCCTTGGCAAAGTTTGTTAGCTTCCCTGGCCTCAGGGAGATGTCTTGAAATCTTGCACTGTCTCCAGAGGTTTGAGTCCTGGGTTTTAAGCCAAGACCATCATGTTCTGTGAAGTAAGTGAAAAGGACGAGTAGTGCAATTTTGAGGCTGGTAACTTCTTTCCAGGCAGGAAGAGTTACTGAGACATGCACAGGTTTCTCAGAGACAGCAAGAACTTCCTGACTTTGTTAGTGCTGATGTGAATTACAGACATTTTACTGGATGATGGGTTATTATAGTCCATCTTGTGACACAAAAGAGAGCTCTGAGAGTATGACTTCTGTTTCAGTGTATTAAACAAATTCTTTCTCAGATAATGGTATTTGAGCTGCTCAGAAATGAAATACCAGAAAGAGGCATCAATTTGGGTCATTTTGCCCAACCTGAAATGATTTTGTTAAAAGAAACGTAAATGGAAGTAAGTTCAAGTATTAAAAATCTTTGCCAAATGAAGATTTGGAGTATGTAGTTTCCAAATGGAAGACTTTTTGCTTTGCATTTGCCCAGAAGTATTTTTTGCCAAATCTGGTGCATATTGTCAGAGAGATATTTTTGGCTTAAATCTGCCTCAACAGAAAATTTCATATTTAGAATATGACTTGACCAATGAGCAGAAAGGTGATGCTTCTTGGATGTGGGCAGCTCGATGTCACTGCAGCTCCAGGGCCAGATAGCTCAGATACCCTCACTGATTCTCATGCGAAATGTGCACCACAGGAATGCTTTTTGTCCAGGCAAGAACCAGTCCAATCATTTCTTTATCAAAACTTTCCAAATCAAACTTTCTTCTTCAAGGCTTGTGAACTTTCTGTAGCTTTTGGTTTTACAGGCTGCTGAGTTTAGGTTCTTGCATTTATTAACTGTCCAGTTCTATCAAAATCTAACAACTAGAAATAATAGGATGGTGCTTCAAGTATTTTTCTAGTTTTCTAGGAGGATCCTGAACTTTGAATCAGTTCAGAATTTCAGTGATAATTAACTGTTTCCACAGCTGCCACACCAAGTCCAAAATTATGTTAAAATGCATCTCTACTTGATTTAAATTTCAAGGGATAAATTACACATAGCAAGGGTGACATGTGAGATAGACATGGTGTTGGCTATCATAAGCTCATCAACAAATTAGTCAAAGCCCAGATAGATCACTGTGCACTCTCAGCTAATCACCTCCCCACTCAGACCACTGATGAAGGACCCACAAACCCAACTTCACACTCACTCTCCCCCAATCCTCTGTGATCTTGGGTTCCCCTGTAAAGCATTTGACATGGAAAATAATGAGACACTCTTTCAAGAGTCCTTCCTTTTCATACTCTGAATATTAATTTGAGGTCCATCACTCATTAAAAAGAAGAGTGTCATTTCTTCCATCCTCGCTTGGAAGTCATTATACGGAGACTTAAATCAAAACCCCGATGAACATGGGCATGGGAGGATCCTGCAGGACCAAGAGATAGACATGGCCAAAACCCTCGGGTCCCAACCACTCCTGAAAATCCTGGAGCACGTTAAAGCTGGCTCCTCAGCTGGGATGTGCAGCTGCTGTTTAGGTACTTTGCAGAAATGAGCTGGCAATCTTGTAAGCAGCAGCCTTAATGCAGAGATCTGGCTGTATGTTTTCTTGCTATAGTGGGAAATGCTGCAGAGAGAGTTTCTCATCCTCACTCCTGCTCCTGGTTTCAAGTACAACTGGAGGGGAAGATGTTTGTTGAACCAGCTGATCCAACAAACTACACTTTCACACTAATTAGATTTTCATTGTCAGGATGTCAAGAAACAGAGCCTATTGCACAATTTATTTCCTGTCTGTGGGACAGCTTTTGCTGGATAAATGACAGCAAACCAGTTGTGAAGGAGGTCATCCTGCCTTCTGCTGGAGAAGTTACTGCTTTTCATGAGCCTTTCTGAATGTTATGAAAAGCTGAGAGTGTTTTCATTTCTCCAGGATTTCAAAATTCAGCCTGTATTTATGAAATATGGAGGGATGATATTTCCCTGCAAGTGGCAATTGAAAATTAAGGTTGACATTAATCTTGATACTTTAGAGCTGGTCAGTAGGGCTTCTTAAATAGATGATTCATGGATTTGTTCAGGAATTGAGATAGCAACAAGACAAAGGCTCAGAAATTTTCCCAAACAACATATTTACTGCTTCATCTTCTTGTTTGCATCCCCTGAAAGTCAGGCAATCCCCAGATCCCCATTTATTTAACTCATGTGCTATTTAATCTTATGCTTACTGAAATTCACTCCACACAGACTCAGATGAAATATCTCTGGAGGTAATGCAGCTTTTTTCTGATGGATTTGTCCTCGGGTTTTTTTGTCTTATGGCAAAAAGCATGTCCTCTCCTGGAGGAGCTGCTCTCCCATGGGTGGATCCTGGAGCCATACTGGAAGGTGCCGTGGTCTGCCCAGAGGTGTAAGCAGCTTTGGGATCTGGTCAGAGCCC
Source organism: Melospiza georgiana (assembly GCF_028018845.1). Taxonomy (NCBI): domain Eukaryota; kingdom Metazoa; phylum Chordata; class Aves; order Passeriformes; family Passerellidae; genus Melospiza; species Melospiza georgiana. Next base: position 11,941,637 of record NC_080450.1, read on the forward strand.
CAGACTGTGGCTGAATCAAAGCCCCCTCCACCCATCAAGACCTCACTTCTCTCTGGGCCAAACTTTTCATCCTGAAGTGTGGGCTGTGGGGAACAGGTTCTTGGGAAGGGTTAGCTGCAAAGATAATACTGCACCTAAAACAATACTGCATCACTCCCAGGTACATCCAGTGAAAGAGCTGCTGGTTTTAATGTCTTTCTTTCCCAAACTGCAAGGTAATGCCTGAAGCTCCCAGCCATCCCAGCTGCACGTCAGTGCTCCTAGTTCTACCTCAGACAAGGGTTTCCAGCTGGTAGGGAATATTTCTAATGAGGTCTGTCCTGCTCAGAGCTGCGTCTAAATACAATTAAGCCACAAGCCCAGCAGCACGAGGATGAGCATTTTCTTTGGGACTACATTAAACACTAAACTGAATGTGGAAAGGAAAGCATGTATTTGTACTGGACCCAGCCTCTGGAGGAGGTACTCAGCTGACAGACCACTGCCTGCAGACACGGCAGCCTGGGGTAATTTCCAGTTGTACAGGCAGGTGGCAACTGCTGATGATGCTGAGGCTGATGCTGCTGGCTGGGAGCACTGAGGAGAGGTATTTTGAAATTCTAGGTCAGGCTCAAGCCAAAGTGTTTGTTAGTTTTAAGGAAGGCCCCCAGCCCTTCAAGCATGACTCTTGCTGCTGCTGCTACTACCTATACCCAGAGGGTTACACTACCTTCAGTGTATTTTTAACTTAAGAGAGAGGAGAAAAATGTTCCTTGGCAGCAATCTCCCAAGATTCATCCTTAGTACTACGTGTCCAGGGCCACTGCTGGTTCCAGTTTAGGTCTGGGGAATCCAACCCCCTTGTCTGACCATGGTGCTGGAAGCCATGTGGTGCCGAGCCATGACATGTAACCTGCCCTGCAATTACGGGAAGGGAGTTTGGAATAAGCTGCAGTTGAGGGCAGTGGTGCCTGCCCGGACTCCTGCTCCCACAGCTCTGCCAGCAGCCCTCGTGCACCGTGGGACAACACATCTCAGTGTTATTTTTATGAGATCATAAAATAGTTGCATTCGGTGTGCTATCATATTTTGCACACCGAATGCAACTTATGAACTTAAAATAGCAGCTCACAGTTACTACTTGGGATAAATTTTTTTTATATATGCCTATCACTTTATTATGCACCGTCAAAATAGCTGCTGCTAAATACCAGTAAATTATATTTTACTCTCCTCTAAGGTTAGTTAGGAGGCCTAAGTCCATCATTTCATCTAGTCTTTGCAAAGCATGTCCACTGAGCTGGAAAATGGGAGCTTATTTGATGCAAGAGTGGGGAGGGAAGAGATGCTCAGCAACTGATGTTGGCATTTAAACTGTTTTTATTAAAGCAACATAGTTATGCTAATCCCCAGTGCTCTGTCTCATTAACTTGGGCTGTTTCTTATGTTTTCCTTCACGTTTGCTGTTCTTTCTGTGCTCCTGCACTGAGAGCAACTTCCCTTTGCACTGACACAGGTGCAGTGGGTATCCCGAGGAACTTACTTATTTTGGGAGCAATGCCTATTGTTCTGGCTCACGTCCATTGGAGGGGAGCCATGGAGGCACCTCCAGGCACTCTGCCTGCCTGAGGGATTTTTTGCCTGGAAACAGTGTTATTAACTGGTGGCAGCAAATGCCAAGCAGTGACTCTCAGCCCGCCTTGACCCTCCAGCTTCCTTTGCTCCAAGCCAAACAGGGATTGAGAGGTGACCTGCATGCACGACCACTTGTTTGACCCTTTTCTGTCACAACTAAGGACCAGTGTCAGTATTTCAAGCCTGTTGACTGCAGTCATAGGTGCCTACAAACACCTCACTGCTGTGCCATTCCCTAATTTCCATCTGTCTTGCCCTGCTTATGCCTACGCACACCTCAGCCCTGGTCTGCATGGCCAGGCACACCCTTGACTCTGGCAGTCCCAGCACACAGCTTCAGCACAGAGCTCCTGTCCACCAGCAGCAAGATTGGGAAAGCTGACCATTTCCCAACATGTCAACCTGCATAAGCTAGGCCAAATCCTCATCACATTCCAAAAGCTTCAACCCTGTATATTTGCAAGGAGCATCCATAGCTCCAAGAACTAAACACCCCAAACACACCTGGCAGAAGGGAGACGGGACCCCTCTCCTGCCAGACTAAACATTTATTTGCCAAGCAAGGTCAAGGGATCTTTTCTCAGGGTTAAGGGGATCCGTGACTGCTTATTTGGAGTTTATTTTCCTGGGCCAGTTGTCAGTACACATAGCCCAGGCTGCTTTGTGGAAAATGAATATAAGTCATTTGTTAGGGAAAAACCCCCACATTTGCGCAAGAGTGGGACAGGAACCACAGAACATCCAGGTTCTGCCCCAGTTGTGGTCATTTCTCTGCTGTCTGAACACTGGTACATGTCCCATTTCACCTTCTCCATTTTATCCTACTGCTCACACCACAATCTCCCTGGGACCCTGGAATATGAAGGCCTTTGTACCCCTTCTGTCCTGACACTGTTACAGTCCAGCTGAGCCAGGGACCCAGAAACAGGACACAAACGTGGATATGCCCACTGCATGCAGCCATGCTCTGAAACTGTTACATGCATCCTGTGCATCCTTCCCTTGCGCCTCCCCCTCCACCTCCCTGCCCCACATCCTCACAGCTGGGCTTGATTTAGCAAAATACCACTCAGATGGAGAATACAACAGGGCCTGCTATCTCGGTTGGGACCTGAAGATGCTGGCCCTGCAAAAATGACTGCACCAAAGCCCAAAGGATGTTCACCATAGCAGCACCTTTAGGTAGAGACAACGTTCATCTCACTTACAAACTGCAGCTCCTAGACACCCCCACACTGTGCAACACTTCTGCATAGCAGCACATTTCATCCCCCAGCAGGACTTCAAAAGTATGCATGGAGAAAGAAGAGGTCACTTAGGTCACTTCAGTCACCAGAGGGACTAAGGGCCTGTTGGCAGGGTGTGGATTGAAGCTGCCCCTTCACAGACGATCTCCCCAGAGGTGCTGTCTGCAGGGGACCTAGTGGAGCTTCCCCATCTGTTTGCTATAATTTTCTTTTAAAGGATTCAGAGATCTGGCAAGCCTTGTGCATCACACCCTCCTTCTTCACACACTATGTCACATGTGCTGTGCATCACACATAGCTGTATGGACCCTCTGCTGCTTCAAATCCCTGCCCCTCTTGCACTGCATCACACCCCAAAATTTCAACCCTTGGAGTAAAACCCTGGTTTGCCTGAAGCAGAGCTCTTGTCACAGCACCAGAGCTGGGGAAAGAAAAAGGAGTTCACTCAGAGTAATCAGCCTCACAGGAACATCAGACCTCTCCTTTCTCACCTTTCCTTTCTCTCACCTTTCCTCCTCCAGCGACTACCCTGGGTTTTAGGGAATAGACTGCCTTCTTAAGAACCTAAAGAGACATTTCCTTTCCAAAAATCCCAATAGCTCCAGTTCTCCACTGGCTCATCACCAATTTCAGAAGACACCTGCTTTGCCTTCTCGGAGGAAACCATGCACAGAGGACCAACCTGATGGTTCCGCAACTTACTGTAAGCACCTTTCCCCTGGAGCTATTTCTATGCTTGCAGAGGACTTTTCAGCTTGCCCCAAGCAGGATGCAAAAGTGTCTTTCTATAAGACACTGAGGAACAGCCAGGATTCTTCAACCTTGGTTTTCCCTTGCCTTCGCACCCTCCACAATGAGAAGCTTTCAGAGCCATCCCTGAGGAAATGGGTGTCTTTGAAGGGGAGTGACAAGCAAGTCCCCACACAGGACGTGGCCATGATTGGCATTTCCAAAGGTGGAGGAGTGTGCTGTGACTTCTCTCAGTGGCATCTGGCAGAGCTGGTGACAAGCTGCTTGTCATGTCACTCGGGGATGAGAGGCTGAGATGTCAAAAAGGACCCTCTGAACACCAACGCCACAACACAAAAGCAGCAGTTCAAAGTCTCTCAGCTTCCCTCCTAGGGAGACAGCCTGGCTGGTATGACACTAATTTATTGTCAGATGTATTTCTCTTTCTTTTGAAATTACTGTCAAAGGGGTTTATGTTTCTATGCCTTTGGCTGGATTGATAGAGGCATTACATCTTACCTGGGCAGTAATGAGGGATTAAAAAAAAAAAAAATAAATGCAGCTTGTAACATAAAGTGTGGATCTTATGACTTATTTACTCTCCTGGCAACATGCCTGATTAATTCAGGGTGTAATTTCCTGGGCTTCTGAGTTTCATCAAGCACAGGCTGACTGTACAAAACACCAGAGAGGTATCAGTGAAGGGGTGATCCTTGGTCAGCCCTAACCTTCAACACCTTGCAATGCTCTTCCCAGCACACTCGTCTACCTCAGCCCTGTCTGCAGAGGGATGTTTTGTTGTCTTTGATGTTTTGCTCAGAATGATGGCACTGCAGGAACTTTGATGTGCATACAGTTACCTACTGGAGCAGGATGAAAGACCAGTAAGGAATTACAGTGGTGATCTTCAGGTGTCCACTGAAATAGGATTTCTCATGGGGGTTGGTGATCTCAATGCACTTTTCTACTGAACCACTACTTACATTGGACTTTTGGCAGGATCTATGGGGATCTCAGAGGAAAGTCAAGTGACATCTAAACTGCTACTGCATTTGACAAGCAGCTGGCCTGCCCCAAGCTTTGGTGATTCCTCTGCTGCCAGCCCAAAGGAGACAAATGGTTGTTTGACTATACTGTCTCTGTCTGTAGTTTCTAAAGAGTAAATGGAGCTTCCTGGCTAAAAATTCAGTGTGATGTTGCTCTTTATCCATTCTATGGGTTTGTGTTTACATATAGTAAGGATCCTAGTAATATGTTTCCAGCTGCTCACTGCCCTCCACAGCCAGTTATTAAATATCAGCTTTGTATAAACTCAGCATTTTTTTTTTCACAGCTCATCCATTTTTCCCTCATGCTCATGTTAAGAGGTCACCAAGCACTGTTTGTCACCTTCTCATCCATTCCTATGTGAATGACTCACCTACCATCAGCAGATGGTTATGTCCTGAGGCTGTGTCCAGATGATAAAAGAGGGTGACAGCACAGAAAGTGGTAGACTCAAAAGAATTCTTTGTGCATGTATATTTCTTCTGCATTGCCTAGAAAGAAGTTTTCTCCCCTGTACTTATCATTGACCCTCAGTTTGGTGATGGCTTTCAACAGCTGAGCTGCCGCCTCCTAAACTTAGCTGTAAGTCTACTGGGTGAGAGCAGAATGGAGGAAGATTAATTAAAATGATCTGAATGTTTAGTCTTTCCACTGGAAATGATTGCTTATGGAGCAGTGTAGCAACATGTCATTTATCTGGAAAGGTCAGTTATGAAGAAATTGATATCAGAAATTTGGTTTGATTACATCACTGTAAAGTGTGACATTAAAATTCTAGCTGTTTTACCTCTGATCTGAGATCATTGGAAAACGTGAGCTTGGATTTACTTCTCATATTCTGTTTCTTCAAAGAAAAAGGCAAAGAAGAAAGTATTTCCAATGGAATTAACTAACCGGAGTAAATTTTTATTTGACTTTGGTAGACTATTGGCTTCTCTTAGAAGCGTACTGTCAAAAAGCTTAAGTCCAACATTTATAATCAAGCTGAAGGAATTTCTTGATGACTGTATGGAAAATGTTTTGCACCAAGATCCTCCCCTGATGTCCAACAGTGTCAGCTGGCCTGTGACCACCAGGACGAACCTGCCTATAACACCTCTGGGACTGGGATAGTTCAGAGTGGTGGGTAGGGTTTCCAGCATATCGCTTATAAATATTTTAGGGAAGCATTCACAGACTTTTCTCATTCTTTATTTCCAGCATCAGTGTTATGATAGCTTTGAAGATAAGTCCATTTCTAAACAAAGGCCCTGTGAAAGAGTATTATTCATTATTAATTCATTAATTACTGTTCAACAGTAAGCTTCTGCTGGGAGATGAGCTGGAATCACCACAACCCTCTCTTCTCTTCCAAACCAGATGAAAAGCCTACTTCAGCTCACACACAGAGGAACATGTATTTCCAAACCCCCTCTGAGAAGGGTTCCTCTCCCTGGCACCATCCCAGCAGACTGAACTGGCCCCACCATACTGGCACCTAAAACACAGCAAACAGGAAGAAAGCCCTGACAAGTGTTGGAGATTTCCACCCACAAAACACAGCCACTCAACACTGCTTGTTGGGCAGAGCCCACTCCTTTCCCCACTCTTCATTTTGGCTGGAGTGGGCTTGGGCTGCAAGAGACAGTTCCCATCTTGCCTGCTGTCTCCTCATGTACCAAACTCGTATGTTTTCCATGGCACATGGTTCACAAAATTGGGGGCATGATGGTTGCACAGACTGGGAAATCCCTTTGTGCAGGTTTGTTAGTAGTTCAGCTATTGGTGACACTTAAATTTCACCTGCAAAGTCCACAGCAAGGCCTGAATCAGGAAGGCCAACGTGCTGAGACCACCTCATACACCTCTCATTTCATTCAGAGAAACTAGGGAGAAACAGTTTTACTGTGCTGCAACAGGGCAATATCCTATAGAAAAAGGTCAGCTCTGGAGACTGTGCACAGGGAAACAGTTATGAAGTTGTCCAACGTGAAGGACAAGTTATAACAGAACAAGTGGTAAGGGATTTAAAATAAAAGGGAGTTGATTTAGATTAGATAAAAGAAAGAGTATTTTTAGAATGAGAGTGGTAGGACAGCGGCACAGATTGCCCAGAGAAGCTGTGGCTGCCCCATTCCAGGTAGTGTTCAAGGCCAGGTTGCGTGGGGCTTGGTCTAGTGAATGGTTGTACCTGCTCATGGCAGGGTGATGGATCAAGATGATTTTTTTCTTCCAAGCTACACTGTTCTGTGACTCTGAGAAAGTCAAGATAGAACCAGCGGGGGGTGACTACAGATGAGAGCTGCACTCCTTGGAAAGCTGGGGATGGAAACCTGAGGAGACAACCAGGGGCTGATATCCTCAAGTTTCTGCTGAGCATTTAATTGTGGTTGTTGCACAGGGTGCACACATTTTCTTACTGTTCATTATTCTGCTTTTGCTATGTAACCCCTGCTTCACTAAAAGATTTAAATGAAACAACTGCCATTAAAAAGCCATCAAAGAGGATTTTATAGTTCCCTCTTTTGCTGCAAGGACCTAACAACTTATAAAAATTTATTTTGTGCTGTGCTCAGTTCCATTAAAAGGCTACTGGGGTTTATTTTTAGGTTTTATCTCAGCACTGAGTTACCTAGCGTATAACAGTCAAGGCTTTGTTTTGTCACCTCAAGGCCTAATCATACTGGGATTTGCTGACATTAGGAGTCAGCAAATATATCTACAGGCATCAGCTATGTAGAAATGCTTGCAACTGACATGGGGCACACAAAGGGAAAGCAGATTGCATGCTCTTTTCTGGTGCAAACGCTGGGAAAAAAGTACTTATCTCATATCAACATCCTAATTTCCAGCACTTTGATCAGAACACTTTGAATTGTAAATATTGCAAAAATGTGTCATCTATCAGTTTTAATGAAAGGATCTTTGCCCACCAAATGCCATGTGCTAAACCAGAGAGGTCTGAAGTCATCTCCCAACTGGCCCCGAGAGGCTTTGAATGCTCCTTCAAAGCGGAGGCTGTTGTCAATGGCAGCGCAGATCGCAGGGGTGAGGCGCAGGGGCTGCCACTGCTGCTGGGTTGTGCGGCTGCAGCCCCAGCCCAGCTTCTCACAAGAATCACAAAGCAAAGTGGAGGTGTCTGCAGCACAAGCAGCCAGAGCCAGGTTGACTTCAGAGCAGCTGGAGGAGAACAGTAAAGCAAGGATACTTCTGCAGGGCACAAAATGAGGGTGTGCAACTCCAGACCCCAAAGGCCTTGTATACAAGGGAGTTAAGGGGTAAAATGGAAGGCAAATAATCAAATCCCTAGTGCTTTTCAGCATTAATATATATTTTATACAAGTCTTCATTTCTGTAGGGAAAGAACCAATACACAGGTCCAGAGCTACTTGCCCTCCCCAGGGCAGCTGCCAGGGCACATTGCTGCAAAAACCTGCATAGTGATGACTGAAAAGTGGAGAACAGTAGCTAAGCACCAAGTTTATAGACTGGCTGAGTCAGCTTGAAAATGTACCACTCGTGAAATGTACTGATCATGAAATGTACACGTGATTCAAGGACTCATCACTGACCTCAGGCTGTCCCAACAGGCAGAGAAGAGGTGGCCCTAAATAGTGCAATGCCCGAGAAATGCCTGGGGTAGGTTCAAGGACAGCCTTGGATTTGGGCAGAAAAGGTGTGTGGGAGAGTGCTTCTGAAGCAGCACCACACACATGCCCTCTCCCTTCTATTATTCTTAAACATTCTACCACCCTTCTACCACCCATCACTGCAGGAGGTGATCCAGTCTGACACTTGATCACCTTGAGACATGACACCTTGAGAGATGGCAGAACCATCTCTCAAGGGTCATAAGCACAGCTAGCAATGGTGCTCTTAGACACAAAACATGATCCACACCAAGAGCAGGACTCTGTCTTCAGTCTTGTTTGTCAAAACCTGGTACTTTGCAAGTTTTTGTGTGTTTTTCTAAATGCACACATGGCCAGGATGATATACAACCCTGATACCAGAGAAACCTTACTCAGATGTTTACTTGATGTATGAATTATGCAAACAGAAAGATCTGAAGTCATCCTCTCCTGCATATTCATCTGTCACCAAGGCATCTGTGTGCCCCCATGACCACAGCCTAACATGGGGCTCTGCAGTGATGCTCCATTTGCTGTGAATGGGGAACACCCACACTGCAGCAGTGGGAGCCACTCACCCTCCCCAGGTAAAAAGGCTTACATATTGGGTTTTGTCTGTTGGATTTTGTTTTGCAGGGTTTTTTTCCATGAAGTTGTGTTAATTAAAAAGATTAAAGCCACATGTGAAAATATCAGCTGACAGGTATAGCTCCCATCCCCCCTGCTCCTTTGACAAAATCATGAAATGTTAACACCAGACATCAGTCCTAGAAGACTGTAAAAATTATCATCTCAGAGCTATTAATACAGCACAGTGGTAGGGGGGGCTCTTTAAAGAGCATATAGCATCAAACCTCTCGCTAGATATTAAGGGGATTTCTTAACGTCTAAAATTATAGTTATGCGCAAAAGAGGGGAGGAAGGAGGGGGCTTCATTAAAAATCCATACTTAGCTGGCACAACAGTGTACTTAAGAGCTCTAGAAGAAGCCATTTAAACAGGTAAAATACTGCCCAAATGCCGAGATGCCTCTTGGATAAAGAGGTCCTTTGTATCATTGATGTCCTGTAAGTGCCATTCTCTTTAATTTTCTCTTTCCTTACAGCCATAAAGGACATTTTAAATGCGTGAGGGATACTCGAGTTACAGGGCTATGGCACAGGGTTCCAGAGCAGTGAAACACTCCTTAAATGGACCTTGACAAGGGCAGTGGCCATGCAGAAATCCACAGAGCCTGTAGAGACCCTGGGAGGAATGAATTTCTAAAGGGCTTTGGGAGACCACCAGTGAGACACCAGGCAAGGATTCTCTTTTCCTATAGGCTGTGAAAAAAGATGGTCTGTGCAAAAAAGCAACTGCCATCCCAATTATCTTGTGATGTGAAGGTATATATGGGGTAGAGAAGCCCATCCCATACAGCTGTGGCTCTTCTGGGGCACTGCAGAGTCTGACAGCAGCCAAGCAACATCAGATGGGGAAAAATGCTCAGTTTGGGCTGGTTTAGAAGTTAACTTTTCTCAAGTGCAGTCCCAAGCTGTAACAACATGCTCCTTCTCCCTGCCTCAGCAAAACAGGCAAAAGCAACAAACCTACCAAAGCCTGATTTAAGTGTTTAATAAAAGGTTTGAGCAAATGCAATTTTCTTGTTATTGAAGCAGACAAGGCATACACTAATCAGAGTTCCCAGCACAGAGTTGAGCTAGATTCCCTCCTCTGCACCAGGAGCCCTGCCAGCACAGCACTCTTAGGTAAGACTGGTGCTCCATGCTCTTTGCTGACATAACAGCACCAGCAATCTAGGCCAGGCTTATTTATAAGGTTTAGTGGTAGCTGAATGTGGTAGTTCAGACACAAGAAAACACTGCAACACTACTACCTACCTGATTTGCACAGTTTCATCATATGACAGCATAACCTGTAAGGTCAAATATAGCTTCTCAGACAAACTTGGACACAGCCGTTTCTACCAGGAGAAGGTTTCATGACTCCTACTCTGCTAGAGGTGCTAGTGTATGTCTGAGCCAGCTTACAAAGGAATTCCATTCATTCATTTGTGCTTTGGAAGTGGGTATAGCCAGCCCATAAATTATGCATAGCTTCTAAAAGAGTTTGGTCTGAACCAGGACAGAACACATTCAAATTGAAGCTGATGACTTCACCAGCTTCAAAAATGGGACTAATTAAAAGAAACAATAAACAACATAGTTCACACGAGACTGCCCAGGCCAGTGCAGGATGGGAATCTCCAAATCCAGAAGTGATCTCTCAGGCAAAGGCTGGCTTCCTCCTACTCAGATATTGGGCAAAGCTGATAAACTTTCAAGTTGAGATTTCTTCTAGTCCAAAGAAAACCAGGTCAAGGCCTCATTTGAAAGGCAATTATTCATGTAGACAGAAGTCTTCATTAACATTGCATGTCTGTGCAGCCTTGGGCCCCAGAGGGTGGACAGCTGTACCAAGGAAGAGGCTGACATCTAGTCTGACCTATACCACAACAACATCAAGAGGTCTTTAGTAGTCCTGAAAAGAAGACAGAGGTACGACTGGCACTAACAGAGCAGCATGTACCCACACCAGTTTTCAAACGCACATCAGTGCAAGAAAGAGGAGGGTCAGGGTGTGTGGGATCTCAGCACCTCAGGACTGAGGTGCAGAGTGACCGAGACCACCCTTGGGGGGCTCGGGAGTCCTGGAATGTTGCCAGAAGTGTCTGGTGGCTGGACTTTGATCCTACACAGGAGACAACACCTGTATGAGGATGGGAGGATTTCACTGGGTGAATGGTGAAGGGATAAGTTAATTAGTGTGAAACACAGGGTTTATGATTTCTGTACAGGGGGGTCTGGAGAAGTAAGATGGAGGAATTGGGGCATGTCCTGTTCTTCTTCTTCTTCTTCTTGGCCTCCATCTTCTGTGGTGATGTTGGCACTTTGGGATTGGTTATTACTAAAAGTGCACTGGTTAATAAGGGTAGAAGGTATTGGGGAAAAATTATAAATATTGTATACGTAACTTTGGGTATAAAGATAAGTGACCGCCCCAGGGGCTCTCAGTGTGCTCATGGCTGGCTGCTGTGCAGACCTCTGTCGGGCCAAGAGAAAATCTTTTAGATAAACAATTAATAAACACCGAGACCGAGAAAAGATCTGAATTCTCTTCTCGTCCTTTGAAGCGCCGGGCTGTCCAAGGCCACCCCGGGCCTTTCCAGGTCACCTAAACAGCCGAGAAACCGACAAGGGTGGGCTCTCCACCACCCTCTGTCACCAGTCATTTATGTGGGTGTGGATCTTTTGATCAAACCTGATCAATAGACACTTTGGCTCGTGTGAGTGTGTTTTGAAGGGTTTCTGCTGATAACATTGAACACAGTTCCATAAACAGAGAAACAGTTCGTGGGAAGTGCCTGATTTTAGAAGCAAAAGGTAAGAGCAGGAATTAGGCTTCTGGGGCACAGGGAGAGTCATGAAACCTGGACCTCATTCCTGGCCTTTTTGTTGCCTTTCAGAAGGATCTGGAGCAGATGCTTTAACCTCTGTATCCTATAAACTGGGATCCTGATGATGAGGTCATAGCCTGAAGGTGCTCAGAGACTGCAAGGGTGAAAGGCTTGAGAGCTAGCAAGAGATTTTCTCATTACCTCTACCTTAACAACATATTATAAAGCAATCATTACACTCATTCTTCAGAGACTATTCCGGCATCACTTGCAAGTCATTGCCCTTGCCCTTCCTGCACAGATCCCACCCAGGGCTACCAGCAGGCACCTTTGAAAGGTGCTCTTACACCATGCTGAAGCTGAGAGATTTGCAATGCATAGCCTGGCCACAGAAATAATGTTAGGAGCAGCACGGGAAATGCCACCAGACACTGCATATGTCAAGGTATTAGAAATCCCAGTGGAAAAAAAGTCTTCGTGGTTTAATAGAGAAGGTCAGACAGAAGTTATGTTTGTGTTTTTCAGCATGATTGGATTATAAATATAGTTATCAGAGGCTCACAACATGGGGAGCTCTAGATTGCATTGGGCTGTGTCACTTTTGACATGAGCAGGTGATGTCTTCATAAACCTGGCCCCATTCTCACAAGCTGCAGCAGGAGAGCAAGAGGAGCAAGTGGAGGATAAAAGATGGGAGCTTGCAGAGAAGGCAACGGGGAGAAAGCAATTATAAAGCTATATATCCTTGGCTCTGTTGTGTCTTTTACTCTAGTAGTTCAACATTAAGCTGCAACCATGTCAGAAAAGGGGGAAGAGCTGCCTGCTCAAGCAGTTTTGTGAAGTCATGATGCAGCAATATATATATGATGTGCACAGGATACATCTATTCCCTGCAGCCCACAAACCTGTTTTGTCTGTTCTGGAGAAGATTTTCAAAAGTATTTAGAGGATGTATTGCCACAAGCTCCTTCATAATGAACTCTCTGCCTGCAGATGTGGGGAAGGTTGTTGTTTCCTGCTGAAGGTGTTAGCACATTGTGGAGTTTCTGCTGATTGGTCAACAGGATTTATGCTCCTAAAGCTCCAGGGTGCTTTAGATATAAATCTCCTGCAGGGTAAGCCCTGATCTTCTAGTGAGATCATGTTGAGGAATCAGGGTCTAAGACAGTAGAATTTCCATCATATGGATGACCTTCCATTAGCTCAAAATTAGTATTGAGAAGCAGATTCATTTCATAGGAACCATAAACACCCTGAATCGCTATCAAGCTTGTAATGTCAGGAGATAAAGTTTAAGGGACTTCTAAGGAATATCTGACTTAATAGCAAATGTACTAATAGCCATATCATGAGTGATCTATTTTCTGCTTTCAGTTTACCACTCATCACTGCTCACCCTTTTCCTAGGAAGAATGCTGCAGTTCTAACAGAAGGATGATTTACCCAAAGAGGTGGAGAGATTAGATGGAGGGATAGGCATTGGATGTATAGAGATGAAACAGGTTATTAATTTAACAGGTCACTTCTGGAAGAGAGAGGTGGCTAGATACTCTCTCCCTGCTTCTCCCATATCCTCCAGTTACAGGGATGCACAAAGCTCAGAAATGGAGACCCAAGCAGCTGGTCCCTGTGGTCAGCACACACAGCAGTCTCCAGCCACCCAGCTGTGTGACAGGGCAGCTATGCACTGGACAGTAAATGTCTCTGTCCCCTACCCATCTTACCCTCAGTCAGCTATGGAGCAGTGAGGTTTGAAGCATGTTGCCCTATTCTAGATGAGATCTGGTACAGATCCTTGTAAAAATATCCTTGTCAAAAAGAAATCTACATTTTCTCCTATTACTCCCTGCTGGCACTTGTTCCTGTGTGCTGACTAACAAGTAGAAAGCAGAAACATGAGGAGAAGTCAGAAAAAAAGAAAATTGACTGTATCCTCAGTATGGGAAGAAGTTTCTTGCACTCACACAAAACTTAATCACTTGCTCATTATTGAACAGGAATACAAATCCTTAATTCACTCTATCACTTCCAGTGAGAAATTATATTAATGCATCTCCTGTTGTCATAATAAGAACATTCTATAAAAAGGTGATCAAATTTTATTTAAACAGTAATACAGAAGATTGCAGAGTAACCCAAAATCTTGATTCACAGTTAATTCTGCTTGCACACCAGCAACCAAATCTGAAGCCAGCACCTCAGGCACTCAAGGAGACCAAATGCCCAGAGACACGATTGTACATGGAGGTATCAGCAAAACCAGTGAAGGCAAGACAGAGCCAGAGAGCACAATCAGGTGCTGAATGCCCTCTTGTTTGACTTCCACTAGTATTGTATAATTATATTGCTACAAGGCAATATAATTATACAGCAACTTGGAGAGTGCTTAAGATGATATTGTTCTGCCTGGGTGGGCTATGCCCAAAAGCAATCTTTTAAAAGCGGCTGCTTTAAGTGTTAGTTAAATGGTACCCAGCGATTCGTTTGACACAGGTGTCATGGTTAGTCTTATGCATGTATCAATAAAACTGGTACTGTATGTGCAGGTTGGTTGGCAACACTGAACCTCAGTATTTCCAGTAACAGACTCATTCCTCTGGTCAAATGCACTGCAGGCTCTCAACCTCTTCTTTCCAAGCCACTGTTCAAACATTTCTTCTCTGGAGAACACGCTGCAGGCACCTCAATATCACAGTTTGGCTCTTATTTATACATGCACTTCCCCCAGTTATGCATTAACATGGAGCAGGGAAGCGGTGGTGGTCAAGGTTTAAGTTTGTGCTCTTTCAACAGTGTGTTTATCCAATGCTTTTCAGCAGATGCTCTCAGAGCACTTTGGAACCTGCTCTGTTGTGCACTCACAGAAGGTTAATTGTGGGTGAGAGAGGGGGAAAATCACTGCTCAAAGTGACCAATTCTCACTCTGTTAACCAGACCACAGAACTGAGTGCCACCTCCAGTCATTCCTTGGACACTTCCAGGAACCCCAGGGATGGGGACTCCACCACCTCCCCAGGTAGTCCAGTGCAATGCTTAACAACCCTTTCAGTGAAGAAATTCTTCCCAATGCGCAACCTGAACCTCCCCTGGCACAGCTTGTGACTGTGTCCTCTTGTCCTGTCATGAAATTGTCCCTGCATCTTCCATTTGGATACCACTGGGACAATTAAAAAGTCACTTTTTTCCTGACATACTAATTTTAAATTAGGTTTAGCAACTCTTTGTGAATCTGTTCTAGTGCAGTAGTGACTGATCTACCTACCAGTAAATCAAGGAGATCAGCATGGCCTGAATAAGCCCAGCTGAAAACAGCAGACATACTAATGGCATGGCACAAAATCCCTTTTTCTTTGTCCAGCTGAGACCGCTTCTCATTTAGGTGAGTAGCAAAATTTAGCTTTTAAGTACACTTTATAAGGTTACTCACCTTGGCCCAGCATTTGTTTCACTTGGAGCACGGGACACTCATCATAGGGAAGCATCTGGGCAGAAGAAGAGGCGCTAGTAGATGTGTGTTTGGATAGGATTCATCCCTGGACGAATCACCTGATAAACCCAATGCATAACTTAGCATGAGAGACAGTTTTAACACTCCCAAATGAAATGTTAATGCAGAAACAATCCCCTATAACATCCGCATGGTAAATAATTTACTTTTCTTCTGAGCACTGAGGAAGATTAATGGACAGCTTTTTTGGAAAAAAAAAATCAAGTAAAAACATGTGCAAGCTCCAGTGTCATTGCAGTAACAGGCAGCAAGTGTAAACACTGCGAAGATTGTATCCATTTAGCAGTGACTGGGAGACCACACAGTGCACGAGAAGCAGTGATGAACAGAGCTGCCCTTTCTATTAAGGGGTCACTTTGAGTTTCCATTTGGAGCCGGGAGAGGCGGGGGATTCACTGCCTGGGTTCAAGGCACCCATTATTTGTTATTATGAACTTTCCAAACTGAAGAGATTAAAATAAGTCCAAAGTGTTTCTCTGACAAATGTTAAACGTCACCCACAAGATTTATAGCACTTCTGTTCCCCTCCAAAAGCTTTTAGTTCAGTGGCAGAGGTTACCAAGGGCTTGTCCACGGGCTGCTGGCTTTATAGTTTTAGCACTGGCCAGAGAGCAATCCAAAGTTTCAATAATGAGTAATAGCACTTTCAGCTCACCATCATCATTTGTCCTACATCCATTATTGTCCTAAGAGACCAATCTTGATGATGTAAATGGTGCTGGCAGCTGGTGTGTCAGCATTTCACACCTCTGCAGCTGCCGGGCTGCAGGATTACAAATATAAGAAAAATAAAAAAGCTAAAATCCTAACACATCGGTAGGGTTCAAAATAGCATCCAACAGCCCATGCTGCAAAAACACGTCAGGCTGTACACAGCAGCAGTGCTCTAGCTGCCTGCAGTGAGTGCACCTGTCCAAGGGACATCGGGAAAAGAAAATCAGGGTTATGGTGGGCACAGAAGCTACTTCAAGGTGCAACGGGAGATGCAGACTTTCCTAGGCATGGCTGATCTCTGCGGTTATCCCACTAGCTGGAATTTCAATCATCCCTTAGTCAACATATACTCACATTCACATCATGGACTGCATGGGCATGTTTGCGTCCGTGAGCATGCTTTGAGTATTCTCACATCCCCTTTTTTCCTTTCCCTGCACTCCCTGAGATCAGGTTGATACGTTCAGCATAGCAATCAAATAGGAATAACAATCCATTACCACCACCAAACTGATTGTGCTGATCTGCAGATGCAAATAACCTCAGCTGATGGACCAGCTTTCCAAAAATCATTAGCAAAGTGAACCACCATTTCAGCAATCATCAACCTCCCAGCTACTGCAGGGCTGTCTGGACACTAACAGGTTGGCTCTGTTTCCAAGATGAAGAACTTAATTACCCCACTGCTACTCTGTGTAATTACAACAGTTATGAATCTTACTCTTTACCAAGCTATTTCAAATCCAGACCCTGGATTTGACTCACTAACCTCATCAGCACACAGCCCCACCAGACACTGTGGGAAGTAATTTTTTGAACTAAGCAATAAATCAGGTGTTTGCCGCAAGTGCAACTCAAAAGCTTGACTCTCCTAAGTGGGTTGAAAACCCTCTGCTCAACACTGCTGACCCTGGAGTGCAGAGCCAAGGCAACAATGGGGCCTCCAAGTTATCACAAATTTGAGACCAGGTTGCTCATCATCCAAACAGAACATCAGAGCATTGCTTTCAGCTGTCCTCTCCAGCTAAACAGGGCATGAATGCCGGCTCTTTTCCACAGGAAACAAAACTCACCCCAGTTTTCTGATGTCAGTTTGCAGGAGGTGCTTGACACTGCCAGGCAGCCTGAGTTGGAAGTGGTGGCAGCTTGGGTCTGGGAGACATCCTCTGCTCTTTGGAATTTTAGGATGCAGCAGCCCACTCAGGGCAACAGGCCCCTGGGCAGGACACAGGCCCTTTTCCTTGTAAAACCAATCTGACCCCACCAGTGTGTTATGTCAGTTCACAGGAGGCATTTGGCAGTCCAAGGATAGCAAGTGTTTTTGTTGTTGGTAGCTGCGGTCTGTGAGAAATCGTTTGCTACCTGCAATTTTGGAGGCCAAATTGCAGTTTCGCCCATGGGCACACAGAGAGGAAAGACCATTAATTTCCTTAGAAAAGGAAGTCTGGCACCCCATGGTTTAAGGGGCAGACAAAGGGCCGTGTAGGGAAGGGAGCTCCTCACAGGACCTTTCTTCACCTCAGCCCCCAGTCCAAGGTCTAGCAGCGCCCCGTGTGACCAGCTGCTTTCAGAGGGTTACCCGGGCACACCCGCACAGGGAGCTGCTAGGCCAGAGGGGCTAGCAGGGGTATCCCAAGCGTCCCTCCAGGAACCATGGTCGGAGCATCCAGCACGGACTAGGGAACAGCCGGACCCACCTGGGCACGGAGCATCACTTTGAGAAAATGCCAAGGGAAGAGCCCTTTTGCCAAGGGGCAGCATCTGAACAGGCCAGGCAGCATGTGGGGTTCCAGGAGAGGGCTTTCAACTTTTTCGCTTTTACTGTGTCAGTCCCTCCCCAGAGTCGCCAGAAAGGAGAGGGATTATTAGGAGAAAAAGTGTTTAGAAAAAAGGGAAAAAGCTTCCTTTTCCATTATTTTTTGTGTTCAAACTGGGAGGGACTCTGCTTCCCCTGCAATTTTAATGGTCTCAGTTGAAAGAAACCCTGCCTTTTCTATGCTGTTAGGGGTGTTAATTGATAGGGAGTCCCCATTTTCTATTATTTTCCAGTTTAAATAGAAGGGAAAAACCTTGACAATGTTTCTTATGGGTTTGAATTAAGGGTAGCCTCCCCCTTTTTGTTGTCCTGAGGCCTAAACTGAGGGAGAAGGCCAGCTATCCCTCCATATTAAGGGTTTGAACTGAGGGAAAAATCCCTCTTTTTTTCATCACTGGAGAGATTTAAAGTGAGGAAAGCCCCTCTTTTCTCGATACTTAAGGAGAGTAAATTAAAGGGCAGAAGCTATTTATTTGACAGTGTATTAGTTTCAGTAGAGGTAACTGCCCCATTTCCTCTTTTTAAGGGGTGCACTGGAAGGAAGCTCTGCCTTTTTCAGCATTTTAAGGGTTTAAAACTACATTTCGGGGCACTTCTTTCTGTGCTGTAGGACCAAATATCTCAGAGAAGGGTGAACCTGGCATGCACTTAACACTTACACTGCCTGGGAGGCTTTTATTTCCCTTATTTTCACTTATCATGTAGATAGCCTAAATTAGAGGTCCCAAGGAGACTTAGACTATTCATATAATTAGTATTCTTCTCCACCTGGCTTAGTCACACATGAAGTACTACTTAGTAACCACTAAGGAAAAATTATGTAAGTTAACAGCAAATTACCCAATTTATCTAGCTATGCTGCCTAAACAGAAAGTTTTATTTCTTACCAGTTTTCTGCCCTTTTGCTCCACATAGTTGTAGCAAAAAAGAAAGTGCTGTTATTTCCCTGAATATTTTTCCCCTGTAACAAGCCCTTTACTCCCCTTGAATTCAAGTCAGAGGAGCCAAACAGCTGCAGCTGTTCTGAGGGCCTTTATACCCGGTGGGATTTGCCCCCTCCCTTTTCCTGGGTGCCATGGGAACGAGAGGTGGGCACCATCAGGGGTATATTAACCCCAGCCTTGGCTGAGGAGTTTCATCCCCTCTCTGAGATGTGCTGGAGTAAGAGCTCTCCTCTCATTTCAAAGAGGAGGCTCCTTCAACTTATCTCAGCTTGTTTTCAGCACGTGTTTCTGGGCATCTAAAGCAACAGAGCCTTCAAAGATACTGCGAAGAAAACAGCATTGAAAACAGGGAGAATTTAAGTTCATGATTTTTAGATTTGCGTGTTCCGGAGTGGTAAGGTGCTTTTGTAACTTCTGGTTTTGCTCTTGTTTTGTTGGTTTGGTTTTTTTTTTTTTTTTGGTTGTTTGGTTTTCTTGTTTGTTTTTTTGGCTTTTTTTTTTGGTTATTGTTGTTTTGGGTTTTTTTTTTGGTGTGGATTTATTTAGGTTTTTTTTTGGGGGGGGGGTTGGTGGGTTTTTTTTGGGTTTTTTTTGAGGAGTGCAACTCCCTAAAATTCCAGCTTGTATCAAGTATAACACTTCTTTCAGCAGATTTGTCATGTCACAAATGGGATCTACCCAGTGTCAAGGATGATGCTTGAGATTGAGGCTTCAGATGAATTGAGGATTGTGACTAGGAGGGGAGGGTGAGCAGGTATCCAGTCAGGGGTTATTGGGCGGGGGGAGGTTTGAAGGCAGCGAATTGTGTCCATTTGAGATACAAGGATTCTCAGAAGCATAGCAGAGGCATTCCCATTTCTTACAGCACACAAGGCCATCTACTGCACTCACAAGAATGCCATTTAACTTTGCCTTTCTCTAACCTAGGAGCCACTAATAATAAAAGCCACAGCCTTGGAATCAGGATGAAGCTGGAGCCTGAAGGAGCCAGGCACACTCAGGAGAGGGAAAGTAGATGACTTGCTGGGATTTGGCCCATATAACTCTGGACTCAGACATTGGATTTAGTTTTCTTTATTGTAGCTGACCGAGAGGCTAACAGGCCATCACAGGGCCCTCCGAGGCAGACTCATTTCAGGTGCAACGTGGATTCCCGTCACCCATCATCCAAAAGATAAGTCATCCCATCATCCCGGAGATGGGATGATGGGAGAGTAGCGGGTTGGGAGTTCTTGGGACAGATTTAAAAATTAGCAGAGCGAAAACCAATCTTCTCCAAGGGGCCTCTTAGGATGGCTAAAGGGAGAGGCTCTACTTTTCATGGCAGCTTTCAGGCAGGCAGCACAGAACAGTCCCGGTCCACGTCGTGTTGTCCAGTGTACCGTGTTACCTGGTGTGTCCTGGGGGTCCCTTTGGTCAGATAATCACTGCCTTTTCCCCTCAAGGCCCTCACCACAAGCATAGTGTGTTGTGTTTATTGTCCCCGTTTGTCACATTCTGTGTCACGGGTGTCTGCACATATTTATGCTGGAGCTGCTCTGCCCTGCCACATAGCCTGCTGCAATAAGACAAGTCCTGGGGACTTGCAGTTTGTGGGATGTTGCCGGACTCTAGATGATATTCCTAGATAGACACAACATGTTTGGAGCTGTGAAGTTATCCTCCAGCCCTTTGACTTTTGCCCTCGTTTTCTTTCAGATGCAGAGAATAAAATCCACGGCAAAATCCATCCACCCATCCTGGGTGAGGAGGTTCCCCCGAGCAGGTCAGTCACTGTTTGTTTCTGCAGGGGGAGTGTAAAGTGTGACTCTGTTACAGCACTGTTCTTTTTCTTTTTAGGAAGTAAAACTGGATATCAGCAGTCAAGGTGAGTGGGCAAGGTGAGCATTGAGTAGCATACAGAAGCAGTTGTTATTGCTCAAGTCTCACTTTCTGGTGCAACTCTAAGCATCTGTTTCTGTGCTTTAGGCAATCCACTTGGAGTACGCCAAGTCCCAGTCATCAACCAGCTGAGGCACCGGATTTGCCACTCTCCCGAGCCCTGCGGAAGGATCACGGGACTCGGCAATGAAGCCTCTGCCTTTTCTATTTAAAGGTGTCACCAGGGTGGCCTTCAGCAACGGCCAAGGAGTATGGAGGAGGAGCGAGGGTCCGCTCAGGTTTCAGCAATGGCATATCATCTCCTCTCCTCTTATCCCAGTTGTACCCCATGACAACAGCATCAGCCTCGGAGCACAGCCAAAGCGTGCGGCCCCAGGAGCCAGGCATTCTTAGGAGAACAGTGAGTAGCAGAATTGTTGGGTTTTGGCCAGTGTGCTGCAGAGGTCATGCATTGATATTTGGTTTTCTTTACTGTAGCTGACTAAGAAACAACAGGAAGTTGTTGAACAACAGTGCCAGCAGGAACTTCCCAGATGTCGAGGCAGCCTTCCTTTGCACCTGACATGGACTGGCATCCCCAGATGTCTGAGAGATAAGTAGAGGGCTATGATCCTCAGAGGTGATGAAATTGGGGCGCAGGGTAGGCACCCACCGGGAGGGGTTTTTGAGTCCCCTTTGGAGATGGGGGTGTCCATGAAGCAACCCCTTAGGCCCCATAAAAGCAAAGTCTCACTTTTGATCACAGTGCTGAGGTGTGCAGGGCAGAGCAGTCCCGGTGTGTATCGTGTCATTTATCTATTGTGCATTCTGTGTGTTTGGGTATGTCATGTCCTTTACCTTAGCCCTTTGAGGGGCCTATCAGAAACCCTGGCATCATTCTTAGCATCTGTGATCTCTGCATTCCTTGGCCTAGTCTTGGGATCGGCAGGAGAAATGTGGCACGCAATACGAGTGATCAGCAAATCTCAAACTTTATTGATAGGTACACATCTTTATATTGGTGTTAATGAGGCTCATACATATTGCAAAGGCGAGCTCACTATTGGCTAGTTACTTATCAGCCAACTACGCCTACTTCTGCATTCTTGTGGATATTTTATTGAAACTATTCTTCATATTTCTGCCAAAGATGTTCTCCCCTATCCTGTTGCTGCACCAAGGGCACAATGTCCTTGCCTGTCATTGGACACTGACTACTGACTCCTATACTTGTCCCCTTCAAGCCTAACCAGCAGCATTATGTCGACATGACCTTTCTCAGCTAACCAACTGTCCACAAAGCTCTCCACACTTCTCCCATTTTTCTGTTGAACAAGCAAAGTCTGATTAAATGCAGCGGATGTCATTCTTTGCACCATGTTCTGTAAGCACATGCAAAAACACGGCAAAATTAACACTACTAACAGAGCTATAATGCCCACTATAATGCTAACTTTAACAACCGAACGTAACCATGATCCCAGGCCTAACGATGAGAGTCATCCATCAATACCGAAACCTGATTCTACCTGTAAGTTTCCAGTTAACCTTCGCGATTCTGCGAGCTGGGCATGGATGGACTGCGAATGGTCAGAAAGATTCATGCAACACATGCCCTCAAATTCTTCACAGCCATGGCCTTGTGCAAGTAAAAGAAAGTCGATTGCAGCTCTATTTTGAAGCGTTGCATGGCAAATAGAATCAACATCAAGCAAAAGGCTAGAAAGTGCCAAAGACGTGGCATTGGTTTGCTTTGCAAGCCAGCATCCCAACTTATTTAGGGCACCATGGTCACCTGCAGCTGCCACCCCTTGAGTCAGAAAGGATGCTGCAATTATGGCCCCTGGGGACCAAAATTTTACATCGTCTTTACAGTCAGCAGTAAATGCATGGATCATTCTCTTATGTCAATGATGGCGGTGGCTCATGTTTAATATCATGGATGTATTGGGTGTAAGCAGAGACAGCCGTCCAATTGTACATGGCCCCCCGTGCAGCATCGATGGGACACCGGGCCAAGCACTGGTGTCAATTGCCCACATATTAAGAAGTAACCTGCTGGCAATTGAATAGGGCCATTTGATGAGATTGACACTCTCCCTGTGGTATAATTGCACCAAGCTGTTGCATTACGATACACAGCCATGCTGGAAGTTACAATAGTGGAATGGTTCTTGGCTGAAAGCTGGCTTTTACAGTTAAAATTAAGGCATGCATCTGCCATCACTGAACCTAACAGCTCCAATTCTTGGGGTTCCTGTGGTGCTATGAGGAAGTGAGGAACCCATTGGTCCCAATTATCTACACTTGTCTTAGGATTGTCAGTGTTGCAGGTGGGTACACCTGAGGGACATGGCCAGGGATCTGCTGGTAGCCCTACCAAGCAAGTTGTAAATGGATTACCAGGAGAAGATAACGACAGGCAAATAGCCTCCTGGCTAGTTAAGTTTGCCAGGGTGACCCAAATGTTAGTCTTAGGCTGAGGTGGGGCCCATGCATGATGAGTTTTCACTTCTCCAGCAGCATCTGCACTGTCTGCTAAGAGGGTGAAGATTAGTAAGGCAACAGCATAAATTTGCCACATCACCCTGATCTTCCCAGGCGCTGCTTTGAACCACCCAGACATTTGGGAGATAAACATGTTTCTCACAAGTCATTAAGAATGTGTCTTCTTTCCTTTCCCCTTTTTATCTCCTTGATTTGTCCAGATTTAACCTCTTTAGGTCTCTCAGACAATTGTCCTACACTTGGTTGGGATCTTGATCTCCCGAAATTGGACCTATTATACTTGTCTGTGAAAGGGGAATACCCCAACCACACTTAGACTGTAAGATATGCGACTTGGATTGTCCCAAAGCATGTTTAACTAAATGCTGGGTTTCCCACCTAAACCACGTGAGAATTTTCTGTTCTGGGGATTCATACAACTGCAATCCTTGCTGGCCAGGTAATCCTGTAAAGGCCTGAAGTTCTGCTTGCCAGGAGCCCAACTGCCAATAAAATTCACAGCTCCTGCATCACAACTCAGATCATTGGGTCTGATGTACCCACTTAGTTTGCTGACAACCCCACAAAAAAACAATACCCATGCAGCAGACTGTCTATTTTGACAATCAATACAAGCTAGGTTCCTAAGCCCTCTAAATTCAAACGTAGAAAGCGCTGGAAGCAGGCTTAGTATATAATCTAAGGATTTGCACCGATCAATCGCTCGGTCGATAGCCAAACTGCACTGTCCTTTCAGCTTAAGAAGTATTGGTCAAAGGATGATCAACAGCTTCGTCTCTACTCGCTGACAGCCTTCTGTGCTCAGTTGATGGAGTTCTGGTGGTTCCATCTAACACAGCTGCTTGGGTCCATTCAGCAGGTAACCATAAGGATCCTGTAGGGGTAGAGACACAAAGATATCCGCGACCCCAATATAACACCTTAGCAGGACCTTGCCATTGTCCTGTTTTGGGATCTCTGTATTTTACCCATACGTCCTGCTTTACACTTTCTTTCTCCTGTACATAGTGGCGAATTACAGCAGGAACTTTGCTTTCCCCAAAAACACACAAGTGATTTAAAACAAACACCTTAACAATCTTTCTTGCAGCTCTCTAATATCTTTGTATTTACCTAGATATCTTTTCAAGGTACCATTAGCTCTTTCTATGATTGCTTGCTCTGTCGGGGAATTAGGAATGCCTGTCACATGTTCTATCCCCCACATTTGCATGAACTGCTTTATTCTTTTGCTGCAGTAGGCAGGCCCGTTATCTGTCTTAATACACCGTGGCACTCCCATTACTGCAAAGTAGCTGCTGAGGTGCTTCTCCACTTGCCTGGCTTTGTCACCAGTCTGTGCTGTGGCCCATATAAAATGATTATAGGTGTCTATAGTAACATGCACATACTTCATCCTACCAAACTCAGCAACATGTGTGACATCCATTTGCCAGGTCTCATTTGTATTCAACCCTCTTGGGTTAACTCCCAGACCTAACCTGCAGCCCCCATTATGATGACTACCTATGGGACAGGCTTTGACTATTGCCCACGCCTCTTCCATAGATATCTGAAATTCTCTATGGAGGCCCTTTGCATTTTGGTGAAACATGGAATGTGCCTCTCTGGCCATAGTCTGCCTGGGAATTGGAGTCATTTGTGTAATTGAGACTAGCTTATCTGCTCGTGCATTACCCCCTCCCAGACCAATATCCCATTTGTGACTTCTGATATGGATAACAGAAAAGGGATGTTTTCTCAGCTTAATCGCCCTTTGTAACTGAATAAACAGCTCATGTGACCTCTTGTTTTGAACGTCTTTTATAGAGGCATCCTCTATTCGCTCACACACTCCTGCAACATACAAAGAAACTGTCACTACGTTGAGGGGCCCCGAAAAATGCATCATGGCCCATACAACAGCCAATAGCTCCATCGTTTGTAAAGTATCCAACTCGGAAGCCTGGAGAATTTGATGGTGCCATTGTCCCTTTTCCTGCCAGGTCACTGCAGCAGTTCTTGATTTTCTTCCTGCATCCATGTAGGCTGTTGTAGCATCCAACAGGGGCTTCTGTGATCTTTTTGGGCATTGAATCCAACCCCACTGCCCTATCCAGTTCAATGGTATATTGGGAATATCATCAGTGGCAATCACGCTTCCAGCTCCCAGCAGCGCCTCTTGTAATTCCATACTGTTTATCAGGTGCCAGGTCAATGTATCTTTCTTCATTGGTATCTGTATCTGATCAGGCTCCTTTCCCGTAATCTGTAATGCCTGTTCATGACTCTTCTTAAGCAAGTCAGCCAAAATTTTTTGAAGAAGGGTTTTATGCTGTTGAAGTGGAGGAGATATCCATTCTAAGGCCCACCCCTCGCCCGTTTTTCTGTTTTGTTGAATAAGTGCACCCAGTAAAAATTTAGTTCCACACCAAACTGTCAGCTGTATGGGGAGGTCAAGATCTCATCTCTGGACACTGCCCTGTGTCACACAGTCCAATATCTGCTGAAATGTCTTAACCTGCTCAGAGGTTATATGGACAGGTTGTGCTGGGTCAGTCCCTTTTAGTAAAGGTCGAAGTTCATCTAACAACTCATTTGGGATGCCTACAATGGGGCGCAGCCATTGCAGATTGCCAAGTAACTTTTGAGCATCATACAATGTATGTATTTTAATATTCAATTGCAATTTTTTGGGGGTAACAACCTGATCAGTAGGTGTCCATCCTAAATATTTCCAGGGTGAGGATAATTGAATTTTTTCAGGAGCTACAACCAAGCCATGTAGTTCCAGGGCCTTATGCATTTCTTGATTTTGTTGACCTGTAGAAGGTTGCGGCTGAGCAAATAAAAGATCATCCATGTAATGATAAATGGTTGTTTTGGCCCAGGCTTGTTGCAAAGGCTGTAAAGCATTGTCAACATACAGCTGACACAAGGGGGCGCTGTTGTGCATTCCCTGTGGGAGAGTAAACCATTCAACTCTCTTGTCTGGTTCTTCCCTATTTAAAGCCGGTAAGGTAAATGCAAACCTTGTGTCTTGAGGGTGAAGAGCAATAGTAAAAGGCAGTCCTTAAGATCCACAATTAACAGTGGCCAGTCCTTTGGCAACATGGCTGGGTTAGGCAAACCTGGTTTTAAGGCTCCCATAGGCTCCATTTGTTCATTTACAGCCTGTAAATCTTGTAGCAAATTATACTTTCCCGACTTCTTTTTAATAACAAAAATAGGGGTATTCCATGGGCTTGCTGACAACTGTAAATGATCCTGCTCATATTGTTCTTGTACTAGTACATGTGCTTGTTCCAGACTTTCCCTTTTTAATGGCCATTGCTTAACCCACACTGGTGTGTCCGTGGTCCAAATGAGTGGGATTGGGAAAGTCCACGCAATGGCCATTAGCCCAAAGGGTACTCATTTGTCAGCACTACCCCCATTTGAGCCAAAATGTCCCAACAAATGAGGCACTGCACAGTAGGGGGCAAAGGCACAACTGAGAAAACACACTGTAAAATTTTTCCGTCGATAGTTACTGATAACATGGGTGATTTTTGTGCAAGTGTTAGGCCTGCAACCCCGGTAACTGCTACTGTGGTTGGCTGTAACGGCCACTTGTGGGGCCAGCAATCTGGGCTGATAATTCTGGAGTCTGCGCCGGTATCTAATAAACCTTCCAAGGTTTGCCTGTCACCCTGATACTCTATCAATACAGCACATTTTGGCCAATCGTTTAAATTCATTGTCAATAGAATAAGTCCTCCAGGGGAGCCAAAGCCCCGTTCTCCCCTGGACTGTGATTGATGAGGGGGCAATGTTTTAGTCATATGTTCTAATGGAACTAATTGAGCTATCCTCTGTCCTTTCTCGATTTGTATCAGTGGAAAAGGAGTATGTACTATAACACAAATTTCCCCAGTAAAATCAGCGTCTATTACCCCAGTTAAAACAAATAATCCCATCATGGTGGCTGATGATTGTCCCAGAAGCAAAGCTCGCATAGGTTGTCCATCAATGATGATTGGTCCCTTTATTCCAGTCGGGACCTTCTCTGGTTGGGTAGTCATCAATGTTACCGCTACTGAGGCTACCACGTCCAGCCCGAGGCTCCCGGTGGTGGCTGGGCTGAGGTGTTGACAGCTGCTACTTGTGTCTGGGCGCGGCGACGGTTGGGCGCACTGGGCCTCCCGTTTCCTGAGCGGCATCGGTAGGCTCCGGTGTTCTGGGTATCTGAGCGACGGCTGTGACACCCGATGGTAGCTGCTTGGCAGGCTCACCGGGTATGTCCCATGCCTCCACACCGGTAACATTTAAATCGGCCAGTAGATGGAGATCATGGACTATTTGTTGCCGCTGCTTGCAGGGGTGCAAGAGCAGCCAATACTTGACTCTGCGATGCTGCTGCCTGCTCCTTCAGTCCTGTCCCTAGCTCTCCCTAGCTTATACTAACATTGCCTGACTCCCTATGGGCACATTTGCCATATGTTCTAAAGCTTCTTCTATAGTCCAATTAGCTCCTAGGGTGTTTAACATTTTTCGTAGCCTGGTTGCTATTTTGAAGAGCTTCAGCAAGACCCCTTTTGTATAATCAGGTACCCCTGCTCGCTTGATAGCAGCGGCCACCTTATCTATAAAAGATCCAAACAATTCATCTCTTCCTTGCTTTATACCCATGTATGAGGGAACCCCACCTGATTCTTTTATCCTGTCTATAGCCAGCCTCACCAGTTGCATAGCCTCTCAACATTTATCAGGACTGATTAACGCTTGTGCTTCTGTTTGAGCAAAAGCCCCTATACCCAATAATTCATCTAAGGTTATCCCATGTAAAGGGTCACCTGGTTGCCGTACCACTGCTATGCACTCCTGGCAGAGTGCTTGCCAATGTGCATTTAACAGAAGCTGTTGATGTTGAGTAAAAATAAGCTTCGCAATTCTTCTACAATCGGCTGGCAATAACACCTGGGTCCCCCAAATATAGTCAAGCATTTGCTTTGTGGGCTCACCAGTCACCCCAAACTGACTAACTGTGGACCATAACTAAGACAACAGTTTCCAATCTAGTGCAGTAATTGCTGCCTGTAATACACCCCCGTCTAGAGGAGTATACACCACCGGGCAAGCCACTTCTATAGCTGCTGTCATAGCCTCACTATCCCCTGAAACCATGATCTCTTTTGCTACCGCTGCCCATGCCTTCCTCTGCTCTTGTGCAATGGCTCCCGCTAGGTCACTCTCTGCCCCAGAGATCGGCTCATTGCTAGGAGGAGGAGATGGAGGGTCTGGCCAGGGCACAGGCGGTGCAGATGGTGCTGTTATGGGGGGTGAGTTGCTGCTTGAATCAGGGGCTGATGTTGGTGGCAAGATAACTGTAGATGTGGCCGGGGGTAATGGGCAGTCTGACCAATCTCCATAACTTTTATTCTTACCATGAGCCACAGTAGCTTGCTGTACAGCCTTCTTTTCTACCTGATATTGTACTAACTCTTATTCACCACTCGCCATAACTTCCCTAACTTCTTTGCAGTTTTATCATCATCTAGAACTGCCTCCCACAGCTTATCCCCAAACTTACGCCACTCAATTCATGGACTGTATAAGGATTTTGGAAGAATCCCTGTGCATACCCGTAAGCTAATAACCCATGAAGCTCTTTCTGCAATCCTATGCCCTTAACCTGTCACTTTTTTAAAAAGCAAGTGAATAAATCATATGCTGCTTGCCTTTCCATTTCAAACGTCAGCACTGTTGCAGCCCCACAAGGTCTCAGCAGCACGTATCAGCCGGGCCATCCTTTGAAGTCACCCAGGGCGCGGCACCTCCCCTGTTTTCAGCGGTGCTTTTTCACCGTCCTTGCTGCAGCACGACCCAAACTCCCTCACCAATCCCCCGTGGTCGCCATTACCGGTATGACGTCGTTGGGGTCACCATGTTGTTGGGATCGACAGGAGAAATGTGGTATGCAATATGATTGATCAGCAAATCTCAAACTTTATTGATAGGCACACATCTTTATATCGGTGTTAATGAGGCTCATACATATTGCAAAAGCGAGCTCACTATTGGTTAGTTACTTATCAGCCAACTGCGCCTACTTCTGCATTCTTGTGGATATTTTATTGAAACTATTCTTCATATTTCTGCCAAAGATGTTCTCCCCTATCCTGTTGTTGCACCAAGGGCACAATGTCCTAGCCTGTTATTGGACACTGACTACTGACTCCTATACTTGTCCCCTTCTAGCTTAACCAGCGGCATTATGTCGACATGACCTTTCTCCGCTGACCAACTGTCCACAAAGCTCTCCACAGCCTGGCACCCAGGCCATGCATCTTTTGACTCAGAAGCACAGACAGGCATCAGACTCTCTTCTCTCTTTGGAAGCATCCAGTCAGATGTCTTTTCAGGTCTTGTTCTCAGCTGTATGGACAGCTATGCCCCACCAGGATCCATTATGGTGGACTAGGACTTGTAAGAATGTGAGGAGAGTTAGAGGATTCTGACCCTAGGATTCTCAGGTATCCATCTTTGCAGTTCTTGAATAAATCATTCAGTTAGCATCTTCTTCCTCCAGGTTTCTCCGAGCCTCATCAGTCCACCATCAGTTTCACCTCTGTCATCTCCTTTTGCGTTCTCTCAGTCCCTGCAGCCATTCTCCTTGCCAAGAGACTTCTGTTCCTGTTGTGTCCCCATTGTCTGTCAAGTCCTGTCCTGTGTCACTGGGGTCAGCACACATTTGTGCCGGAGCTGCTCTGCTCTACCGCATAGCCTGGTGCAATAGGAGATTGATCACCTTCTTCCTGATTGCATAGAAGTCTCAGGGACTTGGGATTTTTAGTGTGGGGTGTAGCTGGACTCTAGATGGGATTTGTAGACGGACACAAGATATCTGGAGCTCTTAAGTTATCCTGCAGTCCTTTGACTTTCATCCTAACTTTCTTTCAGATGCAGAAGGATAAAATCTAGGGCAGCGCACCCCATCCCGGGTGAGGGGATTCCCCTGAGCAGGTCAGTCACTGTTTGTCTCTGCAGAGGAAGCATAAATGGTAGCTGTTACAGCACTGTTCTTTGTCTCTCTTTTTAGGAAGTCAAGGAAGAGAGCAGCAGTCAAGGCTGAGTGGGCAAGGTGAGCACTGAGTAGTTTACAGAAGCAATTGGTACTGCTGAGGTCTCAGTTTCTGCTGCAGCTCTAAGCATCTCCTCTTGTTTTTTTTTTTATTTTAGGTGGTCCAGTCTATCCTGGCTGAGCATGCCCATGCCAGGCAGGTGCAAGCTGAAGATATCGGTGTGGCATACTTGTCAGATTAGGGAGGTTGTGTTTTCACAGTATCTCAGCATGCTTTTCTGCTTTGTGTCCTTGCAGGTGCTGTCACTGGCCTAGGCATGCCCAGGAACAGAGGAGGGCAGGTGAGTCAGTGTTTAGGCAGGCTGACTCATTGGTGAGTGTTATGCAGCATCATGCTAAGCGTGTACCTTTTCTTTTTGCAGGTATCTTCTGGGCAGCTTCCGGAGTCAAATCAAGATTTGAGGTGAGTTGGGGCAGTGGTGTGGAGCAGTCCCAGGGATTACCGTTTTTGAGGGCAATAGTCACCTTTTCTGTTTTGTCTTAGGTCCCCTGAGAAGGCTTGTAGCGAAAGCTTGGGAACGGCAGCACCGAAGCACACATGGAGAACACGTCAACGTCCACATCCAACCAAGGATGGCTTTTTGTCTGCTCGTCTTCCAAAAGCTAAGTGTTGGGGCCAGTGGTTGGGAGAAGGGGAAAAACCTTTACTATCACAGGGGGGCAATTTGATGTTAGCTTAGTCGAGAAGTCTACAGTGGGACAGGCTCTCTGGAAGTAAAGGGAGAGGGTTTCTCCTCAGCCTCACCAGAGCCTTTGCCAGGCAGGGCAGTTCCGACCCATCTCCACATTCTTGTGAACTTTGCGTTGTCAGCCTTCTTCGACTCGACATCGTCACGGATCTTTCCCCCAGGGAGATCGCCTTCAGGTCTGGAGCTATAGCCACGGTCACCCGGCAGTCTGCTTCCTTCTCTAGGCTTGCTGAGCCTCTCGAGCATCCTCTTAACTGCTTTGGTACTAACTTCCTTTAAGGAGTTACATTTCATCATCCTGTGCTATTATCCTGGGACTTCCTTTCCTTTGGCATCATCGGCCTCTGGCTCGTCTTGCAGTAGGAATCTTGGGTCCATCAGTTGAAAGCGCCAGGCAGTTTACACTTGTCTCTGTGTTATGCCATCTGTGTCTATGTTATGTTGTCCGTGTTTGTGGTATGTCGTCTGTGTCCATTGTCTTCTGTGTCATAGGCCTTTGTTACATCTCAATGCTTTATCGGCACTATTCTGTGCCATATAGGCTGTATTTTACTCACATTCCTTCCTGGTTATTGCTTATTCCGGCATCTTTACATTTTTACTCTTGGAGATAGGAAGGATTACACAAGGTGTTCTCATCCATCTTCCTTCTCACTACCAGTGTCCTTTTTTTCATGCCATTCTCTTGGACTTCTAGAGGGATTGTCTTACTCCCCCCTCAGGTGACTGCAGTAGTTCTATAGGTTCCATCTTCTCAAAGGGTATAGGGCTCAAGAATTAATCTTCCAGAGAGTTATCTGAAGTCCTGGCTTGTATTATATGTACCTGTGTTGGCTTACATTGTATATACCTATATTGTATGTATCTGTGTTGGCTTATATTGTATATACTTACACTGTAAGTGTGTCGCCTTATATTGTGTGTATTTACACTCTATGTAAACTTGCATTGTGTGTCAGCATATATTGTGTGTACTTACGTTGTACCACTTACAATCGGAGCTGTCCTGCCCTGGCACGTAGTCACAGTTAGGCAGAACAGTTATATAAATTTTACTGTTCATTTGTCTTTTATAGGATTTTGGGTAGAAAATGTATTGGTCCAGAGTGGGGACAAGTACTAGCTGTCAAATAGCCACTTGTTGACTGCTTCCTGTTGTCTTACAGGTTACCGTGGCTGCCGATTTCCCCAGAATCTGCCATTTGCCGTCAAGGAGCGGCAGCCAGAAGATGTGTCGAAGCACGTTCTTCAGCATCTCGAGTAAGGGCTGCAGTGAGTGTGTAAGTGGGAAGAGTGTGTGAGCGTGTGTGAGAGCACGTGACTGTGTCTGTCTGTGTCCACTTGTCTCTGCACATGTGAGTGCATTGTGACTGGATTTAACCTTGTGTATGTGTTTTTTGCCTTTCAGGCTTCTCAGTTCATTTTTAAATTTAGAATAAAAAATCCCCAGCCAGGGGTTTGGTTTTTTTCCCCCCTGGCTGGGGTTTTTTCCCTCGGTCCCGGTCGGTCTGCGAGGTGACGTTCATCGCCAAAGTTTGGGCGTGGACCCTCCAGGGATCGGGGTTTTCGTCAGGCAGAAGGATTTTTTGGAGGTTCCCGGGAACCACATTCCTGAGGAGCAGCGTGAATGTGTGCTAGGGGTTAGCAGAGCAGTTGTGGTGTGAGTGATTGTGAGTTTGTGTGTAAGCTGAAGGAACTGTGTATGTGCTGAAGGTTTCTAGGGTTCTAACCTTGTATGAATTTTTGCCTTTCAGGTTTTTCAACTCATTTTTAAATTTAGAATAAAAAATCCCCAGCCGGGGGGAGGTTCCCCCCTTGGCTGGGTTTTCTTTTCCTCGGTCCCAGTCAGTCTGAGAGGCGACGTTCATCACCAAAGTTTAGGTGCAGATCATCCAGGGACCGGGGTTTTCGTCAGGCAGGACGATTTTTTGGAGGCTCCCGGGAACCACGTTCCCGAGGACCAATGATTGCTGGGGTGTAATTTAGCAGTTGTGATGAGAGCGATGGTGAGTTCATGCGTAATCTGAAGGGGGTGTTAAGGGTAGATGAGTGTTGTTTTCTGTGTGCTTTTGTTGTTTTGGGTTTCCTGTAACAATAAATCAACATGAAAATAGAAAAGGTTATCATCTTGTGTTAATATGTGTTTTGTGTTGTATTACTCTGTATTGCTCTGTATTGCTCTACATGAAAATTAGACTTTTACCAGTGTGTCTATGGATTGTATCTGCACTTGCATTTGTATACACTGTTTTCATGTATTTTCCTGATGTATAAATAAAAACATTCACTTAATAAGGTTGAATCACCCTTAATAAAGATAGCCCCTGCCCTACCTACCCCCACTGTGGCTCCTGTCTTTTTTTGGCGTGGTTTTGTCATTTCTTTCCACTGTATCTCTTCCTTTTGCTCCTCAATTTACTTTTCTGTTTCTAACTTAACTTCCATCTGTCTCTAACACTTTGTTTCTGTTTCTCACTCTTTCTGACACTGTGTCTCTGCTTCTGTAACTCTGATTCCATCTGCTTCCATTTTTTATTTGTCTATTTCACTATTTCTGTCTGACTGTATTTATTTTTCTCTCTTATGTCTATACTTTGCACATTATTTCTTTTTCTTTATAACTTTCACCCTTTCTCTTCTTGCTTTTTGTCTGTGTTCTCCTTTTCCTTGGTTCATTTTTTTTGCTCTTAGTCTTTTCCTTTTTCACTCTACCCCTGAGTTTTCACTTTAATCCTAACCACTTCCTTTTCCCTCTAACTCCTGTCCTTCAGTTTTCCCACCCTCCTTTTCTTTTCTCACTGTCTTGCTTTCTCTCTGTCTTGCTTTCTCTCTCTGTCTCCATCTTCTTTTCACTCTTTTTCCTTCTCTCCCTCTTTCCATTTTTTCAACCCTTACTTCTCTCTCTTTTCTCTCTCGGTCTCTCTTTTCGCTCTTTTCTCTCTTTCTCTTTTCTCTCTCTCCTTCTCTCTCTTTTCTCTCTCTCTTTTCTCTCTCTCTCTCTCTTTTCCCTCTATCTCTTTCTAACTTTGTTTTCCTTTCTAGCTTTAGTTTAAAAAAGCAGCAGTAGAAACTTTCAGGCTTCCTGGGAGTAAAGGAAAAAATTTAAAAAAAACCAAAACAAACCATTTACTCCCCGGGAGCCTGAAAGTTTCTACTGCTGCATCAGACATATAGATTTCTTCTTTTTACTATATAGGATATACAATATACGATATACCCCTAATCAGTACCCCCCACCAGCTGCCACCAATCAACCCTGATCAGTATCCACCATCCATACCCTACCCACACACAGACCCCTCCCCTGCTGCCCTCCCACGCCAGACCCCTCCCCTGCCATCCAGCATAGCACCACCTACCAGCACACTGGAGGTACAGCATCCCCTGCTGTCCTCCTCAGCACTCTGCAGATATAGCACCCCCTGGCGTCAGTCCCGGCGTAGTGCACGTACAGCGCTGCCTGCCGTCTGCTGCGACGCACTGCATGCACAGTGCCCCCGGGTGACGTCACACAGTGACACGATCCAGGAAGGACCCCAGGGCATAGGCGTCCTGCCAGCTGCCTGATTGAAACACCGACACCTACCCCGTGCCCCAGAAGCCCCTCCCCGTGATGCCGCCAGCCAGAAACGAACCAAAACAGCATTCCAGCCACCAAGGACCCACAAAAAGCGTGCAAAATCCACCAAAAACCGAGAAAAAAAACCACAGTCCCAAAAGCTGCCATTTTTCTGGAAATCACATGATCCCCCAAGTGCCGACATCTTGCCACGCCCAACGTGACCCCCCCCTGGGGGCCACGCTCTACCCCATACCACGTGACCCCCCCGAGCTCCGCCATCTTGCCCCGTACCAGGTATGCCCTAAGGCGATGCCATTTTCCCCAATGTCACCTGACCGCCATGGGTGCTGCTGTATTTGGCCCGCATCACGTGACATCATAGAGACGGCCATCTTGGTCCCCCCATTACGTGACCACCTAGATACCGCCATCTTTCTCCTGCATCACGTGACTCCTGGGTGCCGCCATCTTGCCCCCGAACCACGTGACAACCTGAGCACCGACCATGTGACCACCACCATCTTGAAAAGGAACCACGTGACCACATGGGGGCCACCATCTTGGATTAGGGTTAGTTTTTAGGGTTAGTTCTTGCATTAGAGTTAGTTTTAGGAGTTACTTTTAAGAGCTAGTTTTAAGGGTTAGTTTTAGGGTTAGGATTAGTTTTAAAGGTCAGGTTCCAGTTAGGGTTAGAGTTAGTTTTAGGAGTTACTTTATGGGTTAGGATTAGGGTTAGGGTTGGGATTTGGGGTTAGTTTTTGGGTTAGAGTTAGGGTTAGGGTTGGGATAGGTCTAGGGTTAGGGCCAGGGTTTAGGGTTACAGTTAGGGCTAGGGTTACGATTTTGTAAACCAGGAAGCCCTTATCTGCCAGCACACTGCAGCTGTGAAAGCCTTCCCAAGGGGAGTGCAAAAGTTCCACAACATGGCTGCCTCCACCACTTTTTCCTTGGCACCATGCCTAAGCTTACGCTGATTTACCTGCCTCCAGTTATGGCTAGGGTTACAGGTTTGTAAACCAGGAAGCCCTAAACCCCAGGCACACTGCAGCTGTGAAAAGCAGCCCAAAGGGAGCGCAAAAGCGCCACAACATTGCTGCATCCAACGCTTTCTCCTTGGGACAATCACTAACCCTAGGCTGATTTATCGGCCTAGGGTTAGGATTATGGTTAAGCCTCAGGCTAGGGTTTTTTAAACCAGGAACCCCTGAGCTCCAGGCACACAGAAGCTGTGAAAGGCATCCCAAGGGGACCGCAAGGGCGCCACACCATGGCTGCCTCAAGGTCTTTTTCATTCAGTCCATCCCAAACCCTAGGCTGATTTACATGCCCCCGGTTTGGGATGGGGTTAGGGTTTTTAAACCAGGAAGCCCTAAACTCCAGGCAAACTTGAACTGTGAAACACATCCCAAGGGGAGCGCAAAAGTACCACAACATGGCTGCTTTCACAGCCTTTTCCTTGGGACCATCACTAACCCTAGGCTGATTTACCTGCCTAGCATTAGTGTTATTGCTAGGGTTTTTTAAACAAGGAAGCCTTAAACACTAGGAACACTGCTGCTGAAAAAGGCATCCCAAGGGGAGAGCAAACATGCCAAAACATGCCTGAGTCCAGCGCTTTTTACTTGGGACCAAGCCTAAACCTACACTGATTTACCAGCCGAGGTTAGGGTTACAGTTAAGACTAAAGCTAGGGTTTTTTAAACCAGGATGCCCTGAGATCCAGGCACACTGCAGCTGCCAAAGGCATCCCAAGGGGAGCACAAAAGTGCCACAACGTGGCTGCTTTCACAGCTTTTTCCTTGGGACAATTACAAACCCTATGCTGATTTACCTTCCTCCAGTTAGGGCCAGAGTTAGGGTTTTTCAAACCAGGAAGCCCTGAGCTCTAGGAACACTGCTGCTGCGAAAGGCATCTCAAGGGGAGAACAAACGTGCCACAACATGGCTGCCTCCACATCATTTTCCTAGGGACCATACCCAACCCTATGTAGTTTTACCTGCCTAAGTTTAGGGGTAGGGTTAAGTCTATGCTTAGGGTTTTTCAAACCAGGAAGCCCTGAGCTCTAGGAACACTGCAGCTGTGAAAGGCATTCAAAGGGGAGCGCTAAAGTGCCACAACATGGCTGCATTCACTGCTGTTTCCTTGGGACCATCCCGAACCCTAGGCTGATTTACCTGTCTAGGTTCAGAGTTATGCATAGGGCTAGGGTTTTTTAAACCAGGAAGCCCTGAGCTCCAGGCACACTGCACCTGCAACAGGCATCCCAAGGGGAGCGCAAAAGTTCCACAACATGGCTACCGCTACAGTTTTTTCCTTAGAACCATCCCTAACCCGAGGCTGATTTACATGCCTCCTGTTAGGACTAGGGTTAGAATTTTTTAAACCAGGAAGCCCTGACATCCAGGCTCACTGCAGCTGCGAAATGCAGCCCAAGGGGAATGCAAAAGTGCCACAACATGGCTGCCTCCACCGCTTTTTCCTTGGGACCATCCCTAAACCTAGGCTGATTTACCTGCCTCCAGTTAGGGATAATCCTAGGGCTAGGATTTTTAAACAAGGAAGCCCTGAGCTCCAGGCACACAGCAGCTGTGAAAGGCATCCAAACGGGAGCGCAAAAGTGCCACAATATGGCTGCTTCCACCACTTTCTCCTTGGGACAATCTGTCGAAAGAAGGAGACCAGGACATCAGATGGTCATCAACAGGTCTAATTTATTGATTGATTCGGCAACCTAAATACAGCACATAATGAGCCTCATACATATTGCAAAAGCTGAGCTCTGGGCTGGCTATTCAGATACATGTCAACCCCGCCTAATTTAGCCTTTATCTACATTCCTGTGGTTAGCAAGAACAGCAACTTCTGCATTCCACACCCCGTCCTTGTATAACTTCAGCATCTTCTTTATGAACAAGGACACCCTGCCTGCGAAAGGGCCTCTGCCCTAGTTATGACATCTTTACCAAATTGATTTGGCTGTGTCCCCTCTCCTCAAGCCACTCTTTGACAAAACTCTCCACTTCCGCCATTTTGTTCTTGGGCAAGGAGGCTAGTCTGCCAGGTTCTTTTCTATCATTCAGCTGACCATATTTTGAATACAATTAAAGATACAAGGCAAAATATGCAAAAGCATCAAAATCACACCCAGTATCCCTATAGCATATGTCACAAGGTTTCTCAGCCATGGTCAAAGTCCTAAGCTTTTAAGCCATTCGTTGATTCCTAAACCCTCTTCTTCTTTAAGATTGTGAAGTCCCTGCTGTAATTCTTTTATCTTCGCATGAATAGATACAGAGTGATCGGACAAGTTCATGCAGCACATTCCCTCAAACTCTTCATATCCATGCCCTTGTGCTAAAAGCAAAAATCTATAGCGGCTCTATTTTGCAAAACAGCATGATTAACACTTTGCACATCTGCGGTTATCATATCTAAAATTGATGACGTCTTGCTTAACTCATCCTTGGCCCAGCATCCCAATTGCTTTGCTAAGTTCATAGCTTTATTAGAAGCTCCTCCTGGCAAGACAGTTGAAACTATCACTTGTTTTAACTCACTCCAAAATGTGGGTCTCCTATCTGGCTGCAGTCTAAGTCATGCAGGCTGCGTCTCTTTCTGCTTGAATTTTGACTCAATTGCATAAATAAAGACACATTGGGATGAAACAATGACAGTTTTCGCAAATAGCAAGATCCACCCTGTGGCCTGGCTGGTATACCATTCCAAGCTCTGTCTCCACAAATTAAAAATATCCCTGTGGGTAATTTCATCGGTGCCGTGATGCTAGTGCCATTACATTGGCTGTAAAGCTGCTGAGACACTGTACCCAAATTCAGGGATGAATCTAGGGTAGCCCATGTTCCTCTATGCTGATTTAAATTCTGGGGATCTAAGGGATCGAAACTGAACCATCCGCCATTTGAGGTGTTAGTCATGCTGGCGTTTGCACTTCCGAAGAGATCCAACTCCTCTGGAGGAGAGTACAAGGTAATATTAAGTGATAAGATTATTAAGCATTGGTGGTAACTGTCACTTTAACTTGTAGTGTACCCTTGTTGCGTGGGTAACCTAATGTTTGTCATATTGTACGTGCATAGAGTGTGGTTATCAATCAGACTGCAAAATTCCCGAGGAGACCACACTGGGAGTCCCACCAAGCATGTTCAAAATGGGTTAGTAACCCCTTCAAGGCTAAGACAAAGTGATGATTGGTTAGTTTGATTAGCAAGCATTATCCATATATTATCTCTTGGCTGATTAAAGTGTGTTACTCCTACTGCCCCATCCGTCACAGCACTCAGTAGTATAACAAAAATAAGCCTCATTTTTCTGTTTTCTTTCTTGCTTTCCTTTTCTTATCTGTCTTTAACCTCATCGATCCTAACTCTTGCAATCTCCATCTCTGTAGGGCCTCGATGCAGGAGTCCAATGCCTGATCGGGATCTCCTTTGATGGGTCCTACAACTGAATGCTGTGTTAAAGGCACCAATTGTCTACACCTAGCAGAAGCTATGTATGACTTACTTTGAGCTTTAACTCTTTTCACAATACACTGTACCTCCCACCAGTAGTAGGCAAAGATTTTCTGCTCAGGAGACTCGTAAAGATTTAAATCCAGAGCCGTACCTAGCCCCGTCTGTCTCCTTAGTTCCCTCTGCCAGTCTTCCCCCCAGGTGTAGTCATGCTTGCAGGTATTACACCATAAACCCCAGATCCCGGACTGTTCTAACCAAAAGGTTTTACCACAGCCCCCACAATATAGAGCTACCCACGCAGCACAACAGGGGCTGCAACACTCAAGGCAACGCTCCCTTGCTGGTCCTTTTATGTGGAAGGTTGATAGTGCTTCAACAGTGTCAATCAGCTCTTTGGCCGTCCGGTAGCGGCATGTCACTGCTCTGTCCACCGCTTTCGAGTGTCCCCTCAGTTGCAGCAATAAGGGTCGTAAGATCAGCGGCAGCTTCTTCTTCAGATGCTCCTTGTCCCCCTCCATAAGATTGTCCACTAGATGCTGCATCAAAGACAGGTTTAGTCCACTTGGCAGGCACCCACAAAGGCCTGTTGGTGAAGAAACACAAAGATATCCCCGACCCCAATATAGCACTTTTGCCGGCTTTTCTCATATCCCTGTGCTTGGGTTCTTATACTTCACCCACACCTCTGTTTCCCTAACAGTTTCCTGACTTGATCTCAGGTGATGTTTAACTGCAGGGGGGGCATCGTCCTCCCCAAAAATACATAAATGATTGATCACATACAAAACCTTAGCCAGGCATGCTTGTGGGTCCTTTAAATCCTGGTGTTTGTCGATATATTGTTTGAGGGTACCATTTGCTCTTTCTACTATCGCCTGTCCTGTGGGGGAGTGCGGAATACCTGTCACATGCTTGACAGACCATTGGTTCAAAAATTTCGGACCCTAGCACTTGTGTAAGCTGGATCATTATCTGCTTTGATACCTTTTGGGACTCCCATGACAGCAAAGCAGCTCAATAAATGCCTGGTTACATGTATCGCTTTCTCTCCTCCCTGAGCTGTAGCCCATATGTAATGGCTATATGTATCTATAGTAACATGCACATACTTAAGCCTACCAAACCTAGCTACATGCGTGACATCCATTTGCCATTTCTCATTCATTTCTAAACCTCGAGGATTAACTCCGCAGCCCAGACCTATTCCCCCATTATAACTGCGTATTGGACATGCCCTGACAATGGCCTTAGCTTCTGATAAGCCCAGATAAAAGTTCCTCGCCAGCCCTTTCACATTTTGATGATATCTACTATGGGCTTCTCTTGCCAATGTATGCTTATCAACAGGACAAGAGTTATCAATGGGTAAAGTAACCAATTTATCTGCACGCTCATTCCCTTCCCCTAGACCTTCAGACCACTTATGACTTCTGATATAGATTACAGAGTACACTGCACTTCTATCCCGGAGAGCTTTCCTTAATTGAACCAGTAACTCATACAGCTGTTTGTTATTCACTTCCTTAATTGCTGCTCCTTCTATACGTCTGGCTACTCCAGGGACATACATAGAGTCTGTGACCACATTCAAAGGCTCATGCAGGTTGGACATTGCCCATACTACTGCTAACAATTCTAAGGTTTGTAGGCTGTCTGCAGGGTCTGCTGTAAGAAGTTGATGCTTCCATTGTCCTTTTTCTTGCCAGGTGACAGCAGCATATCTTGATTTTTTCCGTGCGTCTGTGAAGGCTATGGTGGCTCCTTCTATGGGACGCTCTCTTCTCAGCGGCCGAGTGATCCAGTCCCATTCTGTCATCCATTGCAGGACCCTGGGCACTAACTTGCTTGTCTCCACTTTTGCAGATGATGTCAATAATGCTTCCTGTAGGTCCGTTGAATTAACCAGGTACCAGTCCAGCGTTTCTTTTTCCATTAGTAGCCTAATGGTGGCAGGTTCTCGACCATCCACTTCAGTAATTCTGAGATGGCCTTTTCTGATCAATGCAGCCAATTGTTTGATTTTTGAGAATATTGTTCTTTTATGTTGTAGTGGTGGTGACAGCCATTCCAATACCCGTACTCCCCCGTTTTGTTCTCTCATTGGGAGACAGCGCCAAGCAGGTGACAAGGGCTATTCCAAATGGTGAGGTCAATAGGGCAATCTACTTGTCGATGAGACACATATCCTTGTTGCACACAGTTACTGATTTGCTGCAAGACAAGATGGTGTTCCTTCGTGAGGCACACAGGGGTAGTGGGATCAGTGCCCTTTAACAAGGGTCGTAAAGTTTCTAACAAATGATTTGGTATTCCCACAATGGGTTTTAGCCACTGTAAGTCTCCTAGCAACTTTTGAGCATCATGCAAAGTCTTAATGTCCAAGTGCAGTTCTAATTTTTGGAGCACCACTGTTTGGTCCATTAAAGTCCATCCCAAATACTTCCATGGTTTTGTGGTCTGAATTTTCTCTGTGGCAAAAACAAGTGAATATACTGCAAGAGTGTCTCTGATGCTGTCAACCTGCAAAGGGGAAAGTGGTTGTTTCTGCGCAAACAAGATATCATCCATGTAATGATATATTATGGTAGCTGGCCACTGCTGACGCAATGGCTGTAATGCAGCATCAACATAAATCTGGCACAATACAGGGGAATTGCGCATCCCCTGCGGCAATGACGTCCATTCAAATATTTTTTCTGGTTCTCCACGATTTATTGCTGGTAGGGTAAAGGCGAACCTCTTCATGTCATCGGGATGCAGCCCAATAGTGAAAAAACAATCCTTTAAGTCGATGATTAGAAGTGGCCAATCTTGTGGGATCATGGCTGGATTTGGAAGACCAGGTTGCAAGGCCCCCATCGGTTCCATCTGGTCATTCACAGCTCGTAGATCGTGTACCAGGCGGTATTTTCCTGATTTCTTCTTAAGCACAAAAATGGGCGTGTTCCAAGGACTCGTTGAGAGTCGTAAACGTCCTTGCGAGTATTGTTCCTTCACCAATTCATGGGCATGCATAAGACTCTCCCCTTTCAAGGGCCATTGCTTAACCATCACCGGTGTATCTGTTTTCCAGGTGAGTGGAATGGGGAAAGTCCAAGCAATGGCAATTACCCCAAAGGGTGGTGATTGGTCAACACCACCCCCAGCTGTGTTAAAATGTCCCTGCCTATCAGGCAAGAGACCGTAGGAGGCAACTGAATGACTGAAAACACAACAGACACTTGTTGCCCATCAATGCGCACCGACAGAGGCAGTGCTCTGCTTGCCAAGGTAAGTCCTCCTACTCCTGTAAGCATATTTGTTGATGGGAGCAAGGGCCAATGCTGTGGCCATGCTTCCGGAGATATAACGCTGATGTCTGCTCCCGTATCCAATAGTCCATAAAGGGTTATACTCTGATGTCCATGGGTGATCTCAACTCTCTGTTTTGGCCTCTCCTGTAGATCTACAGTCAGGAGTGTAATGCCGGTGGAGACAAAACCCTTTCCATCACGCTTCTGTCCAGTGAGCGATGGAATACTCAATGTCATCTGCAG
This sequence comes from Melospiza georgiana, assembly GCF_028018845.1. Classification (NCBI taxonomy): domain Eukaryota; kingdom Metazoa; phylum Chordata; class Aves; order Passeriformes; family Passerellidae; genus Melospiza; species Melospiza georgiana. The sequence continues at coordinate 11,984,036 of NC_080450.1, forward strand.
TAACGGTACCAATTGCGCAACACGCTGACCTTTTGTTATCTTTATCGGGGGATAAGGGGTGTAAGCTATGGTTTGTATTTCTCCTGTATAGCCCGCATCTATGACCCCAGGCAATACAAATAGTCCCAGCATGGATGTCGAGGAGCATCCTAGTAATAATGCTCCACATTTTTGTCCTTGTAGCGTGAGAGGACCATTTACTCCAGATGGTATCCTTTCAGGCCGGTTCGTCATTAATGTGACGTCTACTGCTGCTGATATGTCCAAGCCGAGGCTCCCTGCTGTTGCTGGCTGCAGACAGGAGGTGGCGCTGATGTCACGGCGGCAACTTGTGTCTGGACATGGCCACTGATCGTGCTCCTCTGTCCATTTCCCCATAGGCGCCGACAAGCTGTGGTGTTGTGGGAGCTAGACTGGCAGCTTTGGCACCATACGCCAGTCGCTCTGCATTCTTGGCGCATGTGTCCCCCATTGCCGCATCGGTAGCACTTGAGATGTGATCTCGAGCCTCCCTGCGTGACTGCCATTAAGCTGTTTTGGAGAGGAGCAAGAGCAGCTAACACCTGATTTGGAGTGGACTCTGCTTGCTTTTGCAGTCCTAATCCTAATTCCTTTAAGGCATCTACTAAAAATGCCTGTGAGGCTGTTGGCTGTAATGCCATTCGCTCTAGCGCTTCCTCAATGGTCCAATTTGCTCCCAGAGTGGCTAGCACCCTTTGCGTTGCCGGATTGCTATTTTGTAAGGTGCACTGCTTTAATAGTGCCCCCTTCATATATTCTGCGACTCCCACCCGGTCTATGGCCACAGCTGCTTTGTCAATAAAACTCCCAAACGATTCCTCTCTACCTTTTTTTATGCCCATGTACGCCGGCAGCCCTCCTGGCTCTTTAACCCTGTCTATGGCAGCACGTACCAACCGCATGGCTTCTCTAAGCTTATCTGCTCCTGATATCAACTGTGCCTCCGTGCACAAATATGCCCCTAAACCCGTGAGCTCATCTATCGTCACTCCATGCAGTGGGTCCCCCTGAGCTCGCTGGGTCGCAACCGACTCATTAACCAAGGCTTGCCAATGCGCATTAAACAACAACTGCTGATGCTGAGTAAATATTAACTGTACTACTCCCTTCAAATCATTTGGGCACAAAATCTGCGTATTAAAGAGATAATCCAGCATCTGCCTAACAGGTTCGCTTTTTACACCGAACTGACTGTGGACCGCAACTGAGATAACAACTTCCAGTCTAAAGGGGTGTACTCCGCCAGATGCTGTGTGTGATTCCCCTGAGCATCATACTGTGGCGTGTATGTAACCAGACAGGCAAGAGCAGAAGCAGCCTCCATAGCCTCACCATCTCCTGTTTGCATTGCCTCTTTTGCCAGAGTAGCCCAAGCCTCCCTCCTCTGTTTAGCCATCTCCTCCCACAAGTCACTGAATGCCCCTGGGATAGGATCTGACTCTCCAAGAGTTCTGCGCTGTTGGCGCTTCTGCGCAGGCCATTTGGGTGGGGGAGGCAGCAGGCTTGGCTCGCCCTCTCTGCGGGGAGGCGGCAGGCTTGGCTCGCACTCTGTGGGGGGGCGGCAGGCTTAGCTCGCTCTCTCTGCCGTCCTCCAACTCGTCCTCCTCCTCCGACAGAGGAGGTGCAGACGGCCCCCCCCACGCCTGTAACAAGATCCTGCATACCACACTGTTGTGAACCCTTTGGTATTAACACCTTGTTTACCGAAGGCACAAGAGGATCGTCCTCACGACCATACCCTATATTCCTCTTACGAGCTTCTGTCACCCTTTCTGCTGCCTTGCACTCAGAGATGCTAAAGCAGTGTATTGTGCACCACCCGCCATGGCTTGCCCTTTCTTTGCTATCTTATCATCTTCTAACACCGTTTCCCACAGTATATCCCCAAATTTTTTCCATTCCGCGAGCTCATGGACCGTATTTGGGTTAAGGAAAACCCCCTTAGCATAGCCATAGGCTAACAACCCTGGTAGCTCCTTTTTTAGATCTATCCCCTTTACTCCTCGCCTTTCTAAATACACGGCGAAAAGATCATATGCTGCTTGCCTATCCATACCTATTCGTATACGTCAGCGCTGTTGCAGCTTTCCAGGCTCTGGCAGACACATATGGCTCGAGTCACCGATGTGAACCTTGAGGGTGCTTCAAAATTCCGGCACCATCCCGGCTGTGATCAGGACCCAACTCCAACTCCCCTCGACTGTGGCATGTCCCCCCCCCATTTTCTTTTTCAGCGAGACGCGGGGGCAAACGTCGGGGCCACCTTTTGTCAAAACAAGGAGACCAGGACATCAGATGGTCATCAACAGGTCTAATTTATTGATTGATTCGGCAACCTAAATACAGCACATAATGAGCCTCATACATATTGCAAAAGCTGAGCTCTGGGCTGGCTATTCAGATACATGTCAACCCCGCCTAATTTAGCCTTTATCTACATTCCTGTGGTTAGCAAGAATAGCAACTTCTGCATTCCACACCCCGTCCTTGCATAACTTCATCATCTTCTTTGTGAACAAGGACACCCTGCCTGCAAAAGGGCCTCTGCCCTAGTTAGGACATCTTTACCAAATTGATTTGGCTGTGTCCCCTCTCCTCAAGCCACTCTTTGACAAAACTCTCCACAACAATCCCTAAGGCTGATTTACATGCCTCCAGTTAGGCCTAGGGTTAGCATTTTTTAAACGAGAAGGCCCTGAGCTCCAGGAACGTTTCAGTTGTGAAAGGTATCCCGAGGGGAGCGCAGAAGTGCCTCAACATGTCTGCTTTCACAGCTTTTTCCAAGGGACCATCCCTAACCATAGGCTGATTTACCTGCCTAGGGTTATGGTTACACCTAGGGTTAGGGTTTTTTAAATCAGGAAGCCCTGAGCTTGAGGCACACTGCAGCTGCCAAAGGCATCCCAAGGGCAGCGCAAAAGTGCCAAAACATGGCTGCCTCCACAGCTTTTTCCTTCGGACCATCCCCAACACTAGGCTGATTTACCTGCCTCAGTTCAGGGGCAGGGTTTCGCCTAGGGCTAGGGATTTTTAAAACAGGAAGATCTGAGATCCAGGCACACATCAGCTGCGAAAGGCATCCCAAGAGAAGTGCAATAGTGCCACAACCTGGCTGCTTTCACAGCTTTTTCCTTGGGACCATATGTTAAACTGGGCTGATTTACCTCCCTAGGGTTGGGGTTAGGGTTACGCCTAGGCTTAGAGTTTTTTAAGCCAGGAAGCCCTGAGATCCAGGCACACTGCAGCTGCAAAAGGCATCCCAAGGGGAGCGCAAAAGCGCCACAACATAGCTGCCTCCACCGCTTTTTACTAGGAACCATCCCTAACCATAGGCTGATTTATATGCCTCCACTTAGGGCTGCGGTTCGGGTTTTTTTAAATGAGGAAGCCCTAAATCCAGGCACACTGCAGCTGCAAAAGGCATCACAAGGGGAGCGCAAAAGTGTCTCAATGTGGCTGCCTCCACCGCTTTTTCCTTGAGAGGATCCAGAACCCTATGTTGGTTTACATGCCTCCAGTTAGGGCTAGGGTTATGGCTTTTTAAACCAGGAAGCCCTGAGCTCTAGGAATGCTGCAGCTGCCAAAGGCTAGTGGGAGTGTAAAATTGCCACAACATGGCTACCTCCACTGTTTTTTCATTGGGACCATCCTTAACCCTAATCTGATTTATATGCCACCAGTTACGGCTAGGGTGTGGAAGGGGCTAGCAGCGGGCCCGAAAGCTAAAGGAGCGAGAAGTAAGAAGAAGAAGCTGAAAACCAAGGAGATTGAGAGAAGAATGATAACAGCATTCTGCAGCTGAATGGGAAACAACTGGAAAGTGTATAAAAGATCAGCCATTTTCACTAATAAAGTGTTGCCAACTGTTGCCAACGGTTGCTAATGGTTGCTAACGGTTGACAACTGAGACTGACGTGGAGACTGCTTGTGGTCTCTGCTTTAATGTCGTGACCGCCTCGACTGCGACATTTTGGTGACCGCCGACGTGATAAGAACATAGTCGGTGGGGGCCCATACGGGGTCCTAGCAATTGGCAACCGTGACCCACTGGGACGTAGTGGGGGAGGCGGCGTTGGTGCAGCTGAGAGTGGCAGGTGGAAGCCACTGGGAGGTCCGGACCTGATTCCCTCCAATCAACACACCTGGAAGTAGGTGAGCCACCAACTAGTAATAATGGGACAAAATTTATCTAAAGAGGATGAAAATGTTCTGTCTACATGGAAAGTTTTGTTAAGAAATAAGGAATTAATATGTCAGACTACACACTTCGTAATATATTGCTGTGGGCTAAATCACAGAATTTTGGCACTGATCCCGACACAGCATTTAGTGTTAAGGCATGGAAAAAGGTCGGGGACAGACTTTGGCAAGTCATTCAAGCGGGAAATAAAACAGTTGTTGATCTAGCAGTTACTTGGAACTCGCTCTTTGAGGCTTTAAAGGAATGGAAAATAGAGAGAGAAACGGACCAAGATGCGGATGAAGAGTCGGGGCTGATAACAGAACCTGACGGGAGAGCCTCTGAGGTAGAAGGGGGCTCTTCTGGGAAAGCTGCCAAAGCTACTCGGAAAGCTGCCAAGGCTTCTGGGAAAGCTGCCAAAACTTCTGGGCAACCTGCCCTTGCCTCTTCTTATCAGACCCCTAAGCCTCCTTATCTCACACCTGCGCAGCAGCTCGCGATGGTGCCTGAATATACTACACCTACACTGCTAAGCCAGTTAGCTGAAATGTCTTTAGCAGAGAGAGAAACCCAGCCATCTGCCGCACCGCTTCCTTCCTCTCTGGTCCAGTCGTCCGGCCCCCGGCTCCCCTCTGAGTGGCTTGAACAACCTGCAAGGCTGTATCCTCCTTTACCTGACAGTGACAGCAACAGCGAATCAAGTGATGAGTCACCCGCAGTAACACCTGAGTTGGGGCAAGGAGCTCTGGTCCCTTCATCTCCTAAGAGCCCTAGCCTTACTGCCCCATGGACTTTGCCTCCATGTCAAGTAACTGTGCTTCCTCGACACCCTCGAATTTTGGGAATTTGTTAGGAGGAAAGCAGTTGAAGAAAAGAATTGGGACATCACAGAAAGGTTAGGTGCTCCAAGAGTACCTCAGGAGAACAGTGCCAATGCAAATGTTGCTTGTGATAACCCTATGGCTTTTCCAGTTTTCAAAGCAGTTCCTGGAACAGGACAGAACGACAGTCATCACGTCTTTGCCTGGAGGGTTGTGCAAGACCTCCAACTGAAAGTAGCTCAGTATGGTATTAATTCCTCAGAGGTAATGCAATTAATACATGTAATTAATGCAGATTTGCTTGCACCTTATGACATCACTCATCTTGCTACAATTCTATTCCAGCCAGTACAATATGGTGTATTTCAAGAAACTTGGAGGCGAGTGGCTGAGCGCACCGCTTTAACATATATGCAGTTACCTCAACATGACCCTCGTCATGCTGTGGGTGTTGATGTCCTACTGGGCACTGGGCCTTTTGCTAATCCGGATTTACAGGCAAGGTGGGATCCTTCGATTTTGGCACAAGCTCAGCAAATTGGCATGAATGCTTTAACTAAAACAATGGAAATGGCAGCTCCAAAACAGAAATATATCACTATACAACAAGGGACGAGAGAACTATTTTTGCAGTTTGCAAAAAAACTTGCTGCCGCTATTGAGAAACAGGTAGATGATGAAACTTTGCAAGACAAATTGTGCGTACAATTGGCTACAGAAAATGCAAACCCAGATTGAAAGATTATTGACACTTTTCCTGGGGAACCCACCTTGTCTGAAATGGTTACTGCTTGCTCAAAAGTTGGTTCAGTTGAGCATAAAATGGCAGCTCTTGCTGCAGTGCTAAGACCTCCATCGAAGTGTTATAATTGTGGACAACAAGGGCACGTAAAGTCACAGTGTACTGTCCAGAAAACAACATTTAGGCCAAGTGCAAGCAGCGATGTCGTATGCAATCATTGTGTTAAATCTGGGCACTACGCTAAGCAATGCAGGAGTAAATATCATGCAAATGGTCAGCTATTGCCGGGAAACCCAAAGAGGAGCGCGAGGGGGCGTGTGGGGAAACAAATACCCCAACAACCACAACAGCAAATGCGGGCCTTCCCAGCCCTGCAAAGCTACCCATTTGTGAACAATACTCAGGGGCAACAAGCGGGTCCGCAGGGATTGATATACCAACAGCTGACACAGTAACCGTTTTAACAAAAGAAATATGTAAGGTACCCCTTGATGCCTATGGTCCGATAGGACGGAGATTGAGTGCATTTTTGATAGGGAGATCAAGTACTATACTTAGAGGTATTCATGCGCATCTAGGGCTTATTGATGCTGATTATTTAGGGCAGATTCATGCCATGGTATCCATTGATGATCCTCCTGTCACTATTCAGAAAGGAACTTGCATTGCTCAATTTATACCTTTTGTGAGTTCTGTTCCAAATACAGTGGACTGAAGTCACGGCACAGGAAGCTCTGGCTTGACAGGAGTACCTCAAGTGTTCTGGACTGAGAAAGTAACAGAGAGCCGTCCAGAAAAGACATGCACTCTCACCGCCAGTGGATGTCATCCAGGAACTATATCAGTAACAGGTTTGATTGACACTGGAGCAGATGTCACAATACTCTTGCGACTTTGCTGGCCTCAATCGTGGCCTACTCATGTCACTCAGTATTATGGTACTAACACTAGAGGTCTTTCTGCGTTAGAAGAATGGCAAACTGATGTTACAAAAATGCCAGAATCTGGTCGCTTTAAGTATGTTCATGTTACAGTTGATACTTTTTCTCATGCAATGGTTGCTTCAGCATTCACAGAAGAAAAAACTTGAGATGCTATTCATCATTTTTATCATGCCTTTTCTATTTTAGGTGTTCCGTGTCACGTAAAAACAGGTAACGGCCCAGCATATGCTTCACAAAAAATGCAAGCATTCTTTCATGCCTGGGGCATTGAGCACTCAACAGGTATTCCACATGTCCCCAAGGGCCAAGCAATTATTGAAAGAGCTCATGGACTTCTTAAATGTCAGGTTCAAAACAAAAAGGGGGAATGCAACAGGAGTCACCTCAAGTGAGATTAGATAAAGCTGTTTATGTGTTAAACTTCTTGCGTCCCCTACCTGACTCACAGTTATCTCCAATCTTTTGCCATTTTTCTTCTTTGAATTATAAGCAACCAAATTTCCATAGAAATGTCAAGGTATGGGTCAAGGATTTGATTACTGGTATATGGTCTGGTCATGTGGAACTGATAACCTGGGGGAGGGGTTATGCTTCTGTTTTGACAGATAATAGTCCTCGATGGGTTCCTGCTCGCTGTGTCAAACCTTACCTAGAGTGTGCGGGAAAGGACAGGATCGATGGTTCTGCAACTGAAGCAGAACATGCGGATGACACTGGCTATATATAAGACCATATATCAATACGTAAAGATGGATGAAGGACAGGAACAATTGCATTAAGAATGGGAA